>NW_020664447.1:3681327-3845423 GCF_002925995.2 Terrapene triunguis | reverse complement strand
GGGGGGGGCTGTCAGGGGGTGGGGAGTGGTTGGATGGGGCGTGGGAGTCCCAGGGGTCTGTCTGGGGGTGGGGGTGTGGATAAGGGTTGGGGCAATCAGGGTACAGGTAGGGGGTAGGGTCCTAGGGGGCCAGTTAGGATGGGGGGAGGGTCTCAGGAGGGGGCAGTCAGGGGACAAGAGGCAGGGAGGCTTAGGTAGGGGGTGGAGTCCTGGGGGGCAGTTAGGGGCAGGGGTCCCAGGAGGGGGCAGTCAGGGGACAAGGAACGGGGGGAGGGTTGGGGGTTCTGAGGGGGGTGGGAAGTGGGAGGGGCAGGGGCGGGGCTAGGGCGGGGCTCCTCCCGTCCTCTTTTTTGCTTGCTGAAATATGGTAACCCTAGTATCAAACTTCAGTGGCCCAACATGCCCTGATCCAAAGCTGAGCCTAACTTCACTGCCGCTTCCTAAAGGGGCTGTTCCTGTGGTGTATTTCTGTTTCCATTTGGGGGCTGAGTCAGTGAAAAATGGGATGGAGGGGAGAAAAGGGACTTTAAGGCCTCAATTCAGTAAAGCACTTAAGCATGTGAGCCATCCTAACACTGTACTGCAAAGCACTTAAGCACATTGAAGTAAATGAGACTTAAACAGATGCTTATGTACTTTGCTGAATTAAAACCATGTTTTGCTTGTTCTGAAAGTCTTCCTCTCTCTCTTGCTTTCAGTTTTGTGGAAACCAGAAGTGAATTAACTGTAATTCCTGCCATTCCTTTGTAGTCATTAGAAATAGCATTTTTGTTCATGGCTGAACAAATTACCGTGTTGGGAATTAATTTGTATTTTGATCAGACAACAACAAACAAGGTCCAAATTTAAATGTATACTTTGATCAGAATCCTCTTTTCCCCCACCTTTTGTATGAAACTTCTCTTTTTATATTGTAAATTCTTCCGGGCAGCAACTATGTTTTTTTTGTGTTTATACACCACCTTGTATGGTGGGGGTCTAATTTTGAGTGGGGCAACTGGGAGCTATTGCAATATAACTAGCTTTTAGTATACTTGGTGCACATATCATTAAGAACTTGTATGGCATCAGGCATTAGCAGTAATTGATTCTGAAGCCCCATAATGGTATCGCTTCAGCCCTGTGTAATCTGTAACTTAACTTGCCAGTATTTCTCCTGCTTGCTAAAAATCAGTGTATGTTGATGAAAGAAGTAATGTGAAATGGCATGGGAAATAGTGCGTAGAATATATATGCTCCTTGAAAGTATCCTTTGAAAATGTTACCTTCCTTCTAATTTTGCATTCAAGGGAAAATACAATTTACCTGGCAATCTGTATTCTAAATTGCTGTATGTTATTATACAAAATTATAAAAAAACAAGAACAAGGAGTCCTTGTGGCACCTTAGAGACTAACAAATGTATTTGGGCATAAGCTTTTGTGGGCTAAAACCCACTTCCTCAGTTGCATGGAGTGAAAAATACAGTAAGCAGTATATATATACAGCACATGAAAAGATGGGAGTTGTCTTAGCAAGTGGGGGGTCAGTGCTAATGAGGCCAGTTCAATGAAGGTGGAATTCTATTCTATTCTCAACAGTTGACAAGAAGAGATGAATATCAAGAGAGGGATACAGACTAACAGGGCTACCATTCTGAAACCTGTCCTCCATTATACAAAGCCATATCACCTCTCCACCTAACCCTGTTCTGACAGCTCCCTGAGAGGTCAGCAGTCCGGAGACTGCTACTCACTGTAGGGTGCACAATTTGTTATATTTATAATGGTTTAGTTGTGTGAACAAAATCATAAGATGCCTACATCTTGCTTCGGTAGCCATAGTGCTACCAAAGCATAGCCTGTGTAACACTCAAAGCATACACGTGTCTCTAAACCTCTGAGGGATAATAGTAGTTGGCCCTCTGATCTTCTACTTCTGCACTATATGTTCTCCTGATCCCGGACAAATATATCTTTGGGCTGGGAGTTGGAATGTGTAACGAGAGAAGGGATACATTTAATTAAATCTAACTGTCATTCATCACTTTTGTCCACAGAAATAAAGTATTAATTGTGAAAAATGTTAAACACAGAATGTATATCTTATATTACACTTACACACACAAATGCCTATGTTGAAAGAACATTATTAAGGTTGAAAAGTGGAAAAAATTATATGTAACCATGTAATTAAAGACTATCTCATGCATATGCAAATGGGGGCTGATTCAAATTGTGCAGGCCATCTTGTGTGGCATTTCCTAACTTTTGAGTTCTTGATTTTGCAACCTTACAAATGTTCTTTTAACACAGTTTGTATGTGTAATTTCCTAGGATTTAAAAAAAAAAAAGCAAACTGAAGAAACAACTCCCAGTTCACCATCTGAACCATCTCTCTCTCCTCCACCCATGCTTCCCATCACCACAAACCCCTCATCCCCAGCCCCACCCCAAAGCCCTCACTGCCCGGCACCTGAACCCTCTGACCCAGCCCTGAGCCCCCTCCCGCACTCCGAACCCCTCGGCCCCGCCCCTGCCACACATTACCTCCAGATTGGTGCACATAACAAAATTCATTCCGCACATGGATGTAAAAAATTAGAGGGAACATTGGTCCCACCCCTTTTCCCTCCGTGACTCACAGCCCCAGTCTCCTTGTCCCCATGTCTCCCAACCTCCCAAGTCTCCCCAGCAGATCTGGCTCTTATCTCTTCTGTATTTGAAGCAGGGCCCAGTGTGTGTGTGTGTGTGGGGGGGTCATTGAGAGCACAGGAGATACAGTCTCTTTGCTCTCAGTTCAAGTACCTGGACTTGGACTCTGACCTGGTATAGCAGGGCATACAGCAGCTCAGAGCTTCAATTTCAGGGAAAGACCTGCTCAGCTGCCACCTGTAGCCAGGGCCGGCTTTAGGAAGTGCGGGGTCCGATTCGAACAGTTTCGACGGGGCCCCTGCAGAGATGACTAAAAAAAAACACGTAAAAAAACATGTGGGGCTTGTATTCACCAAGCGGCGCTCCTAGTCTTCGGCGGTGGGTCCTTCATTCGCTCCGGGTCTTCGGCGGCACTGAAGGACCTGCCGCCGAAGTGTTGCCGAAGACCCGGAGCGAGTAAAGGACCCGTCACCGAAGTTCCGGCGAAGACCCGAAGCGCTGCCAGGTGAGTATAAATTAAAAAGGAGCCTCTAGCCAGGGAAGGGATTCTCGGCCACTTGCTCCCACCCCGGCAGCCCTGCCACTGGGCACGGGGCCCGATTCAGGGGAATTGGTGGAATTGCCCTAAAGCTGGCCCTGCCTGTAGCTCAGCCAGTGCAGATGGAATCATCAGGGCATTTAGCTGCTAAAATTGAAGAAGTCTCTACTGAGCATGGGCAAATTTGAGATTTTTCAAAGGTTTATAATTTAACCAGATTTTGGTAGATTTTCACAAGGAAAGCAAAAAACACAGCCCTGACACATAGGCTCCTCCTCCCCCCCCCCCCCACTAAATTTCAAATGTGTGCTCCAAAGCATGGGAAAAGTTTTCCAGAATTTTTTAATGTGGCAAAATAATGTATTTTTCCTTAATCTCATTCTAGGAAAAAGTTGACCCGTTTTGACCAAAATTTCAATATATAAATAAAAATAAAAATATTTTAGAAAAAGGCAGAAACCCAGCATGGAGCTTGGCAAAGTTATAGCACAGTATTGCCAACTTCAAGAGATCAAAAATGAGGAGTCGGACCCCCCAAAATCATGACATTTTTAAAAAAAATGATAGTGTTTTTTAGGTCAGTCTCTTGATTTTTGAAACCCCCCCTGCCCAGCCTCAGGGTGTGTGCATGTGACAATTAGTGCTGCCCACTCCCACATGTACCAGATAAGGTGATTTTGGACCTTGCTTCAGGAGCTCTCACCCCTACATCTGCCGGTCTCCTGCCCAGCAATTAATCCTGTCCCCCAGGTGCCAATCAGCTCTGTCCCCATCCACCCCCCTCTCAGTTCAGTCCCCCTCCCAGTTCAGTCCACCCTCTGCCTCATCAACCCCCACTGTCCTCAGTTCACCCTCCCAGTACCACCCCATCTGCTCAGAACCCACCATCAATACAGCCCCATCAGCCCATACCCTCCTCACTTCAGCCCCCTTTCAGCCCCAGCCTCACATCTGCTCCTTAGGGTTCTTCAGTCTCCCCAGGCATGGGGGGCTGTAGTGAGGTCCCCTCTCCCACTCCCCCCCAGGGTGGCAACTGAAGCCCTGGCCACACCCAATTTCTAAGTAAAATCTTCCTCCCACTTCCACTTGTTAGCTTGATAGCTTTGTTTGTCAGATATGTAAATGAATTCTCATTGTCTTTTAAAGTTCTTTGAAAGTAACTGCCTCCTGGAGAAACCACATTCCTTTGTTTAGGGTTGGGGTAACTCTTGTTTGACTGGAAACACATTTTAAGAATATACTATGGCTGGGGGGAGGGGAGGAGGGAAATCCTGACATTTAAGAGTTCTAGCGTGAGATCATGCGAAATTGCGACTCTAGCGATCAATTTGAGAGAGTTGGCATGTCTGTAAGCAACAGAAAACGGGGTCTTGTAATGGGAAGTGTTGGGCAACCTTAATAATTGGCTGTTCTATCAGCCCTGCCTGTAATTACAAGTCTTAAAACAGGCAGACATGTCCAGGTACCAACATTGGTTTTAAATGCTTTAGGCTTGATTCTCAAAGGGCATGGTGGTTGTAATTTCCCTTCCATATTTAATTGCCTGCATAAGCTATTTAATACCTCTTATACTCCGGTGTTAGGAATGTTATCCTTTAAACATCCCTCAGCTTCTGAGTTTCCTGTAAACATCATGCAATCATCTTCTCTTGCTTTTCCTCCCTAATCTCTGCATCTGATGTTGTGACTTTGGATGTTGTGACTTTGAATGTAACTGTTGTTCCTGAATGCATGCATTAGCACATTCCGTAACTTCAGGCCTTTTCTCACGGCCACAGTTATTCAATCAGCTTGCTCAATTTCCATGTTCTTTCTCTGTAGCAACAATGACTCACTATTTTATTTTGATATTTTCATGGGGATTCATCTTGTAAAAAATCTGCAAAGCATGTAATTTCTCTGGTTTGAGTCAAAAGGAAAAGGTTCCAGATTTCTCCCTTTGGCTACCCCATAGCAATAGAATGGGAAGGTATCTATAATACTTTTGCACAGGTAAAAGTTGCCCATCATAATAAGAGTGATGACTTTATCTTGGCCAGAATGCAACTCAGTGGGTTGGCCCTAGTGGTAGTGTTCTGTTATGTGAAAGACCCAGGTCTGAATTCCTGTTTCTCCTTTCCTGGCCCATTGAGCTGTTAGCCCTGCAATATCTGGGCTAAAGGGGAGTGCACCATCATGCAGCAACAGTCCCCCTAGTCAAGCAAGGGGGAACATTCATGATTTCCAAAGGGATAATGGTTGCAGTGCAGTGTCTCAGGGCAATAGGGGGGCATAATGCAGGTGATCAGTGTTCACGCAAGGTGAAGGAAAGAAGTGATGGCACTATCTGCTACTATCCACCAGTGCTGCAAATCATTCAAAGGTCTTTCAGATTCCCTCCTTAAAACTCACTTCTGCCATGGTGCCAGCAATACCTGACAATGGCTAGGCAGCTGGTTTGTGCTGAGACTGCTGCTTGTTATGCTAATATTTGTTTCACTGATAGCTTGTCCGCCTTGCCGTTTCTTTGTTGTGTCCACATAGTGTGTCTCATCATATTCTAAGACTGTAAGCTCTTTGGGGCAAAGACTCTTTTTTATTACAGTTGTGTACTGAGCCTGGCCCTTGTTGTGGTGGAGAGGCTTGCGTGGGCTAAAGACCCTCAGAGCTATCTCATCCGGAGCTTTCATACTCCTGGTAGGGTCCCCCTTGGCGAGCAGGTCTGAGGCGAGGCTCCTGACTAACCGCGGTCCAAACATCAAAAGACCCCAACGGTGGATCAGGCGCATATAGAGGACCTTCTAGTACTCTGCGGCTGTGAAGGCGGATGAGGGCTGCAGCAGGAGGGAGGCCCCTGGTTGTCTTGGATCTCCTTGCCACTGGATCAGGGTTTTCCTCCTGTCAATTTTTGTGTGGTTACCGCCTGTGCACCAGTTTCCCCACGTTAAAAAATTTCACACGCAGGTGGTGACGGATGAGTGGCAGGGAAGACCGGAGCAGTGATCTCTGGGAGTCTTTAGTCACAAATCTGCACACAGGCAGCAGCCACGTGAGGGTCATTTTGTGCTTGGTTGAGACAGAAGTGCATTTTGGCAGCAGCAACTGTGACTGAGCAGGCCTTTTCAGGATCCCCTCTGCTCACCCCAAATGGGAAGGGGGCTAGAAAAGGTGCCCAAAATATAGACTGTCTCATACTCTTCTGACTGGATGGTCGTATCCAGTGAGAACTCCTCCGTGGCCGAAACAAGAGAGATAAGACAATGAATTTCGCCACCTGGAATGTCTGCACCCTTATGAACTCTCAGTGCAGTGAATGCCCAGAAAGAACTGCCATAATTGCCAGAGAACTGGCAAAACTCAACATTGACATTGCAGCTCTTAGTGAGACCCGCCAGGCCAATTAAAAGAGGATGGAGGTGGCTACGTCTTCTTTTGGAAAGGAAAGCCACCTGAAGAGAGATGCATTCACAGGATTGGCTTTGCCATCAAAAATAAGATCGCCAGTCAGCTTTTGGAGCTTCCCGTAAGGATCAATGAGCATCTCATGACTCTTCGGTTCAAGCTTAGCAACAACCAATATGCCACAGTCATCAGCACATATGACCAAACACTCGATGATGAGGAAGACAATAAGGAGCAGTTTTATAGAACTCTTGATGCAGTCCTCACAGCCACACCTAAGGCCGACAAACTCATCCTCCTGGGAGATTTTAATGCCAGAGTCGGACAGAATTCCCAACTCCGGAGAGGCACAATAGGCAAAGAAGGGGTGGGAAATGTAAACCCCAATGGTATTCTCCTCCTCAGCAAATGTGCGGAGCATTATCTGCTCACCACAAATATCATCTTTAGGCATACTAACAAATTTAAGACCACTTGGAACATCCTCGGTCCAAACACTGGCACCTCCTCGACTATGTTATAGTCAGAGCCTGAGACTATACCGACGTCTGTGTAACACAAGCTATGAGAGATACTGATCACTGTTGGACAGACCGTCGATTAGTAAGATCAGTCATGTACCTGCAGCTCGTTCCACCACACCGCAAACACCCAAAGTCTAAGCGAAAGCGGTACAATGTCAAAGCACTTCAAGACCAAACCAGCTGCAAGATGTTCCAGCAACATCTGTCTGAGAAACTCTCTAACCTGCCTGACAACATCATTGACATTCAAGAACACTGGGATCAACTTTAAAACACCATTCACAGTGCATGTGCTGAAACCATAGGATATTCCACTCATCGGCACCAAGATTGATTTGACGAAAACAACGAGGAAATCCTAGCATTAATTCAACAGAAAAGAAATGCATTTTGTAACTGGCAAAATGATTCCTCTAACAAACGAAAACATTAGGCCTATCATCTGTTTAAAGCCAAAGTCCAAAGGAGGTTATGTGACATCAAAAACAAGCGGTAGCAAAAGAAGGTCTCTGAGATCCAGTGGCTACTTCTGAAAACATGGGCCTAAATTACCTTTATGCAGGTGAGGGGACCATTCTCTTCTTTCCCTCCCATGGCTTGGAACTAGTCCAAGAGCGAGGATGCCATTGCAATATTTAGATAAGAGCAAAGCTATGGGGTACACCAGCAATTTTGCAACAGAAGTGATCAATGATTCCCCTTTACCCGTGCTGTGTTTCCTTCCTTCTCATCCCTAATGGCACAACAGCAGGAGCCATCAAAGAAAAGTGCTATTGTGGGCTGAGGTTAGACATATGGGTGTGGAATACCTACCTAATTCAAGTACTGGAAGGGATAGAACTTCAGAACTCCAACAGAAATCCAGAGCAAGCTCTCCCAAGAGGAAGAGGGAGGATGTGGGGAAGGAAGGTAACTCGATCATGGAGCAGTTGTGGGTTTGAGTGTGTATGTATTAAAAAAACAGATGAAAGAGTTCAGTAAATGTTGAGACAATGTCATAATTAAATCAGCAGGGAGAAATGAGAAACATGAAAAAGTTGTAGAAAAGTAAACACAGGCAATGGAAATACATATCTGTGAATTTACATTTTGGCTACATTTCTCCATCTAAGGAAATAGAGAAAACCAGATTTTGATAATTGGTGCCAGTTGAGCACATGGTCTGGAGCATCTGCATAACATGCACCTGGCATCAACCCATTGGGATAATGTAGCGCTGGTAGGATTTTGGCTCCCCATGCAAATAATTCCTCTCACTGAACAATCTCTCCCTGTGTTATGAGAATCACTATCCACTAGGAGAGTTGTGGAGTGGGGGAAGAGGGGATAACCTCGCCTTCCTCTGCTTTCACTGCAAATGCCAACACAGATAATGAAAATGCACTAAAAACAGCAGGTTACAGAATTCAGAGGAATCTGCAAATGATTTGCCTGACTAGGAGGACAGTCTTAGTTCTAGGAGAACGTCCTTAGGGAGGGACCTTTGGGAAACTTTGAGCTACATGTGGCAATGGTAAATAGGGATGAGACAGGTCATCGTTAGATGCCCCAAACAATTCCAAAAGGTTTTACAACCTCCCCTTCCTTAATAGTGGTGTGACGGTTTGGGTCACAGAAACCCCCTTGGGACTGTCACCTGATGTGCTGAGACTACCTCTGAGCCCGTTTTCTCTGCCAGTTCGGGCCTCCAGAACCCTGCCTTGTTGAGGCAGACATGCCAGTCTGCTCCAACACAGACCCAGGGTCTGAACCACGCGCCCCAAAGCTGCAGACTTAACTGAAAACAGCTTAAGAAGTGCTCCTGTCTCTAGCATCCAGACACCCAGCTCCCAATGGGATCCAAACCCCATATGAATTTGTTTTACTCTGTATAAAGCTTATACAGGGTAAACTCATAAATTGTCCGCCCTCTATAACACTGATAGAGAGATATGCACAGCTGTTTGCTCCCCCAGGTACTAATTACTTACTCTGGGTTCAATAATAAACAAAAGTGATTTTATTAAGTATAAAAAGTAGGATTTAAGTGGTTCCAAGTAATAACAGGCAGAACAAAGTAAGTTACCAAGCAAAATGAAACAAAACACGCAAGTCTGAGCCTAATACATTAAGAAACTGCATACAGGTAAATCACACCCTTAGAGATGTTCCAATAAGCTGCTTTCACAGACTGGACTCCTTCCTAGTCTGGGTCAGCAATCACTCACACCCCTGTAGTTACTGTCCTTTGTTCCAGTTTCTTTCAGGTATCTCTTGGGGGGTAGAGAGGCCATCTCTTAAGCCAGCTGAAGACAAAATGGAGGGGTTTCCATGGCCTTTTATATTCTCTCTTTTGTGGGCAGAAACCCCTTTGTTCATCTTGTTGCTATGACTTTGCACAGGAGGAGTTTGTAGCCACCTGGGCAAGTCACATGTCAATGAATAATTCAGCTTTTTGCAGGCCGACGCCATTGTTTGCATGTTAGTTTGAACGTTCCCAGGAAAGCTCAGATGTGGATTGGCATCTCCCAAAGTCCATTGTCAGTTAAGTGTTTCTTGATTGGGCACTTACTGAGAATAGTCCTTTCTCAAGAAGCTGACCAAAAACTTCACTGAGGCTACTTAAAATCAAACACATTGAGATACAAATACATAGCCAAAATTCGTAACTTCAAATACAAAAATGATACACATGTACAGATAGCATAATCATAACCAGCAAACTACAACCTTTCCATAGACACCCCACTTTACCTCCTCTGTACAAGACCTGGTGCAACCATAAGACCCTGGTAGCAACAATGATCTATACGGTCACAGTTCATGTCAATAACGTCACAAGTGGGCTTTTACGAAGAGAAAGAGGGGGTTGTTTCCTACACTGATGGAATATTTCCAGCTAAAGTAGGAGGCATATGCAAAAAGATTTCAGCGTTTCCTGGAGGCAGGAGACTTGCAGCACTGAAAGGGTTACTGTCTTTAAATACAAGCATCTAAAACTAGCCTCAGCATTTCCAATTGTCGGTCTGCTTGGGCCTAATTGTAAAGCCTGACCTGATCCTAACTAGACCACAGCCAATCCAAATCTGACCCAAGCCCGAGTGTGTTGGGTTGTTTTCATACCCAACCTGACCCAAACCCAACACTTGTAGTTGGGACCTGTCAACTTCGGTTTGTGTTGCAAGGGACTAGCCACCGTCCCAGACTCCATTTTCTTTATTTTGTTTCCTCCATGGAGACATAGGGACTAATTACCCTTTAGCCCCACTCCTAGTCCTGCAGCCAGATCTCCCACCCTGGCTTGCCTTTTGCTCCCTACCCTAGTCCAGCACTGTACACCTCAAGGGCAGCTGATTTCCTTCACCCTCCTGGGCAATTCCCCCTGAACCTATGTCAGTGCTGCCTGCTCACCCTTGGGGCTCAGCCTGGTGGGGGCTTCCCACAACCCATGCCTGTGATCCATCTGTGGATGTCCCCTGTGGATGTCAGTGTGGCAGCGGCTGCTTGCCTTGCTCCTGCTGGCTGACACTTCCTTGTTGCGCTGTGTGTGCTGTGGAGTGAGAGGCTCTGCCAACATGCACACTGCTGCGAGTGGTGGCCGCTGGCAGGATTGAGGTAGGCAGCTGCTGCCAGGCCGACCTCCTCAGCAGAAAGAGGTGATCAGCGACCCAATCTGAGCCTGAGAATGTCAGGTTGTTTTGAGACACGACCTAAACCCAACACTTGTAGTCCAGTCCCATTGGATTCAGGTTGTGTTCAAGGCTCCAACACTATATGATGTGTCTATCTCCCAAGCACTGTTTAGTGGTGAGTAATGTGTGTTTCTGGGAATACAGTACTTGCCCTGAGATAAAGTACTGGATTTTAGCAATTGACAAATAATCTACATGGTGTCATTTTTCATGGCCTGTATTTTGAGATTAGATATTTTAGTGTACCTGCACTGATGATAGCAGACATCCTAATATCCTGTCTGGGTACTAGATACTCTTGTTTTCATTGACTCCAGTCCATTAAATATGTGGATTATTTCTCAATAGCTAAAAACTAGTACGGTATATTATCTTAGCGCAAATACTGTATTCCCAGAAACACACATTATTCACCATTAAACTGTGCATGGGAGATAGATTGTACAATGTCAGAAATGTTGATGATAGTTCAGTCTATATTAAAGAAACCATAATCCTTTCAGTACTGCAAGCCTCCTATCCTAGTTTATATCAGTCTTTGCTGACAACTTTCCTGGCCAAAAAAAAGTCTGTATATAACACACTAGGAAAATGATTTGAGTAGATAAATTACCCCAGAGAAATTGGCTTTGGTTTAGAAAAGTGACCATTGGTCTCCACTTGCAGCACAGTAAAAGAAAATGTATTTGAAACAATTTTTGATGGTACCTTACACTAACCATAGTAGAAAATATGTATAGATTGAGTGGGGATGATGATTGGAGAAACTGAGTTGAAAACAGGGATTTTTATTCATATATGACAGACATGTCCCATTATTGAAGAGGAAGAGCAGGAGAATCAACTAACAGGAAGACATAAGAAAGTGTAAATTAAAGCACACTAAAGGAGATTGGTGTCTCCCATACATCCATCACTCCTGAATTTTACCTCAGATATGTAATCACTTCATTTGCAGTCAGAAATGTCATGTAGGCCCCCTTCAGAAATGTGATCGTTTATGCCTATTATATGACCAGCGCAAAAAATGTAGCAACAAGGTCTCAATTCAGTGTGTGTGTGTGTGTGTGTGTGTGTGTGTGTGTGTATATATATATAATCCCAATGAAAGTGGGGCTATATCTCTGCATGGGGACAGGATTCTGGAGGCCTAAATTTAATGTCAAGTGTTTTGGGGTACTTTACCGGAGACATTTTAAAGGGGCCTAATTTTCAAATGATGGGTGCTGAGCACTTCTGAAAACATTTGCATACGCTGGCTTAAAATAGAAACACTGACACTCGCAATGACAGTGCTGCAAGCTGCACCACATTATCATACTACAGCTTAAAGAAGTCACTGGTGGGTGCAATCACTGTCATGTCCACGTAACAACCTCCCACTGCATGGTACTAACTAGCTCCAGGTGAAAGTTCTGAAAGAAAAATCTAGCACAACGTTCCGAAGGCGAAAGCCTCCCAAGGCGTGGGAATAGCACATGAGAGAGGATGTTGGTGCTGATTTACGTCACAGCCCTGCATGCAAGAGGAAAAGTTACAAAAGGGCATTCTATAGAAAGAAAAGATTATGATGAACCCAATGTTGGAGAAACATTTGTTTTCCTGCTTTTAGCTTAACGTGGCTCTTTTTTGGTAGTCATTCCTCCATGATGACCCAATCAGTAACCGTTGAAAATACCACGGAGGCATTAAAGGGAGATTGAGAATTGCGCTTGGGAGCCTGCGTCATGCTCCACAGTTCCTTCTCCTGAAACACATCATTGTGCTTGCTATGGCATATGCTGAAGAGCGCAAGATAAGAGTCAAGGGCAGCCCCATCACATGTTGTGGAACAATATTAGAAAAAACAGCATTTGATAAGAAACTTGTAGCAGTCTAGTGTAGGCAAGGTCATAAAAACATACCATAGTTGATATATCTAGAGTAAATATCAAGAAAAAAACTGATTATTTCCAGTAAAAGATGAACACGGCCCTTTGGGTTTTTTTTTTATTTTGTTCATTATTCAGGCAAATTCCAAAGTGTAATTTCTATAGCTAAGCAAACAGATGATACATTCTTCTTAGCGTATGCGCAATGTGCCTCAGGTGGCATGTGACCAGGATTCATCACCGAATATGGTTTGCTGGTTGGATCATTTGCTTTCCCTTCTTGGGCCAGGTACCGACAGGGAGCACGACGTGAATGCTGATCCATGTCCCCGGGTGATACATTTTCCCATGTGTGCAGAATCATCTATGTTTTTCTGCTTATAATGCTTGCAAGAATTATCTGAATGGAAGTCTGATGCCACCTACAGTCTAACAGAGGACTTGCAGTGAAGTCAGTTAGGACTCTTTACCCAGAATTCTCAAGTGGTGGTAGCACAACAGTTATTAGTTATTTATAGTTCTTATAGTAGAAGTTTGCACTGAGAAAATTAGCTCGGTCAGTCTGAGCTGGGTAAAAAGCTTCACAAATCAGGCCGAAGTCACAGCTCTAAAAATGAGGGTCCTTCTTTCTTTCTCTGTCATAAAAATTAATTTGATTATGATGTTTTATTGTTAGTGTTCAGGAAGCATTTGACTATAAAGTGAAACCCAGATGTGTTCAGTAAGTAAAAGGACAAAGTAAGCAAGGAATTTCCAGTGAAGGAGACCAATACTTAATTCTTATAGGACTTTTCATACATATTCCTCAAAGCACTTTACATAGGAGGGCCAATATTGCTATCCCCCTTTAACAGATGGGGAAAGTGAGGCACAAAAAGGCAAAGAGACTTAGCCAAGGTCACAAAGCAAGTCAATGGCAGAGCCAAGAATAGAATCCAGGTCTCATGATTCCCAGTCTGGTGCCCTCTCCAAGTAAAGGCTGACCTTCCAGCCTCCACCATGAGTGATGTGAAGAACATGGGCACAGTGGGAATTAACAAAGCTACCGCACAGTTTAGTACAGAAGGGTACTGGGACTGGAATAGCAGGCAGAATACAGATTAGAACTGAGGTGCATTGACACAGCAGAATTAGGAAGCTTATAAAGCCATCCTGTGAGACGAGAGTACCTGTATTCTCACTGTGCTACTATTTCAGCAGCAGGTAAGCAGGCATTCCGGGCTAAGAACGAGCCTTTTACACCCAATCGGGGATATTGCAGATTATGTATTCCTTATGCCACCCAATCTTAAAACAAATGTTGCACCCTTGATAATCTGTATGTTATTTCCTGATAACCAGAAACGTCTATGTTCAAACTCTGTTCACTTTTTTTTTTTAACATCTTAATAAAATTTTTAAATGCCCATATTACTCTCTCCTCAGCATCCTCTCGAGCTGTTCTCATGCTGTGGTGGCTCTGCTGTACCCCTTCTCCTGGCAGCACACTTTCATTCCTGTTCTCCCCTCATCCATGATTGACATTGTCTGCTGCCCTACTCCGTTCCTGGTTGGACTGCTGTCCAGCTCTCTGCCCAAGCTGAAAGAGCTGCCTGTAGAAGAGGTAGGAATCAGCCCAGGACTTGGTTGTTAAATGAATCCCAAAATGGTTTGTATGGAGTAAAACTGATCTACACCAGCTGAGTATATAATATAAGCTGGCCTCTGATATAAGTTTTTACTTTTCTAGCCCTTAACTTGCCCCTTTGTTTCTTCTCTTTCTAACTGTCATGTACAATTGCCTCTTGGAAAAAAAACTAAAATACTGTAAATAGGTTTTAAAGATTCTAATCTTCCCTCGATGCCCCTGTGTATGGTGATTGACAGTGAAAAGTGAACATTAACCTTGCCACAACAAGGTCAATATTGGGATAAGGTCTCATTTTCTTATGTGAAATAACATAGTGAAGTGACATCAGCACAGTAAAAAACCATTCACTTTAGTGCCAGCCACTCTCACTCTCACTAATTCTAATGGGAGTTACACTCACAGCCAGACACTGAATAGAGAATAGAACCCCTGTGGCAAAGAAGGTCCTTTCAAGGTCTCATTGGTGCTATATTGCAAATGAAATTAGCTTTATGTTTATACAGTCTATCCAAAATACTGCTGCCACAATCCTTCCCCTTCACACAACTCTGATCATCATTTCACTCTCCCCAGAGCCCTTCACGGGTTTCCTCTCCCCTTCCACAGCAAATTTCCTTTACTTGTGGTCACTTCAAGTGCTCTCCATGCATCTGCCCCTTCCTAAATCTGTGCTGTTTTCCTCCTACCCTTCCCAAACTGCCCTCCTACATACCTTTTTAGCATCCTCTCCTCCTCGCACCTTCATTATTAATTATTTACACTTCATCCATGCCACCCCCTAATACTTGGAACCAGCCCTACTGCACCGAACAACACCTGGTTTCACCAAAACCCCTTTTGAAATACAGTTCTTCTGCACAAATGACCCCCTTCATGGATAATCCACCAAAGCAACAATGACACCCATACATTTTAAAATTATTTTAAAGCAAACTTTTCTGAAATCTGCCCATCATCTGAGGTATGAAATGTCTGAAGTGTTCTGTCTTACTTAGGGCTGGTCTACACTAGTGGGGGGGTGGGGATCGATCCAAGCTACGCAACTTCAGCTACGCGAATAGCGTAGCTGAAGTCGAAGTATCTTGGATCGAATTACCTGGGGTCCACACGGCGCGGGATCAATGGCCGCGGCTCCCCCGTTGACTGCACTACCGCCGCTCGCTCTGGTGGAGTTCCGGAGTCGATGGTGAGCGCGTTCGGGGATCGATATATCGCGTCTTAACGAGACGCGATATATCGATCCCGGATAAATCGATTGCTATCCGCCGATACGGCGGGTAGTGAAGACGTACCCTTAGACTCTGACCTTTACAGGGGCAGAGAGTCTGTCTTCCTGTTTTGTATAGAACTCTGCAAATAGTTTGATGCTGCAGACTTACAACAGAAGTTTGATTCTCATTCTAATTTCTGTTCAGGCTAAGTACCATTTAGATTCTCCCTCTATCTGTAAAAGCAGACATCATTAGAATGTCTTCAGTCATCAAGATAAATCTTTACTGTATCTTTCTTTTCTTTAGGCTTTGATGGTTAACTTGGGATCTGATCGATTCATCAGACAGGTACAGTATGGCTTTAAATTAACTAAAATAGGTAGGCTTGGCAGAAAGCAATTTTTATTATTTTATAATTTTGATGTTTATTTTTAAGTATTTTTTATTTTTATCCATTTAAATTTTCAGTAGTGCAAAATTATGGATTTTAAGCATTTTTGCAATTTTTATCCATTTAAATTTTCACAGTTGTGGGAAACTATGCGGGGGGGAGATAATTATTCAATGACAGTAGACATGGAGATGCAAAAAGTTAAAGCTCTATAACCATTAAAACACAAATTGTCAACATCATATTGTGACGGGGTGCCACCTGGAACTGGGGTACCACAGAGACCCCCACCCAGCAGCCTGGGCTCTCTCTTACACTGTACTGCTGTGACAAGCTGCAAAGCCCTCCAAGCTTCAGCCTGCACTTCCACCAGCATACATACAGGTAGGGACACACCCAGCTGCAGTTACATGCAGGCAGGCTCTTTGACCAGCCCCTGTATGGGAAGGCTTCAACTAGGACACCTCCCAGCTCCTCAGGCATGCACCCCCTCTGGAGTATAAATCCAAAATTATACCGTCTTGCGCTGCACAGGGAACTGTACAGCGTAAGCTCATAAAATTCGCCCCCTCCCTCAATGTGGAGAGGAATATGCAACAGCTTTCTGCCCCTGAGTTATGATTTCCATGCACTGGTTTAGATAAAGCAACAACAATTTTATTAACTACAAAAGATAGATTTTAAGTGATTATTAGGGATAGCAAACAGATCAAAGCAGATTACCTTGCAACTAAACAAAAACGCAGACTAAGCTTAATATACTAAATAGATTGGATATGAATAGCAGATTCTCACCCAGGGTGATGATACAAGCAGGCTGCAAATTCTTAAGGGGCAAGTTGCACTTGCTTACAGCTTGGAATCCCCAGGTGTTCCATTCACAGGCTAAAAATCCCTTTGGCCTGGGTCCAGCCTTTGTTCCTCAGGTGTTTCCAGGAGTCTTCCTGGGTAGGGAGTCAGTGAAGAACCCCAAGTGATGTCACTCCCAGCCTTATATAGCTTTTGAATAAGGCGGGAACCCTTTGTTTCAAAGCTTAGTTCCCAGACCAGTCCCTGGAAAAACACTGACATTCCAAGATGGAGTCTACAGACATGTGGTCACTTCACATGTCTTCGTAGAGTCATAGCACCCATTACTCGGAGGCTGTCTGTAGGGTCCTCAGGAAGGCTCCCCAGGTGGGAGATAAGCTTCTCCGAAGGCCTATTGTTCTTTCTAATAGCTCTTCCCCCACCCGCTATCTAGAATGAAAGCATCTTGTCTAGTGGGCATTTCCCAGGTGTAATTACCTTTGAAGTACAGATACAAAAATGATACATGCATACAAATAGGATAATCATATTCAGCAAATCATAATCTTTCCAATGACCTCTCACGTGATGTATCTTGCATAAAATACATTATGATTATATCATAATCATATCATAATATAACTGTGAAGAATATGGGGTGCAGCGTCACACATATGTCAAAACATACAAAGTTAATAGCCTTAAATCAAAGTCAAGTAAGTTTTCAAGCAGCATTTTTCTTACTTTGCGTATCTGTACATTTCTGTTATCAGTAGAAATATTTTTTCATTGGCTTGTGTGTGTATGGTCAAATTGATATTTATTTATATTTAAAAATCTAATTCTTCCAAGCCTAAAAATAGGCAACTTTGCAGCCCCTTTAATCAAGTGGTTTAAAGAAACATAATGGAGCTATGGGTTCACTGGAGAAGTTCCAACTGGAACTGTGCAATTAACTAGATTAGAAAAGTCTGAATATTTTCTGTTTCCTCTGGAAATAAATAGTATGCCTAGGAGATACCAAGCGAGCGTACCTTCAGAGTTGCTTTACTGATGCTTTCAAGTGGATCCAGCTTAGTAGCAGCCTCTCGGCAGAAAGCTGACATTATCCAGCAGTTGCCAAAAAGTGGAAGGCAGGTTTGCAAGGCTGTAGTCAGGGAAGGAAGTGCTGGGACATGCCTTCCCTGGCTGCAGCCTTGCAAACCTGCCTTCAGGGGAGAGGGGCTTCAGCCCAGGTGCCAGGGGTTTCAACTGGGAGAAGGGGCACTGGAGGCCTGTGGGGCTACACGGTACCTCTGTCTGTGCTCTCCAGGCTTTACCCTGCACCAATGCTGGGGGCCTGTCTCAGCGTGTCCTTCCCGGGTTGCAGGCTCCCGGTGTCAAGGCAGGCACAACCCCAAGAGCACAGGGAGAGATGCCATGCATCTCCATGGGCCCCTAGTGCCCCTGCTCCCTGTGGAAAGCCCTGGAATCCTCCCCCCTGCTGCCCTGCCCGCAGCCTCTCCTCCCACCCACAGCACTGGGACTCCTTGTTGTGTAGGGATGCGGGAACCCCAGCTCATTACCACACCATTCTGTGCGGGTGGTGGGGCCCCAGGCACAGGCAGCTTTGCACAGCTGCAGCCAGGGAAGGCATGTGTCAGCGCGTCCTTTGTTCCCACTATCCTGCCGGTTACCAGGGCCTTTCTTCCTGAAAAAGTTCTTAATAAGCATCATGCCATTGCCAATATCCGAAACCCTTTAACATTAAAGTCAATGGGTCGGGATTGGTTCCCAGCAAAACGTTGCCATTAACTGGAAGTTGTTAATATCAGAACTGCTGTTAAGCAGAATCTACTGTAATACAGAGACAAATCAAGGCCCTAGAGAGACAACCTGATCTTTTCAACATCATTTTAGCAAGACAACAAGCACAAGTAGTGATAAGATTGGTGGGGGAGGGGGGAAAAGCTGGGAAAGAAGTCTACAGGTGGAGAGGAGAATACTGTGGATGATTTACTGAGTTGTGGAATAAGAAGGAACCTTGGAAAAAGAAAGATAAAGAATCACTATTTCCTGAAAGTAAGGTGGCACTAGATAATTTACAGATAAAAGAGAATGCGCTGAGTCAGTTGGATGTACCCTTTAAAGTAAAGGTTGGGCAAACAGATAAGACTACTCTGAAGATTCCTTGCAACTCTAGGAGTCATACATCAGCTCATTGTTTCTGGAGCAAATGTTAAATATGGTGTGGAGAATGAGCAAAAGTACTTGCAGGAAAATAAGCAAAAGAGGAACTATCAAGAATTGAAGAAGCTTCCAGAACCGAGCCTGAGCAGCTGTGTGTATGTGTGGCTAGGCCTTCACCTTGTGTATATTCAGGAAACCCATCATGCCTGTCTGGTGCCTTCATAATATGTTTGTTGTGGAACAAGCAGGTTAAGGGCCTATATGTATTTACCTTGCATTCCAATAGCATGTTATATTTCCCTACTTCAGTCTCATGAAAAACACTATAAAGTTAAATTCAGAAATATATAAGAGAGGAACATAAGGTTTCATTATTGTATTCATGTAGCCATTAAAGTAACAAACACAGAATATTTATTTCTGAATTCTAGGCCCTGAAAAACCATTGACTGCAAATGAGCATATAGGGAAGAAAACAGTCTAAAGAATATATTTTTTTCTCCTTTAGATGGATGATGAAGACACACTATTACCTAGGAAATTGCAAGCTGCTCTGGAGCAGGCTCTAGAGAGAAAAAGTGAACTGATAAATCAGGATTCAGACAGTGATTCAGATGATGGTAAAATAATCTGGAAACAAGTCTTGTCTACCTGTGTGGGTGGGTGATATTGTGTCCCTGGGATCAGGAGAAAGAAACATGGGCCTAATTTCAGAAAACTCATCATCTCACCCCACAGCTATATTTTACAACATCAATTTATGTTTCTGAATTGGAGTTGATGATTGAGGGCATGTAGTATAATTTTCAAAGCACTGTAATATATTAACCGCTTGTTTAAAATATCGTTTAAATGCTACAATGTACACACTCCCATAGATGATTTTTAACCTTTTCTCAGAGACTTTGATGTTAAAAATCTAATATACCGTTAGTCCAAGTCTATCCATTTTATATTTATTTTTATTAAACTTTGCTTTAAATATGTAAAGTCACTTTAACATCTCTGAGGTATTCACAAGTGATACAAGAATTGAATCTACAATAAATCTTTTTCAATCAATTTTTTGTAAAGGTTTATTACCCTCAGCACAAAATTTTACTCTCAAGATCATTCAGAAGCATGCTAACTATCCAGGAAGAAGTAAAGTTCAAACAGCAGAGACACATTTCAGATTAAGGCCTCAAATATTAATTTTTAATTCTGCATCTTCTGAGGGTCTCGTGTGGATTACCCAGTAAAGAAAACTGTATTTTTGTTGACTTTGAGATATGGAAGATCTGCTATTATATTGATTGACAAGCTTAGTTATAACAACGAGGAGTCCTTGTGGCACCTTAGAGACTAACAAATTTATTTGAGCATAAGCTTTCGTGGGCTAAAACTCACTTCATCAGATGAATTGAGTCCACTGATGTATCTGATGAAGTGGGTTGTAGCCCATGAAAGCTCATGCCCAAATAAATTTGTTAGTCTCTTAAGGTGCCCCAAGGACTCCTTGTTGTTTTTGCTGATACAGACTAACATGGCTACTCCTCTGAAGCTTAGTTATAGGGCAGTTTATGCTTTCCATATCCAATTAATTTTAATGGGGCAAGAGAAGGAGGGTGGCAGGGCATTTATGTGGTTTTAGGTGTTGCAGATCTTTTTTCAGATATTATTATTATAATTCTAGTTAGACTTTTTGGGGGAGAAATATTAGGTGAAAACATTAAATCCAATGCAAGTGACCAAGCAGGGACCTTGTACTGCAGCTGTTCTTCAGATGATTTGAGTGTTATATTGCTGCTTTCTTTTGCAGAGTGTAACACCCTGAATGGATTAGTATCAGAAGTTTTCATCCGATTCTTCGTGGAAACTGTTGGCCACTATTCCCTGTTCTTAACTCAGAATGAAAAAGGAGAGCGTGTCTTCCAAAGGGATGCTTTCCGCAAATCTGTAGCTTCCAAGAGTATCCGTCGCTTCCTGGAGGTCTTTATGGAATCCCAAATGTTTGCTGGGTTTATACAGGACAGAGAACTGAGAAAATGCAGGGCAAAAGGTAAGGCTTGTGATTCCCTTTGCTACTATGCAGACAGTATTTAGGGATTAATACACTTTCATGTTTTCACATGGTTTTAGCAATTACAGCTTTATATACTGCCAAACATCAGTGCTATAGCTAACTTTGCCAGACACGCAGTACCCTCTTCTTTTGTGTGCCCTGGATTAAAACTGAAATGATAGGTTTTAAAAGAATGAGTCTCATCCTTGTGACACTTCCCATCTCAGTACATGAAATTATTAAAGGGAAAAGTTGACTGCTCCACACCATGAAGTACTGTAAAGGATACAGCTCATTCATGATTCTAGAACAGCTCTTGGATGCCTCAAATGAGGTTCAAAGTAAAAATGTGGAAAAAACTGTTATATTGGTTAAAATAAATATCAGCAAATAAACAAGAGTGCAGGACATGATTTAAGGGACAGCATTTGGCCTGGTCCTATAAATCCCTTTCATGTGAGTCAGAGAGGTGTTTTGTGTGAGTAAAGACTACAGGGCTAGACTGTAGGGGAGAGTCTTACAGTTCAAGAAATCTGACCCATGTAATCTACCTAGCAAGGGTCCTGCTCCTGCAAACCCTCATGCATATAGCACTACAGAAGTGTAAACTGGAAGGGACCACAACAGGTCATCTGGTCCAATCCCCTGCACTCAAGGCAGGACTATGTAATAATTAGACCTTTCCTGAAAATTCTAACCTGTTGTTAAAAACCTCCAGTGACGGAGATTCCACAACCTCCCTAGGCAGTTGGGACTACTTTAGTGTAAGTCCAACTGGACAAACAAGCAATTAGCTGATGAATCAAACTCTCAGACCTGCTAGAGAGCCACTGTGCTCCTAGTTGTGGTGCATGTTCATAAAGAACACTGAGCAGCCTGTGCAGTAGCCAGCCGGGTCTGGGGCTGAGGCTGCTGAGTATTGCACAGCAGTGCCATCTGCTGGCAACTGCCAGAGCCCTGCTAGCATCTCAGCCTTGCTCCTCCCCCGGCCCGGAAGGCAGGCGGAGAAGCTTCGGAAGGATATCAAGGGGACGCACAAGCAAGCTGGGGCTTCCCCTCCTGCTCCAGGGCAATGCTGCACCACGTGGGGGGGGGGGGTTGCCAAGCGCTCTGTGCAGCTAGAAGACTTCCTAGCTTCATGTCAGAGAGAGGAGATTCCTTAAGGTATGGCATTTGGGGGCTGAACAGCCAACGAAGAGAGCTGGAATGGGGGCAGCAAGGACGTGGGAGCTGGCTGGGTAATTTGGGATGGATGGATTGAAAGGGGAAAGGAGGAGAGGTGGAAAATTGAATATGGGGGAAGGAAGAGAAGGAGATAACCTGCCTCTAAAGATACTTATGAATAGCATAAGGGGTTTGCATTTGGAATCCACTTGATCACACAAAATAGCAAGTATTAAAAATGTCCAGGGAGGGAAACCCTTAATATATGCTCCAAGGCCCTTCTCTTGCAAATATCCTTGGACCCCATTACACTGGCTCTATTTCTCCTTCCACTCCCCTGTGTCTAAAAACTACTCACCACAGCCTTAATCCTGCAATGGGTGCTGCAGGGATAGACCTCTGTGCCTGTGTAAAGCCTCATTGGGGCTCCATGCAGGCACAGGAGCCCCCCTGCACAGATCTTATTGCAAAAATCAGGCCTTTTGGGACAAATTCTACAAAATGGACCTGCTGCTATACACTGAGCAACCTCAAACCCCATTAACTTCAAGAGCTGAAGGCCTGGAACACCTCCTGGATTCTGCCTCTATTTTGTGTGATTTTCAAAAGTTATGACCTAGGTCACTTTGCACCTGCCAGTCTGTCCTTGTGCTTACATGGATTTGCAAGATCAGGCTCTACGGCAGTTCAGAATCAGTGACAAGATTAGGTTGCTGGGTGATATAACCCACTGAGTTCTGCTCTGATTGTTAAATTACAAAGTAGGTATTCTAAATCTTAAAATGGCTCTGGCAGTTTTTTAGGGGTTGAGCCTAGGCATAAAAAAGTATTAGTTTTGGAGACAGTCTAAGAAATCTTTGTGGTTTAGAAAGCACTCAAGTAGGCTTTCTTTGAAGGAAATAAAATGTTAAATGGTATTTATAGCAGTAAGTTGAATTACTGTTTCAAGCAAAGCACAAAGGGCAGGAAATTGTAATGTGAGATGGACCCAACTTCATTTGGAATGCCTACATTTCTAGTTCTTGTTTTAATTATCTTTCCAAGATTATTTTCTAGGATGTTTTGCTTAGGGTTTCCACCTTTCTATTTGCTGGTAATTGGACCCCCAAGGCCCCACCCCCGCTCTGCCTCTTCCCCAAGGCCCTGCTCCTGTTCCATATCTTTCCCCCAAGGCCCCACCCGCATTTCTCACTCCTCTCCCTCCCTCCCCATTGCTGGCTGGATCATCTCTACCTCCACTCCCTTCCCTTTGCCCCTCACCCCTGGGCTCCCTCTGCTCCAGGGCTGGGACAGGAGCTGCTGCAGCCTGACAAGGAGCCTGCCTGCAGGTAGGAGGCGGCCCCGGTTGAGCAGGGGCCAGTGCAAGTTAATGACCCAGCCCCTCCCCACACCCCATGGTAAATGTAACTTTGGTGTCCAGTTAGGATTGGGGCTAAATGGAAAACATTCAGATCTGTTTTGTGAGAGTTATGTGCATAAATATCTATTTTTATCCAGGGATGCAACGAGTGTAGATTAGCCAGCTTACTGAGTGCAATTATGCTAAATGTTGATGCTTGGGCCTGACCACAGACTCTCTGTTAGCATGTTGTACTGCCTGGTGGACAGATGGAGTCTTGGGTGTGAAGGAAGACCTGGCTTTCTGTTTCTCAGCAAGATGGATGCTGGGAGAATCATGAAAGCAACTCATGCTGTCTTTGAAACTTTGACACAATGCCTAAGGTGGCTGATAACATTACTGATGGCAAGTTGAACTTAAGAGGAAATGGGAAGGAAATTAATCTAGCTCTGCAAAGGCCACAAATTCTTAAAGGACAGGGGTTTCTCAACCTTTTTCTTTCTGAGCCCCTCCCCTCCCCCCGCTATAAAAACTCTCTGGCCCACCTGTGCCACAACACCTTTTTATCTGCATTTAAAAGCCAGGGCCAGTATTAGGTAGTAGCAATCAGGGCAGTTGCTGGGGGCCTCACAGTACAGGTGGCCCTGCAAAGCTTAGTTGCTCAGGCTTCAGCACCAGCCCTGGGTGGCAGGGCTCGGGGCCCCGGGCTTCAGCCCCATACAGTGGGGCTTCATCTTTCTGCCCTGGGCCCCAGCAAGTCTAATGCTGGCCCTGCTTGATGGATCCCCTGAAACCAGCTTGTGCCCCTTCCACCCCCCCCCCCCCGTGGGTCCCAGACCCCTGGTTGAGAACCTATAATACGCTCCTGAGGTGACTGTTGAAAGAAACTGTTGAAAAGTCTGTGCTTTCTTTGTGGGCAACACAAATAAAAGCATTAGATTTTGATTCCCTTTTCCATAGCATCTTCCCTCACCCTCCCTTTCACTTGGAAAGAAGACCAAACAATGCTTTATTTTATCTACTTCCCACAGGTCTCTTTGAACAGAGGGTTGAACAGTATTTGGAAGAGCTTCCAGACACTGAACAAAGTGGAGTAAACAAATTCCTGCGAGGTCTTGGTAAGGGAAATCTTTTAAAGAAATTCTGAAATGTTTTTAACAAGTGGTCTTAACAAAGCACAGCTCTGCCTAGATTGAAATGTGATACTCAACTAGTAGTTTAATTATATGATAGGAATTATCAAAAGGAAATCAACAAATATCTATTTATCGTTGATAATAGTAGGTTTTATTATGGTCTTTGCTAAGAAAGTCTCATTCTAATTTGGAAAAAGAAACCTTACCTAACCACTGTATTCCTCCCCCAACTCTTTTCTCCCCCCACCCCCAAAAAAAATCTGGAAAGGGACCTTGCCGTTTATCAGGTTTGGTTGTCCAGAACTTTAATAGTTGGATACCTACATTTTTATATAGTTGGTTCTCTATATATTGGTTACAGTACACATTTGAAGCCTTTTTAGACTAACATTCAGTTTCTCTTTGTTTTTCAATGTATGTTAGTTACTGATGGATCACGTTTTGTGTTTGCTGTAGGAAATAAAATGAAGTTCCTTCACAAGAAGAATTAACTCCTTTCTACTGACACATCAATCCAAAGACTATTTATGACACTGTGCTTGAGACACTTACAACCTTTCAGATTCTGGTGCGGGAGGAGAATAAGATAAGCTGAATACAGCTTTAAGTGACTGCAAATGCCGTTTGACAATGTGCCAGCAAAAAAAAAAAAAGTTTATAATGACTCCTCTTTATGTATTTGGACAGAATTTGTAAATAATGTGCTGTAAGCTTTCTTTTTTAATGAGCAAGAAAAACTGTGGTAAATATTTGTATATTCCTGAGAATAACAGGTGCTTCTTTCTCTAGTATGAATTGAGTTATGCTTGGTGCAAAATGAATAGCTAATTATGTGCAGCTGACTGTCTCAGCAGAACCACTGACTTCGAAGGATGTTTGTGAGAACAACACTGATGCCTGAATATTGTAATAGTGAATGAACTCCAGGGTATAGAGGGAGAGGTTGTATGCAAGGGGACTGGTTTTATGTGACAGAGTTTATAATTTTCTCTTGTTTTCCTACTAATCCATTCAAAAAGACAGAAATAACAGGTAACTTTGTAATAAGCTACTTGGTTCACAACAGAATTTCCACTTGGTTTGAACTATGGTCAGTAAATTGTTTTTTAATGCATTCTGCACTATGACTGCTAAATATGAGGAAATCTCAGTTCTTTGACATGCAAGCTGCAATAATTAGGTACAGTACATCCTTTCCTAATATATGTATGTATGGTTTTTAATAAACTGTGTAAATATACCTGTTTGTTTATGTTCATTGGATTCCCTCCACCATTTCTGCTACTGTCTGAATAGATATAGAAAGAGTAAATTTGCTGTGATTTTTGTTGAATATCTTATAATTAAAGTATAAAATGAATAATATACACCTATCTCTTAGTAGGATTGCTATTTCATGAAATTTATTCTAACCTATTTTCTTACTTGACACTAGATCACTTGGGATGTTACCCGACAATCTATCTCACCATTTTATCAATTTTAATCTGGCAACAAAATCATCTTTCAAAATGTGTTTGTTCAGGTTTATTCTTTTGGTGGGACAATAACATCCTAGTTTTGTCATTATTAACGTAATGGGTTAAATGTACCCCGACGAGTAAACTTTCATGTTGATTTTTGTAATGTTGTGTTTAAATGTCTTGAGAAGGAAACAGATTGAGCAATGCAGACATGGAGGTGGAAAGGAATAATGATAGGTGGAAGAGGAGGATGCCAAATCCCAGTCTTTGCCTTGAGTACCAGTGCAGCTCAGGCCAGCACTGTCTAGATGTATGTTAGTCATATCCTTTTCTTTGTATTACCTAAGAATTAATATCCTAAGCACTGCAGAGGGTTTAAGTGGGACAGATGTACTGGCCTTATCCTGGCCCTTTGCACAAGGGGTGAAGTCACCCCAAATTTGCCTAATTTAAAATTATTTAAATTAATTGATCCTTGACCAATGTTAGTAACATACCCATTGTCTGCTACATTGCTGTTCATTTATTATTTCACTTAAATCCTTAGTTTCAAAGAGGGTAAATCAGAAAAAGTTTGCAAGCTTATCAACTAATACAAATTAAGAGAGACTTCCTCCCCCTTAAACGCATTCTCAGTATATATACTTTTAAGTTTTTAAAACTTGATTTCTGTGCTTACCAAGACTAGATTTGAGGCTTGCGCAACTCCTAACCTGTCAGTGGTTCAGGTTTGCTACCAGCCTCATAGAATAAAATGGAGGGTTTATTCACTGAGAAGGTGAAGTAATTTCCTTTCCAGCAATTATGTCCCTCACATTCAATTCTAACATAACTTTTTTTTGTAGTATACATAAAATGAAATGTGTACGAAACTGAAAATACAAAGTGCCTTTGATACACTGGAGATGTATCAATGTAATTTATTTCCTTTTTCACTAACAATTTCATATTGTACTGTATTTGGTTGCAAGGGCATCTCATTACACTGCCATATAAGATTTATCCATGACCTCTGGCCTTTGTTCCCTGAATTAGAGGTGACACTTTTGACCTTTTGAGGTTGACTCTTGCACTTTTATAAATAACCTCTGCTAATGAATCTACGGAACGACATGAAGTATCTTCTAAGAAAATCATGGATACAGCACCCTGGGCTGGAGGAAATGGCTACCATGGGAACAGTTGTTACAAACACAAGAGAAAAATGGCCATAAAATACTCCAAAGGCCAGGAGAGTACCCTATCATAATAAAGCACTTATCCTCTCACACTGAAGCTGTCTTTCTCCCTTCATCTGTGCTTCAGCTATCTAGGTGGAAAGCTTACCAATTTTACTTTAATTTGCCATCTGTGTAGGTATTATTTAAAGCATACCATATGTTGATACACCTCCCCAAATGCATATGTTGTTTCAGGTTTGGTGCCCTGTATGTAAGATCAATATTGGACTCTTAAGATGATGACAGCATGTGTATATTTCACAGTATTGCACATCCTTCCTTGATTCTAAAATGTAGCATGTGTAAATAATACAATCCTAATGTTTTCTGAAAACCTGCCTTTCAAATCATCACATGAACAAAAAATATTGAGTTAATCATTCCCATCTGTCTGTTAGTCATTACAAAGTCCTGGACAAGAGAAAATTACTTAAACAGCATTTAATAGTGAAAGCAAAAATCTTCAACAAGAAAAATCAGATCCGATGGTGGGACTTATGTTCTAAGCCATAAGAAATTTGTATAATCCAGAAAGTTTAAATAAAAAAATGCATAAAATCTTAACCTCTTGTTGAGTTACGATAAAGATATGCAGGGATATCCAGCCTTGCCTGTTGTACTTGTCTGCATCATATAATCTTGTCTGAGTAAATTTCATTGGTTTCTTTATTGCCATGAACATGGGACAATGGAATGTGGGTGGAGAACGTATGAAATGTGATAAAAGGGTACTGTGATATGTGCTATGGAGCAGAGGGTGGCATCCACCAGGGGTTTTGGGGTTGCAATGCAGTTTCATGGCCACTCAAGTTAGGCATCAAGAAAATCACAGGAACAACATTGTGGTCCACAAAGCCAAATTAGGCACGTAGGCTCCCTATACAATGAATGGGGAGAGATAGGGGCCTAAGAAGGTGATCCACAAAAGCCAGCTCATTAGGCTCCCTGCCTAAGCTAGCTAATAGGAGATGCTGGCCAGAGGTGTGTGCTAAGCCCCTCTCTTGGCGATAAGTCCAGGCTGTAAGGAGGCATCTCGCTCTGATAGTGTTCCATGAACCGAAACCAGCTGCCTGGAGGCAGGTGCCTCAGCCACTTTTTGAGGGAATAAGTCAGGTGCCTACATTCAACACAGAAGAGGAGGTCTTCACCTTATTACTTTTAGCCCACTGGTTACAGCACCTGAGATGTGGGAGATCCAGGTTCAATTTTCCCATCACAAAGTGATAATTTGAACAGGGGTCTCCCACAATGCTTAGGAGGGTGCTCTAACTACTGAGCTATGGAATAGTCTGATGTGGGGCTCCCTCAGTCTCTCCTGTTGAAGCTGTTGCACTCTGGGTTAAAAAAAGTGATTGGAACAGGAGAACTGGACTCAGGATCTCCCAGGTGGGTGCCCTAGCCCCTGGATGACAGACACATTTCCATTCTCTCTTTCCCTGGCCCAGTGACTCTGTGGACAAATACTTAAACAGTCATTAGGCCAGAGAGAGACTCACACTGTAGCCCAGTGGTTTAGGCACCGAGCTGGGACGTGGGAGAGCCCAGATCTAATTCCCCTGCTCCAACCACTCTCATTTACCCAGAGTGCAACAACTTCAACAGGAGGGACTGAGGAAGCTCCACGTCAGAATACCCCCTAGTTCAATGGTTAGAGCACTCCCCTAAGAACATAAGAATGGCCATACTGGGTCAGACCAAAGGTCCATCCGGCCCAGTATCCTGTCTACCGACTGTGGCCAATGCCAGGTGCCCCAGAGGTGCCTGCCATCCATCTCCACCCTCTGACAAACAGAGGCTAGGGACACCATTCCTTACCCATCCTGGCTAATAGCCATTAATGGACTTAACCTCCATGAATTTATCCAGTTCTCTTTTAAACCCTGTTATAGTCCTAGCCTTCACAACCTCCTCAGGCAAGGAGTTCCACAGGTTGACTGTGCGCTGTGTGAAGAACTTCCTTTTATTTGTTTTAAACCTGCTGCCCATTAATTTCATTTGGTGGCCCCTAGTTCTTCTTCGAGTGCTTGTTCACGTCCATTACACATTAGGTGTGCGCGCGCCGCGTGCACGAACGTCGGAAACTTTTTCCCTCAGCGGCTCCCGTCGGGCCCGCAGGGTCTCCCTTCCCGCCAGAGCGGCGCCCCGCCCTAGCGTATATATATCCCTGCCGGCCCGACCCTCCCTCAGTTCCTTCTTACCGCCCGTGGCGACGTTGGAACAACTCTATCTCTCGTCTGAGAGTGTCCCTTAGCATAAGTGATTAGTGATAGTTATCAGTTCGTTATAGTTAAGTGTTAAGAGTTTAGTGTTAAGTAGTAGTAGTTAATCAGTTCCTCACAAAGGCCTAAACCTCTTTGTGATAGGTGTTTGGCCAACCCCGGCACCGGCCCTGGGCAGCGGGGCATGCCGCACGCCCAAGGCTTCAAGGCTTGTGCCGCGTGCCGCAGGCCTATGCCATTGAGCGACCCGCACGAGTCGTGTCTCCGTTGCCTCGGGGAAGCACACCAAAAGGAGCACTGTAAAATTTGTAAGGCTTTTAAGCCCAGGACTAAGAAAGAGAGAGACTTTCGCCTTAAACAGCTCCTCATGGAGGCGGCATTACAGCCCTCCTCTTCCGCGGCACCGTCGACCTCGGTGCGGAGTGCCCCGGCATCGGTCCGCGATCCGACACCGGCGGTGCAGCCCAAGCCTGCAGTGCCGTCGCAGCGAGAACATGCCCGGCACCGGTCCTCTTCGCCGGCTAAGTCAAAGGGCCAACCCAAGGCCCGGGGTCGCTCCCCACACAAGAAGGTAGCACCGGCGAAGACCGCAAGTGCTGCCAAGGCCGTTACGGCCCCGACACAGATCCTGGTGCCAGTGGCTCCGGCGCCGAAAGGCCCGTTGAGCCCCGGAGTAAGCGCGTCGAGTGAGGAGGAAGGGCTGGGGGAACTGTTGGAACAGCCCTCCACCCCGGACACATTTGAGGCAGCAAAGGACCTCATTGAGTTGTCCGCGGAAGGCACCCTCCGCGCTAAAGACATTCCGCCGCGACTGACATCAAAGGGCAAGCCGGCGATGATGCGCCCATCTCGGTCGCCATCCATAGTGTCGGAGGAGGACTCGGGCCTTTCGAGCAGATATGGCCACAGGGCGCAAGCTGCTAGGGAGCACGACGCCTCTTGGCATCCACACTGGAACCATCCTGGACAGTGGCCATTTTGGACCCCATGGGCCTACCACCAGCAGGGCCCTCCGTCCAGAACCTCGAGATCGGGCTCCTCAGGACACCGGTCCCGCTCCCCACGGTGCCGCACTACCTCCCACAAGGAGGCCACAGTCTCCAGGCCGCCGGATACGGAGAGGGCTGACTCGGCACCGAGCCCGGCACCGTCCCAAGCCCGTGGCAGGGAACGCACCCCGGAGGGCCACCCCACTGATGAGTTGCAGGAGGAAGAGGACACACAGAAGGCCATGACCTGCTCCTCCTCCTCACCGGACTAAGCCGTGGCGGGCACAACAGTGTCCGGCCCTCCCCCGATTGACCATCGGGCACACCAGGACCTGCTCCGACTGGTAGCCCTCAATTTGGGGTTGCAAGCGGAGGAGACGGTTGAGCAGGAGGACCCGATGGTGGACATTCTAAGCCCGGAGGGTCCCTCCAGGATTGCGCTCCCGCTTATAAAAACAGTACAGTCAAACTATAAGACTGTATGGCAGACGCCAGCCTCCTCTGCGCCGACGGCAAGGGGCGTAGAGAGAAAGTACTTTGCCCCATCCAAGGGGTTTGACTTCCTGTTCTCCCATCCAGCCCCCTGTTCACTGGTCGTTTCTGCGGTCAACGAACGGGAACGGCATGGCCAGCAGTCTCCAGCCCCCAAGGCCAAGGAAGCGAAACGATTGGACTTGTTCGGCAGAAAAGTCTACTTGTCTGGAGGCCTCCAGCTACGGATCGCAAACCAGCAGGCGATCCTCAACAGGCACAATTTTAACTCCTGGGCATCAGTGTCTAAGTTCAAGGACGCCTTGCCTCAGGGCTCACAACCCGAGTTTGCGGCTATAGTAGACGAGGGAAAGGCAGTAGCCAAAACCTCCTTGCAGGCCTCACTTGACTCTGCTGACGCGGCCGCGAGGACTATCGCGTCCGGCGTGGTAATGAGACGCTCGGCATGGCTGCAGGCCTCTGGCCTTCCCCCTGAGGTGCAAAACACCCTCCAAGACCTTCCGTTTGAAGGTTCGGGCTTGTTCTCGGAGCAAACAGATGCCAGACTACATAGTCTTAAGGACTCTCGGGCTACCCTCAAGTCTCTGGGGATGCACACCCCAGTGACACAGAGGAAGCCATTCAAGCCCCAACCTCCACAGAGGCAGTACCATCCTCGTCCTCGGCAGGAGCCGTACCGTAGGCGGGGCAGGGATAATAGGCGTAGGCGCAACAATACGCCTAGCCAAGGCCAAAATCAGGGCCAAAACAAACCGCAGCCGGGGAACAAACAAGGATTTTGAAGCTGCGATCGAGGACAGCGTACCCACCCCTATTCCGGATCCCCTCCTGTGTTTCAGGGACCGCCTGTCCCATTTTTACCGTGCTTGGTTGCATATAACATCGGACCGCTGGGTCCTGCGCACGGTGGAGGCAGGTTATACCCTTCAATTCTCCTCGCCCCCTCCTTTCCACCCCCCACCCCCGTCCCTCTTCAGGGACCCCTCTCACGAGCAACTCCTCATGCAGGAGGTACAGTCCCTCCTCACTTTGGGAGCGGTGGAAGAGGTTCCTCCGGACCTCAGAGGAAAAGGGTTCTATTCAAGGTACTTCCTCATTCCCAAAGCAAAAGGGGGCCTCCGTCCTATTCTGGACCTTCGCAAGCTAAACAAATACTTACTCAAACCACGTTTCCGTATGGTCTCCCTTGGTACCATCATTCCTTCCCTGGATCCGGGGGATTGGTACGCTGCCCTCGATATGAAAGATGCCTACTTTCACATCGCAATTCGCCCGGCCCATCGGCGATTCCTGCGCTTCACCATCAAACAGAGCCATTTCCAATTCACAGTCTTGCCGTTCGGCCTAGCAACAGCCCCACGTGTCTTCACGAAATGCATGTCGGTGGTAGCAGCCTTTCTTCGAAAGAGACGGATGCGCGTCTACCCATACTTGGACGATTGGCTCCTGGCAGGCCGGTCGCAGGCAGAGGTTCGCTCCCATGTGACACTGGTGCTACGAGTATTTCACGAACTCGGTCTGCTAGTCAATGTACCCAAGTCATCACTGGTCCCCACGCAGAGGCTGGACTTCATAGGGGCAGTCCTCGACTCGGTGGCGGCACGGGCAAGTCTTCCCGTATCGCGGTTCCTGGCTATCCAGAACGCCGTGAGCTCTAGCCAACGATTCCCCACGACCACGGCCAGATGTTGCTTACAGCTCTTGGGGCACATGGCGGCCTGCACACACGTAGTCGGACACGCCCGCCTCAGGCTCCGGCCGCTGCAGCTGTGGCTGGCCTTGGTATATCGCCCCAACAGAGACCCTTTAGACATGATCGTCACGGTCCCAGCTCAGGTATCGAGCTCCCTCAGTTGGTGGCTCGATCAACAGCAGGTCTGCGCGGGGGTCCCGTTCACCGCCCCACAACCCGGTCTGACATTAGTTACAGACGCATCGGACCTGGGTTGGGGGGCGCACCTGGGGAACCTGTGCACTCAGGGCTTGTGGTCCAGGGAAGAAAGACTGCTTCACATCAACCTGAAGGAGTTAAGGGCGGTTCGCCTCGCCTGCCAGACCTTTCACGCTACCATAAGAGGACACAGCATGTCGGTTCTGATGGACAACACTACCGCCATGTTCTATATAAACAAGCAGGGCGGGTCCCGGTCCTCTCCCCTCTGTCACGAGGCACTCCTCCTCTGGGACTTCTGCATAGCCCATTCAGTCCACCTTCGGGCTACATATCTCCCCGGGGTCCAAAACGTATTAGCGGACCGTCTCAGTCGGTCCTATCTCATGCACGAGTGGATGTTGAGGCAGGACGTCCTGCGTTCCATCTTCCGGAGGTGGGGGTTTCCCCGGGTGGATCTGTTTGCCACCAGGGACAACAGCCAGTGCCCTCAGTTTTGTTCGTTCCAGAACCGGAGTCCGGGCTCATTGGCAGATGCCTTCGCAATGCCGTGGGGCGGAGGCCTGAGGTATGCCTTCCCCCCATTCCCGCTCATCCACAGGGTCCTCCTCAAAACCCGCAGGGACAAGGCATCAGTCATTCTCATCGCCCCGGCATGGCCATGCCAACACTGGTTCACAACTCTGTTGGAACTGTCCGTGACCACTCCGATAGCCCTCCCCCTCCATCACAACCTCATCACCCAAGACCGAGGTCGCCTGCTCCACCCAAACCTGCCATCGCTGCATCTCACGGCATGGTTTCTCTCTGGCTAAGTGATGTGGAGCACAGGTGCTCTCAGGAGGTCCAGCAAATCCTCCTTGGGAGTAGGAAACCCTCCACAAGAGCGACCTACCTTGCCAAGTGGAAATGCTTCTCCCTATGGTGTGGGCCTCACCACATCCAGCCCTTGCAGGCCTCGATACCACTGATTCTGGACTACTTGCTGCACCTCAAGCATCAAGGCCTCGCCCCCGCTTCAATTAAGGTGCATCTGGCCGCCATATCGGCGTTCCACCCTGGGGAATCGGGGATGTCGGTATTCTCCAATCTCACTGTAGTCTGATTCCTCAAGGGGTTGGAGAGGATGTTCCCCTACTCACGCCCACCGATACCCCCGTGGAACCTCAATCTGGTCCTCACTAAGCTCATGGGGCCGCCTTTTGAACCCCTGGCCTCTTGCTCCCTCATGCACCTCTCATGGAAGGTAGCGTTTCTCGTGGCCATCACATCAGCTAGGAGGGTATCGGAGTTGAGGGCCCTCACCTCGGAGCCTCCTTATACTGTCTTTTATAAGGATAAGGTGCAGCTAAGGCCTCACCCTAAATTCCTCCCGAAATTGGTCACGAATTTTCACATGGGGGCAGGACATTTGTTTACCGGTGTTCTTCCCCAAGCCCCATACAGACCCAAGCCATCGCAGCCTGCATACCCTGGATGTTCGGCGGGCCTTGGCTTTTTATCTGGACCGCACCAGGCCTTTCCGCAAATCGACTCAGCTGTTTGTTGCTGTTGCGGAACGGATGAGGGGCCAGCCTATTTTGACGCAACGCCTGTCGGCATGGATCGTGCTTTGCATACGTACATGCTATGAGCTTGCCAACGTACCAGCCCCACAGACCAGGGCTCACTCTACTAGGGCCCAAGCGTCCTCGACGGCCTTCTTGGCACAGGTCCCGCTCCAGGAGATCTGCAGGGCAGCCACCTGGTCGTCGGTGCATACCTTCACAGCCCACTACGCGATCCACCATCAGACCAGAGAGGACGCGGTGGTCGGCAGAGCTGTGCTTCAATCTGTTATTCCTTGACTCCTACCCTCCTCCAATGGTAAGCTTGTGAGTCACCTAATGTGTAATGGACGTGAACAAGCACTCGAAGAAGAAAAAACGGTTACTTACCTTCTGTAACTGTTGTTCTTCGAGATGTGTTGTTCACGTCCATTACACTTCCCACCCACCTTCCCCTCTGTCGGAGTCACTGGCAAGAAGGAACTGAGGGAGGGTCGGGCCGGCAGGGATATATATACGCTAGGGTGGGGCGCCGCTCTGGCGGGAAGGGAGACCCTGCGGGCCCGACGGGAGCCGCTGAGGGAAAAAGTTTCTGACGTTCGTGCACGCGGCGCGCGCACACCTAATGTGTAATGGACATGAACAACACATCTCGAAGAACAACAGTTACAGAAGGTAAGTAACCGTTTTTTCTTAAATTATGGGAACAAGTAAATAACTTTTCCTTATTCACTTTCTCTACACCACTCATGATTTTATATACCTCTATCATATCCCCCCTTAGTCTTCTCTTTTCCAAGCTGAAAAGTCCTAGCCTCTTTAATCTCTCCTCGTATGGGACCCGTTCCAAACCCCTAATCATTTTAGTTGCCCTTCTCTGAACCTTTTCTAATGCCAGTATATCTTTTTTTGAGAAAAGGAAACTACATCTGTACGCGGTATTCAAGATGTGGGCATACCATGGATTTATATAAAGGGCAATAAGATATTCTCCATCTTATTCTCTATCCTTTTTTTAATAATTCCTAACATCCTGTTTGCTTTTTTTGACTGCCGCTGCACACTGCGTGGATGTCTTCAGAGAACTATCCATGATGACTCCAAGATCTCTTTCCTGATTCGTTGTAGCTAAATTAGCCCCCATTGTATTGTATGTATAGTTGGGGTTATTTTTTCCAATGTGCATTACTTTATTTTCATTTGCCATTTTGTTGCCCAATCATTTAGTTTTGTGAGATCTTTTTGAAGTTCTTCACAGTCTGCGTTGGTCTTAACTATCTTGAGCAGTTTAGTATCATCTGCAAACTTTGCCACCTCACTGTTTACCCCTCTCTCCAGATCATTTATGAATAAGTTGAGTAGGATTGGTCCTAGGACTGACCCTTGGGGAACACCACTTGTTACCCCTCTGCATTCTGAAAATTTAACATTTATTCCTATCCTTTGTTCCCTGTCTTTTAACAAGTTCTCAGTCCATGAAATGGATACTTTAAACAGCTAACGATGCAGTGTATTCTCTCCCTCTCCACTCTTGTGTGGGTTGAGTAAATATTCCTGTAGTCATTTTTTTCCCCACAGTTCAGAGTCTGTCCAAGACTTACAACTTCTCCCTTCTTTCTACCCCATTAAAAGTCTAGTCATGAATGTAAGGTTTGCTTAAAGATGATAAAGTCATTGCAGAGAAACTAAATGAATTCTTTGCTTCAGTCTTCACAGCTAAGGATGTTAGGGAGATTCCCAAACCTGAGCCGTCCTTTGTAGGTAACAAATCTGAGGAATTGTCACAGATTGAAGTGTCACTAGAGGAGGTTTTGGAATTAATTGATAAACTTAACAGTAACAAGTCACCGGGACCAGATGGCATTCACCCAAGAGTTCTGAAAGAACTCAAATGTGAAATTGTGGAACTATTAACTATGGTTTGTAACCTGTCCTTTAAATCAGCTTCTGTACCCAATGACTGGAAGATAGCTAATGTAATGCCAATATTTAAAAAGGGCTCTAGAGGTGATCCCGGCAATTACAGACCGGTAAATCTAATGTCAGTGTTATACCAATAGAATAAAAACCAGCAGGATCTTATTAAGAGGGATAAGGCAAAGATGCCACATTTAATGTAAATATAATGATAAAGCAAAAGATAAAAGTAAACAATGTTTTAACTACTTATTCCTATCACTACTTATTCCTTACACACACACACACACACACACATATATATATTCATTCATTCATTCAAGTTCTATATAGGTGTTATAGTTACCAGCCTAGAAGTTGCTCATGCCAAGTTACTGGCCAGGTATCTTGGTCATGAGGATGGAGCTGAGTCCATGTCAGGTGCACCTGATGCTCCTGGAGACTGGCAGCAGAACCAGAGACTCAAAATCCTCAGTCTTGAGAGTCCATTCTTATAGGAATTAATTCCTATGTTAGTCTATGGGAGCTGTTTCATCCTGCTGTTGCTGACTCAGTCAGCGGATGGCACATTCCTGGGCACATTCCTGGTGGCTCCACACTGTCCAAAGTTTGTGTTTCTCATCCTTCCAGGTGATGGGGTGGATCCCAGTTTACCCTCCAGGGGTTGTCTGGTCATCCACTTGACACATTCTTCGGCTGATGGATACTCCCTTTCTAGGTTGGCACCTCCCTAACCATTCATGTACATCAAGCATTCATCAACATACATTCCATATTTTAATTTACTGTCTCCACCACTTTCAGGGTGTGTGCTAATTCATTTGAGACTCCCGGCGCTTTAATCACAGAGGGTGGGGGTCTGTTCCTAGGAGCCTAATTGCTGTTACAATGAAGTGAAAGTCACTTAACGGCTTATAGGGTTTGTTTACATTGTATCAATTACTTCAAGAACAAAGTCAATTAACTTGTTTGTAAGTTTTACATAGTAATAAAGTATCTTTCACAGGATAGATATAATCAGTGGTTTCTACAGACAGTAGCTTACAAGTTTTAACAGAAGACCCAAGAGATTTTTGTACTTGGTGAAACTGTTGGATTTTAAAGTGTGGGGGACAAATTAAGAGGTGTTGGATTTTAAAGTGTGGGGGACAAATTATGGGGGGGGGAGTCACTGTCACTTGGGGGAATCACTGTTAGTACCTTCTTTAATATCCCTACATCAGTACCGGACAAATTAGTTGAAACAATAGTTAAGAATAAAATTGTCAGACACATAGAAGAACATAAATTGTTGGGCAAGTCAACATGATTTCTGAAAAGGGAAATCATGTCTTACTAATCTATTGCGTTCTTTGAAGGGGTCAACAAACATGTGGACAAGGGGGATCCAGTGGACATAGTGTACTTAGATTTCCAAAAAGCCTTTGACAAGGTCCCTCACCAAAGGCTCTTATGTAAATTAAGTTATCATGGGATGAGAGGGAAGATTCTTTCATGGACTGAGAACTGGTTAAACAACAGGGAACAAAGGGTAGGAATAAATGTTAAATTTTCAGAATGGAGAGGGGTAACTAGTGGTGTTCCCCTGATTGGGGGGAGACCCCTCTTCAAATGTTTTCTCCCCCTCAGCCAGAGGGGGGAATTGAATCTGTGTCTCCCATACCCCAAGCAACTGGGCTACCAACAGAGCTAAAAGTTATAAAGTGGGCACCACCTCCTCTGGCTGGATTTTGAATGGAACTCAACCGGTAGGCAACCTCTGAGCATGCCTACCGGATCGGGCCTCACATGACACTTAGGTGGTTGAACCTCTGTCTTCCCCTGGTTCATGAATTGTTCTAGGTCTAGGACTTAGATGGGAGATAGGCCTTCAGATGCCTTGAGGGGACAAAAGTGTCCAGAGGCAGGAACATAGGAGCCTATGGAACTTTTACTCTGAAAAACGTTGGTGCTGAGTTTAGGCACTTACAGGGCTTGGCAGGAATTTTGTGAATCACACTGGAGCTAAAACTAGGATTTAGGGGTCTATGTCTGGGGTTTAGCGCCTAAGTATCTTCATGGATCCCATGCAGAGAAATTAGACAAAAGAAGAGATATGCTTGTGGTCATGATGTACAGGCAATTACTGCACTCCACTTGGGAATTTAAGTCCAAGGTCACTTCATAACTGTTTCCTGTTGTATCAGTAAAAACTTAGCCTGCAAGTAACAGTAGAACCAATTAGTGTTTTTATAGAATGTATGCTGCACTTTGATAGACATTTCAGGACAGATTCTCAGGTGCTTGGGTGTATACCATACTATACAATGTACAGTGACCCTAAAACTGATATAACCAGTCCGGGACTGATTACAAAGGGGATCCTCTAGTGGAACAACAGAGTGGGTGCTTTTATGCACCTCCTTTGCCTATTGCTGGTATAGGAGGAAAAAGGGAGTTTAATCAGGCTGCCCCACAGCCACAGATCCTGTGGTTTTGGACCCTTCAGCTATCTTCAGACTGCTTCAACTTGATGCAGGGGACTGACCCCTTCACAAAACCTACAACAGTTTTGCAAACAAAATACTCATTGGAGCTATGGCAGTTTGCACCAAATAAGAATTAGCCCTCTGAACTGCACTCTCTTCAGATTGCTGCATCTTGCTCTTCTGCCTCTGGGAAACAGAGGGAGTTCTCACCAGTTGGCTACCAATGGTGTCCATTCGCACATTTACTGTTTTTCAAAGAACATCAATATTCTTAAAGCTAACTTTCTAAAATCTTTTTCCAAAAACATTTTTTTTTCTTAAAATGGCACCACATAATTTACACAAATTATTTAGAGAAACAATTTGTGGTGGTTTTTTAGATGTTCTTCAAAAAATCACATGCTAAACATTTCAATAACTATTGCTAAGAATATTGACAATTCTGAAGTTAACATTCATTGCCTTTTAGAGAGGCTGCAAAATCTGACCTTAAACAAACTTAGCTGCAATCTTAACTACAAAGTTACTCTATTTCCATAATAAACTCAACTTAATAACTCAGTTTAGATCAGTCTCTAATCATAGCTGTTTTTCTCAAAGGTTTAAGGAATAACTATTAACATCCGGATGGAAGTTGTATGATACAATACACTGGATTTTTTGCTGTGTTGGCTGCAAGTGGAATCTGTCTGTTTTCAGAGCTGTCATCAAAATCTTTCAGAAAATTCCTTAAATGATACAAAAATGTGCAAGTATTCCTTAGATAACCTTATAAATACATACACATCACAAGGAAGACATCTACTGTCAACCCGTCTTTAATGTAAGATTCCTCCCTGACCAAGCACTTTTGTTGCTGTTACATGTATTAATTTGGAATTGGATAAACCAACATGACTGACACATATATAACAAAAAGAGCAGAAAGCGGGAATGAGAATGTGCTAATCTATTTCTTACTTTCCCTTGACAATTACGTGCATTTTAGTACCTGCTTGCAATTCCCTGTCATCTTTTATCTTAAATTATCTCTATTTAGTGGAGCATCTATTCAAATTGTAGACATAAACTACTGTCTTGGTTATTCATTTTCTCTTTTCAGTTACATTTCCTTGCGAACATCTTATTGATACCGCCCTCCCCCCCGGGCCAGGCAGAGCGAGTCTTGCCACATGTGGTAATTTTCTTAAAGCCCCTGCTCCTGGAGTGAGGTGCTCATGGGAGACTCAGCTTGCATTGGAAAAGCACAGCAACCCACCCTCCTGCCGGCAGAGGGGAGCGTGGAAAGGGGACCCCAGTGCCCCTCCAGGCCCAGACCCAGGGGCATGGCTCCTCTCCCACACTGATGCGCTTCTAAAGCTGGTGATGTTTGAGCTCTGAGGGTTGGTGGGAAGGAACCCAGCAGCAGCCTTACTGGAATCCTGGAGGTGGATGGGCACAAGCCCGCCCAGGTCTAAAGGCCCCTTCCCCAGTCTTGCAGGAGGGACCACTGGACCCGGAAACCAACTGAATACATGGGACAACTAATGAATAACTGGGTCAGGAGTGAAGGGCACAGGTTCAAAAGGAGGGATCCAGAGGGGGACACTGAGCAGAGAACCCCAGACAGCACCCACTGCTCCTCAAAGCTGTCTAGGGAGCCAATGGATGCTACCCAGAGGAACTCTGCCTGGATGCGTGAGACCAAGGAGGAGTGGAAATAGGCCCCACAGTCGCAGAGCACCCCCTTGGCTAACATCCTCATCCTAGTGTTCAAGATGGCTACTTTGGTCAGGGCCAGGAGGAGGTTGACGAGGTTGTCTCACGACTTGGTGGGGCCATGGACAGGGTGGGCAAATATAAACAGGTGTGGGGAAAATTGCAGCCAAAACCTCAACAGGAGGTTCTGGAGGAGCTGGAATAGGGGCTGCAACCTAGCACATTTGAGATAAGCGTGCAGCAGGTTCTCTCTCATGCCACAAAAGGGGCAGGCATCGGGGATGGGGGTGAACCATGCCAGGTACACGCCTGTGCTCACGGCTCCATGGAGGAGCCCCCAACCGATATCCCTGGTGGGCCATGAGACCAGAGTGGAATAGAGGCTGGCCCACTGGGGTTCCTCACCCTCTACAGGTGGTAGATAATCCTGCCATTTGGTATCAGGGTGGGACATGAGTGTGAGAAAGTGAAACGTGTGGAGCACGAGCATGTATAGTAGTTTCCTTGGCACCGTTTGGAAGTGAACCGGCTGCAGGGCACGCAGCTGGTTTGGATTGTGGAAGGGAGGGGGCTGGGAGGGCTCACAGGACAGGGGCCCAATGAAAAGGTCCAGAGGACCAGGGGTGAGGGGTGGGCAGGGAGCACCCTCTCACAGGACCCGCTCAAGAAAAATCCGAGAGGTGGGCGACAAGGCTGCTCCCCACCTCCTAGAGAATGTGGGGGGGGGGGTCAGGATGGTGGAGAGCCCCATGCGCCAAGTGAGCGCTTGGGGAGCCACCCAATTCCCCCCTGTTGTAGTCCAGAGGTCTCCAATGCTGGTGGTTTCTGCCAGGACCAGCCTCCGGCACACCGAGGTAGGCTCCGCCACCTGCACATGAAGGTAGAGGTTGTGTGGCAGGGGCTCCGCAAGTAGGTCCACCCTCTCAACGGTCACAATGGACCTAGTCACAGAGAACAGCTTCCAGGTCTGGAGGAGGTCCTGGCAGAAGACAGGCAGCTCGGAGAGGTCTCGTGGAAGACCCCTCAGGTGGAGAAAAAAGAGCTACCAGATGTATCGGAGCCCTTGGAGGCAGGAGAGAAAGGTGTGCGCTCCACGGTGGACTACCTGCACCATAAAAGCAGTCTGCAGGGCCTGCAGGCAGACCAGGCCCTGTCCTCCCTCCTCCAAGGGAGGGCTCAGGCTCCCTGCAGAGACCCAGTGCAGTCCTGACCAGAACTCCAGAGCTACCCTCTGCAGCCAGGCCAGGATCCCTGGGGTGGGCTCAGGGTGTTGAGCCAGAGCAGGGACAGGACTATCCAGCAGTGGCCCCGGTGGAAAATGGCTGCCCAGGGTCACAGAATCCATCCCGCGGGCAGCAGGAAGGAAACTCAGCCCCCCAACGTGCCATGCTGGGGCGGGGCTCCCCTGAGCCAGGGCGGCTCTTCCCAGTTCCTGCCTGTCTCGAGATCGCCCCGCGCCCCAGGAGAGCAGAACTGGGAAGGCACCAACGGCAGGAGAACAAAGACCCGCCCCCGCAGCACCAAGCCCCAACAGCAGGCCCCGCCTCCCAAAGGAAGAAGCTCGATTTCTCGCGAGCTTTCTCCCAGCTCCTCAGTGAGATCTCGCGAGATCTTCTTTACACCTCCCACCATTTTCCCCACCCCTCGTGAGGTCTCGCGACATTCCTTTGACTCCTCCTTTTTCCCGGCGACCGTCGCCAAGATGGTGGGTAGGGGCGCGAGGGGCCCAGCTTCCCCCGCGCGGCATGTTACACCCGGAGCCTCCGTGTCCTCTGGGCCGAGCTGCCGGTGGGGGAGGGGTTCTCGCGCTTGCTTCAGCCCTGGCCCGGGTCCCTGCCGGGCGGCGCACGCCCCAGCCGTGGGGGGCAGCGGGCCGCCACCAGCGAGCTCTGGGCTGCTGGCGGCTTAAAGCCGGGCCCGACGGGGAAACTCGAGGAGGCGCCTTCCTGAAACTGGGATGCGCGGGATTCGGCCTGGGGCTGCGGATCCGCTCCTGATATCTTCCTACGTACCGGGCACGTAGCCACCCCGTGCGCTCGGCCCCGCCACGCGCCTGCTCAGAGAGCGAGAACGGGGGCGGCGGGAATTGGTCGGATGCCTCTGGCTCTGCCCCGCCCCAGCGGCACTGAGCCCCTTCCTACTCTGTACCCCGGGACACCCCGCCCCCACGTGCGGAGCGGAGAACCCAGCCACTGTGTGCAGGCGCCTGTTGTTTGTTCTGTTGTGGCAGCACGCAGAGACCTCAGTCAGGGATAGGGTCCCATTGTGTTAAGTGCTGGGCACATCACAAACATGATCTTTTCACCAGAAAAGGGCCAGCCATGCAGCCATACACACGAGGCTTGGATTGTCCAGTCCTTATTTGTTTCCCACTCTTGTCACTTGCTCTACGTTTTTATTCATACATGTACTGTGTTTTTTTGTTTTTTCCTAGCCTTCCAGACTAAGGAAGACCAGGAAGCTGAGAGGACACGTTAGCCACGGCCATGGCCGTATTGGTAAGTGCAGAGAACGGTTTCTACTATGCTTGTGCTGGAACTTAATGTATGGTACGTAATTTGATTTACAGTGTGCCTGGTAAGTATCACTATTTAGAACACCAACGAGGCAATACGAGAGAGGTTCAATAATGGTCTGGTTAATGGCTATACATATCCAGTTCAAATCATAGATTCCTCTATATAGTTCATGCTCATTGACTTGCTTTAAATCAACTCAAATGATGTCATAATGTTCGGTAGTGTATTCAGTAGTACATGTGGTTTTTCTTGCATCACAATACCTTTTAAAATTTCTTTTAGGCAAACACAGAAAGCATCCTGGTGGCCGTGGAAATGCTGGGGGTATGCACCACCACAGAATTAACTTTGATAAATAGTAAGCTATACCATCTTTTTCCTTCTCCCCGCTACTTTTGTGTATGTATTTTTAAAAAGTTACAAGGCAGTTCATTCTACCATATGTGTAGCACATACGTCATTTAGTAAAAGTATACAAACGTTGGATTTTGCTACAATACAAATAACCTTGCAAGAAAATTTAGCTGTTTTCTTTCATAGTCCTGTATATCCATTATTAAATCTATGAAAAACCTTTTGTCCATCTGTTCTTTTAAAAGGAAAGTGTTAATAACAGGATCTCGGTTTTTAGTGAAAACAACGAGGAGTCCTTGTGGCACCTTAGAGACTAACAAATTTATTTGGGCATAAGATTAATTTGTTAGTCTCTAAGGTGCCACAAGTACTCCTCGTTGTTTTTGCTGATACAGACTAACACGGCTACCGCTCTGAAACCTGTCTTTTAGTGAGTTAGATATGGTAAAATGGCTTGTTTCAGAGCTTCTAGTGTATGTGTTCGTATCTTTTAGAATTTTTTTCCACAATTAATTTGTTTGTAAGACACTAATAGTCTGCTCAGCTTTGATTCCACACTATACATATATGCAATGACAGTAGATGAATCAAGCTTCTGCATTTCCTGGTTTTTGTATTTAAACATTGCCGAGACTAGTGTCACGTCTAGACATTGCCATTGTCATAGTTGTGCTTGAGTACTCGGAAAGTAACAACTAATCGCTGTTCACTGACTGTCACTACTTTCAGCTGTCAGTCAGTCACTGGGTTAGTAACAGAAGATCTGAATCTTCATTTCTCGTACAACAAAATATCTTCTAAAGTCAGAGTTCTGCGTGCCTATGAAATATAGAATGGGGCCCAAACTGTTCACAAGAAAGATGAGTTGTGACTTTTGCTATCAAACATAAATATTTCATTTATGGAAAATGTAAATATCCCTCAAGAATATACAAATAGCAACTTATTTACATCTGAACTTTAAAACTCTTGTGTATTTGTCTGTGTATAATTTTTCTGGATCCTATAGTTTGTTTAATATGTATATGATAAAGGTTAGATAAACATACTTTTAACTGAGGTTATATTGATTTTTAGCACAGCCAATTCAAAAGAAACTAAAAGGAATGTGGTCTTATACTGTATCAAATATTTTTCCTCCCCAGTCATCCTGGTTATTTTGGGAAAGTTGGTATGAGACACTACCATTTGAAGAAGAACCAGAACTTCTGTCCTACTGTCAACTTGGATAAATTGTGGACACTTGTTAGTGAGCAGACAAGACTCAACTATGCAAAAAATCAGGCTGGATTAGCACCTGTCATTGATGTTGTACGCTCGGTAAGAGTGCTATTTAATCTTATCTTCAGAATCTATAGTTTCATATAAAATACACATTTTAAGTGATTAGAATGTTTGCTCATCTAGGAAATTAAACTAAAGTATGGATAAATTACAGTTCTTAGATCATTTGAAATGTCAGGTGAAAGACCTTGTGAGCATCTGACTTTGAGACGTAGTTCCACTAGTATGTGTTTTTTGCTTCTTTTTCCTTACACAAGCCCTTTTTGTTTTTCATGAATTAGTATTAAAATGTTTTTCTCTGCCTGAAAGTTTAGATTCTCCCATTGTTCATTTTTAAAACTGATGCATGTAGTTGATGAGAAGCTTACAGATCAGCTTTTAAAAGAAAATTGGAAGGGTCTATAAAGAAAAACCACTTTTATTGCTTGTTTTGGCCCACTAAAGTTGGCCTCTTTAGCACCGAGACTAGAGTCACATCCTAACACATTTCATTGTCTTGGTGTGCTATAGTCCTCGAAGATAAATTTCTGATCCTTATTCACTGGCTGTGGTGTTTAATATCTCAGTCAGCCACCGAATCAGAGACATTCATTAGTCAGCCTGTCAGGACAGGGGGAAGCAAAAGTGTCATGTGGGGGAAGACTTAGGTTTAGCAGCATCCTTTGGGACTAGTATTTTCTGGGCTGAGGAAACTTGGTCTGTTCATGGAGATGACAATTCTAGATTAACAATTTGCTCTTCATCTATTACTAATTTATATTGCAGTAATACCTAGAATCTCATCAAGGGATTGGGGCCCCATTGTGTGCTAGGCTCTATACAGACATCCAAGAAAAGACAGTCCCGGCCTGATGGAGGTTAGACTTGGGTTGAGATTCTCACCCTTGATCCTGCCCCTTTAGGTAAAAAGTTGGAGCAATATAATGGGGCTCTATGGCCTTGTCTACACTATACTTTTGTCGGCCAAAGATATGCGGGTTTAATTGAAACCACTGTTGCTTGTCCACACTAGCTCCTCGTGTTGGCACAATACATCCACACGAACAGCTTTTGCACTGACACAAAGAGCAGTGCACTGTTGTAGTTATCCCACTATAGTTATCAAATTAATATCTGTTAAGATCCATTATCCCACTGTGCAACTGGCCCCAGGGTGCTTTGGGAAGGGTTTGCAATGCCTCATGGGGCAGGAACAGCATCACATGATGCAGGTTTGTCAATCCCATCTTTCCAGGGCATCCTAGTAGATTGTCAGCTGCTTTTTCAATGGAAATGGAGGGAGAGGAGGGGAGGAAGAGGAGAGTGGTGTGTGGGAGGGAATGGCATTCTGAGCTCCATGCTGAGGAATGTCAAAGGCTCCCCCCCTCCCAGCAGCAGTCTGTCTACCTCTCTGTTCCTAGTGCAGGGCAGAACAGGAGCATTCCACACAAATGATATCGCTCTTTGTTCCAGCACCTGGAGCTGTGAAAAGGGAGGGGCGCATGCCTGCAGAGCAGCAGAGATCAAAACAACAAGCAGAGCGGTCACAGCAGGCATTGTGGGATACTGGTGGTTTTATTTGGTCTTCAAAACAGAGTTTTGCCACCAAAAGTAGCTTTGTAGTGTGTACACCTTCCCTATTTTGTTGGTAAAAGGCAGCTTTTGCCAACAAAACTTTGTAAAGTAGATAAGGCCTAAAAGCCCCAGATCTGGTTGGGGGTGGACTTTTCCTAGACCACGAACTGTAGAAGACAGCTAGTTGTAAGACTGCCTTCCAGGGATCCCTTCACAAGTTGGTTGTGAGTGTGGGTGTGAACAAAGATGGCTTTAACTAAGCTGAGCCTCTTAAAGTTGCAGCACAGAATCTCAGGCTCTGTTCAACTTTTTCCAGCACCTTCAGCAATCTGTGATTTTATATCATGCACAATCAATCCAGTATCCTTCAGTTTCAATGGAAGGCTAGTCATAGCTTTACCTCCTGGAAAGTCTAGAAAAAAGTACATTTTCTGGATAATATGCAAAAAAATTGGATTTTTAAATGACTACAGAAGTTTGAAGAATGAGACTTTCTGGAAAACTTAGCATAAATTGAGCAATAAAAGTCAAGAGTGAAACAGTGTGCTGCACTATTTTTGTTCTGAGCAAAAATGTGGAAATGCATATAGCACTCTGTTCTTCATAGACTGTGGAGTTAATTATGCAAGATGTGTTTGGTGAAATTAAAAGAAAAACCAAGTTGGTTGGTTGGTTGGTTGGTTGGTTGGTTGTTTGTTGCCACACTTGAGTTTACTACTTATGGAATCTTTCCAGAACTTGAGCACATTTGTCACAACATGCAAAACTGCTGATATCAGTCGTGTTTGCAGTGTTGTGTCCATGTTGGTCTCCGACTATTAGAGAGACACGGTGACAAGCTTGTAAGTTTTTCTTTCACCAACAGAAATTAGTTCAATAAAAAAAATATTACCTCATCCAGCTTGTTTCTCGATCAGTCATGGTCAAGTATTAATTTGAATGGATCTGAATGCAAATATGGTGGTTGTACTTATTCTTACTGCTGTTAATGGAGTTAATCTTTCCTTGACAGATGCATCTTCTCACTTGCATCAAAGTCCATTGATTTAGCCAAATTACACCTGTCACTGATGTAGGTGGGAGAAGAACCAGAGTGCTGTACCTCTGGAGTTTTTAATGAAAATCTGTTTATGCTAACTTATCTTATATCTTTCTAGGGTTATTACAAAGTCCTGGGCAAGGGGAAGCTGCCCAAACAGCCTGTAATTGTGAAAGCAAAATTCTTCAGCAGGAAAGCAGAGGAGAAGATCAAAGAAGTTGGTGGAGCATGTGTGCTTGTGGCATAAGAGTTTTGTATTTATTCAAGTTTGAATAAAGACACTATAAAATGAGTGGCTTTCACTTTGATTTACCAAAATGTTTTTATGGGGAGATGTTTGCTTACCCAAATGTTTCTAATACTTAATCAAACTTAGGCCCTGTCCATACCATAACTTTTAACCAAATTTGTGACATTATTGGCATGGGTGGTTCTCAACAAGATTGATGTCTGCCTGCATAGCACAGATACGTTAATAGTTTTGCTTCTGCTGGTATTTTTGCTTTCCTGTAACTGGACATTAGTCTCCTGCAGTTTGGATAGGACCCTTGAACCACATTTGTGTAACTGGTTTGATTGGTGGCCTGTCCTTCTAGCTCTTTGTGGTGATACAGTATTTCCCAGAATTGCCCCATTTTCTGTTAATGCTGCTTTGTGCCTGCAGAATTCTGTTCTCTCCTGCGGTTGTACTGTGGGTAGTATGCACAAACATAGTTGTGATAGAAAAGCTGCCATGTTGACACAAACTGAACTTGTAATCAGCTAAGGTGGCATTGCTTGTAAGTGGTTTACAAAACTATTAGTTATAACAGGGTGGGCAAACTACGGCCCATGGGCCGGATCCAGCCTGTCCGGGCTTTGGATCTGGCCCGTGGGATTGCCCTGTGCTGCTCCTGGAAGCGGCCAGCACCGTGTCCCTGCGGCCCCTGTGGAAATATGGGGGCAGAGGGCTCTGTGTGCTGCAGCTCCCATTGGCTGGGAATGGGGAACTGTGGCCAATGGGAGCTTTGGGGGAGGTACCTGCAGGCAAGGGCAGTGTACAAAGCTCTCTGCCCCCCCCCCGCCCCGGGATGCAGAGAGGTGCCGGCCACTTCCAGGAGTGCCATGGGGCCCAGGCAGGGAGCCTGTCTTAGTCCTGCTGTGTACTGCTGTCACCCCAGAGCTGCTTCAGGTAAACAGTGCCAGGCCAGAGGCTGCATCCTGCACCCCCAACCCCCTGCTGCACCCTAACCCCCTTCCCTGAGCCCCCTCCTGCACCCCAAGCCCCTGCCCTACATTCATGGCCCTGCAATTTCCCCGCCCAGATGTGGCCCTCAGGCCAAAAAGTTTGCTCACCCTGAGTTATGTTGACAGGGCCTCAAGCACTAATACACCTCTACTCTGATATAACGCTGTCCTCAGGAGCCAAAAAAATCTCACCATGTTATAGGAGAAAGCTTGTTATATCAAACTTACTTTGATCAACCAGAGTGCGCAGTCCCACCCACCCCCCCGGAGCGCTGCTTTACCGTGTTATATCTGAATTTGTGTTATATTGGGGTAGAGGTGTACTTAATATTCCAGTTATTTTTCAGGATAAATCTTATCACAGGTGATGTGTAAGAGTGAACTCTATTCCTGTAGTACAGCCTTCATCTTTGCTTACATTGCATTAAATGGGGCTGGAGGAAAAAGATTTTTAAATCCATACCCTAGGAAATGAAAACCATTACCGCAGAGCTCATCTTGCCACAGGCATTGTCCTATTGGACAGTTCTGGTGCTGCTGTGTGTGCAGCCTTGCACACCAGCCATGAACTGAGAGCTTGAATTTTACATATGTCTTGGTTGCAATGTGCCCCTGTCACTGATGGTGATTGCAGTGGGATACTGATTGCCAGCACCTCAGTCTAGAAAAGGCATGCCCTATTTATCAGCACTACAGATGGGAATTAGCCATAAATCTCTCCTTACATTTCACTGGCACAGCTAAACCCTTATTACTATACCTCACAATATATCTTCCTAACTAATGAAAGGGTATATAAACTTGCTTTTTATAGGTAGTTATGGGTAATTCAGTTAATAACCATATCCTTGTTTGTAGAATGAATGCAGTAATACCCTGTTTCCCCAAAAATAAGACAGTGTCTTATATTAATTTTTGCTCCCAAAGATGCGCTAGGTCTTATTTTCAGGGGAGGTCTTATTTTTCCTGGAGCTTCGAGGCCTTATATTCCAGGGTGGCCTTATTATCGGGGAGGTCTTATTTTCAGGGGGATGCCTTATATTACAGCGAGAGGCAAAACTGGAAGTAGGTCTTATTTTCGGGGGATGTCTTATTTTTGGGGAAACAGGGTATGTACATCATAGTGTTGTTAAGGCTAAATGAATTCACAAACACCTTCAACATTCTGAAAGTTAGCATGTAAATATTCACTTTTACCCCAATATACCGCTGTCCTCAGGAGCCAAAAAAATCTTACCGCGTTATAGGTAAAACCACATCATATCGAACTTGCTTTGATCGGCCGGAGTGCACAGCCCCACCCTCCCGAGCACTGCTTTACTGCATTATATCCAAATTCGTGTTCTATCGGGGTAGAGATGTATTGCTTTATCATTGCATTTAGCTCACTGCATTCCTAGGACTTCAGATCTTAAATTTCTTAGATTCTAACACTTTAAATCAAGTGGTTTTATTTGTAAAAGTGACTCAAATGGGTAAGCAGTACTCTGCACCCAAGCAAAAAAGTTTTCTATAGATACAGAATATGCTGTGTGTTCACAATATGGTATCAAAAGATGCTAAAGAGTAGTTCTATGCAGTAAGTAATTAAATTGCTGCTTGGATGTGAGCCTGCCTCCCCTTTTGTTTACCAGCAGGGGTCTCTAAGAATGACTTCAATCTATCACACCCTTCAAGTTCAACCTACAGGACTGCTAAAGTAAGTAATTTAATATTTCAACAAAATGCAAGAGGGTCTCAGTATTCAAAAGAGGCTTAAAAGTAAATCCATTATGGCATAATCTTAACTGTGGCAGTTTTCAACATTACACTTGAAGTTTATTTTAGCAGTTAAATAGGAAGCGATTGCTCCTAAGATACTGACTGACACTCATAAGAAACAGCCAATACATAAATTAGTAGTTGCTTGTTGTGGTGGAGTACTCAATAGGACTATGGTCTCAGTAATATCCACATAAGTCAAAATCTAACCTTCCCCCCAAAAATCATGATTTGGTTTTGAAAGTAACTTAAAAAAAAATTTCAGACATCTGATACAGTCTTTATTCAAACTTGATTAAAAAATCCTTTATGCCACAAGCACACAGGCTCCACCAACTTCTTTGATCTTCTCCTCTGCTTTCCTGCTGAAGAATTTTGCTTTCACAATTACAGGCTGTTTGGGCAGCTTCCCTTTGCCCAGGACTTTGTAATAACCCTAGAAAGATACAAGAGAAATTGGCATAAATAATATTCAGGAAGAACTATAATCCTCTGCATCCACAATCTTTAATAGTAATTGGAGAGAAATACAAACTAAAAGTATCAAATTTGCATTTTCTTCATTAAAATTTGGTCCTGATTGATGTTTGCAATTCAGTAGTTTTGCATGGTGTGAATTTATCATCAAATACTCTCAAAACATAAAAATTACATGAGCTTAAAGCTGTATAGTTTTGCCAAGAATTTTAATTGTTCTCTTTGAATTTTACAAACATCTGTAGATAATGGAACTCTACAGTCCATGAAGAAAGTTATTTAAATATCAGATTCTTCATTTTAATGGATTTTGTTAACCAACAACCAGCTAAAGATAGAATTTTGGCATAGTTTTCAACAATCCTAACAAGAGTTTAGCATTTCATGATACACAATAAAGCCCATCTTATCTCTTGGCTATTGGAGAGCTTATAATTATTCAGCTTCCCCCCCCAATAGACATCAGTAGGGCTAGCTGCCTCCTTTTGATGTTGGAAAACGAGTCTAGGAAACAACAGAAAGCAATTGCTTGACTAGTTAACATCTTCCAACAGCTAGTTGGTTCTATTAAAGATGACACCTCTTCTAGATCTAACAATAGTCCTTAAGTTGGTCATAAGAGTCCCCCATATGGCTTTGTTTTGACCTACTCTAACCAGGCTGGCTGAAAGTATCAGTTTTAATTAAAACAATGTTACTGATCAGGTGACTGACTGAGGCATAACACACCATAGGCAGTGAATATAGAACAGTAGTCTTTCTCCGAGAACTATAGCACACCAAGACAATGAGAAGTGCCAGGATGTGACTCTAGCCTCGATGTGGAGAGGCTAACCCACATTACGCTAGAAAATTACATGCACTAAAAGCTCTAAGGCCATGTCTACACTACCACTTATGCCTACAAAACTTATGTTGCTGACACTGTTACACTGGCATCCTCCAGTGGTCTCCTAAAGCTGATACCTATAACTGATCTGAGCAGTTGCATGTAAGGCTTCATGTCTGTCACAGATTCCGTGACTTTCCATGACCGCCGTAGCGGCTGGTGCTGGCTTAGGGGCTGTCCAGCTTGGGCCCTGGGCCAGTAGCAGTAGTTTGGGTGTAGGAGGGGGCTCAGGTGCAGGTCAGCATTTACCTAGGCAAGGGATCCCTGGCTCCCACTGGCATGTCCCTGCAGCTCCAACTGACTGCAGAGTCAGCACTTGTGGCACGAGCTGTGCACGGATCCCCCCTGGCTGCCACTCCCCCTAGGAGCCCTGGGGAAATGCTTGTTGGAGCCAGGTGGGGAAATGCTTGTTGGAGCCAGGTGGGGAAATGCTAGCCCCACCCCCAGCAGGGGTCCCAGGGCATGCACTGCCTCCCCCCCGCAGTTTTAGTGAGGGGTATGTAGTAAAAGTCATGGACAGGTCATGGGCTGTGATTTTTTATTTACTGCCCGTGACCTGTCCATGACTTTTACTAAAATACCCATGACTAAAACCTAGCCTTAGTTATAGGTGCACAAGGGGAGAGAGAGACTCCAGTAAGACTGAGTTTAATGTGGAGAGTACTGATTACATACATCACAGAAGCTAGTTTAAAGTATTTTTCTTAACTGTGAACATTAAATACTAGGGGGAAATTATTTTAAAATTTGTTAAAAAATGTTAAAGACAAGCCAAATAAAGATGAAAAATACAGCGGCACATATTTAAGCAAAATTAGTTTCATACAGTAGATCAGTGAACAAGACCCTAGGCAAAAAAATAAATGCAACCAATTCCAATGTGAACGTATGCCAAGTAAAGCACACTTACCGAGCGTACAACATCAATGACAGGTGCTAATCCAGCCTGATTTTTTGCATAGTTGAGTCTTGTCTGTTCACTAACAAGTGTCCACAGTTTATCCAGATTAACAGTAGGGCAGAAATTCTGGTTCTTCTTCAAGTGATAGTGTCTCATACCAACTTTCCCAAAATAACCAGGATGACTAGAAAGAAAAATCAATATAAGACATTCTATTTGGTTTAAATTAGAAGTATTGGGGTTTCAAGAATGTTAAATGCGTAAACAAAGTGTCTTTTTTCAAGCAGCTGAAGTTTTATTATTTGGATTTTTTAAATCTGGACTCATGCATAAGAGACTACATGTGAATGAAATGTTTGTGTACTTCAATACACACATTAATATCAACTAAATTGTCCCTGGTTGTTCTTGCTAATTTATCAAATAAGCAAAACCTGTGACAGAAAAGGAAAATAAGTAGAGAAATACTGTATTTGAAGTGTTATTTGCTGATGTAATCAACTGTTCTTGTATTTCAGTGATGATCACATTTTCTGAATCTACAAATACAATTTAATATTTTTGTAAGCAGAATTCACAACTTGTGCATCCTTTCTGATTAGTTTTGGTTCAGCGTGCAATCTCTGTCCACCCAAAACTTTGGAATGGAGGTCTAGGCCTTGTTACTAACCTGGTGACTGACTGAACTACTAATAGGGACAGTCAGTGAATAAAGGTTAGTAGTTATTCTCCGAGTACTCTAGCACACCATGACAAGAAGCAGTGTCTAGATGTGACTCTAGTCTCGGACATCTTTAAATACATATCTCTTGCCCCATGAATGTTAATAAGAGCCGGATAATGTTACATTTTCGATCTGTATGGTTACCATATATTAAAATTGCAGTGGCTCAGATCTGAACAGACTACTGGTATCCCAACCTTTAGTTAACGAAGTTCTAAAAAACCCAACACGTGAACAGTTCTGAAATAATTACCCCACTCTGAACTCACCAACATTGTTAATCACACTAATCTGTGGAAAGAAGAAGTGCACATACAACAGAGGACTACGAAGGGCTGCCTTGTTACAAAGCCTGTCCGTTTACATGAATGGTTCAAAATGCCCACTATGGAAGCTAGTTCGCCACGTGACATCTCAACATGGCTAGGAAACAGAGGAAGGACGAGGCATGGTTTTTAGGTGCCTTACTATTTGTCAAAGTTAATCCTGTGGTGGTGCATACCCCCAGCATTGCCACGGCCACCGGGATGCTTCCTGTGCTTGCCTGGAAGGAGAGACAAGAAGAAATCGTGATGCCAGAAATGCGGTACGTCGCTGAAGTCCCCGAGAGGCCGGCTACTGCCCAGCACGCATCGTGCGAGTGGGGCTGCAGCCTGTTACTGCACGGGGGAGAGGGACACGTCCCCCAGGACGGATCCGGGTCCAGAGGGGGAGCAGGGGACGCAGACCCGACGTGGGGCTGCGCTCCGCACTCACCGATGCGACCGTGGCCGTGGCTGACGTGTCCCCTCAACTTCCTGGTCTTCCTCAGTCTGGAGGGCTGCAGAGAGCAGAGCGCGTTACCGAGCGGCCGGGCCGGAAAGCGGGGCCCGCGTCCCGCCTCCTGCCCGGGCCCCCTCGGGGCTGGGACGAGGGATGAAGCTCCCCCGGCCTCAGGGCGACGCGGGGAAGCCGGGGAAGGCTCCGGACTGCCCCCTGCGCGCTCCCCCTCCCTCCAGCCCGGCGGGACCCGCTCCCCTGGGAAAGTGGTAGCGGGGCGGCGCAGGGAACCGGAGGGCCCGGCCACGAGCACGCGAAGTCCCCTCTCCAGAGCGCGGGGAGCCGCGCGCGCCAGGCTCCCCCCTCCCGGCTGCTCCCCTCAGCCCTGCCCGGCCACGCGGCCGCAGCCAGCAGCTCACCATGCTGGCGGCGTCGGGTAAAAGAAAGAAGAGGGGCTGATGTCTCGCGAGAAGCGGGAAGTGGAGGGCGGAGGAAGCAGAAATGAAGGCAGGGGAGCGAAGTCTCTCGCGAGATCTCAAGCAGCCTATTTCCGGTTTCGGGGTTTGGGAGGAGCTGAGTGGGGCTGGGTTAGCGAGCGAGCGTTTAGCGTCGCTGGGTTCTATCCCGTGTCTGGACATGATCGGGCCATGCGGGCCCTCGCTCCCCCCAGGGGCCTTCCTCCGCCCGTGCTCGGGGTAGGGGGCTCTGAGCCCGGGCTGCTCCCCGTTCCGGCTCGGGGCAGAGTCCCCTTGCCGCCCCCTTCCGGGGGTTCCTGAGCTGCTCGCTCTGGTCCCATGACGTTACCACCAGGCTGCTGATGTTTGATGGTCTCCCTGAAGCCCCAGCTCTTGGAGTCACGGGGCTAGGGAACACTCGGCTTGTACTTCGTGTGTCAAGTAGCGTGGTGGCCCTCCTTGTGCGAAAAGCTTGAAAACATGAATCCTAAACGCTGGAAGGCAACAAAGAGCACCCCGCCTTTCTTATTTTATAAAAAAAAACAAGTTTTTAAGGCAAATGATTTTGTGGGCGTGTGGTTGGAAATAGTGTTCCTGTTGCACCGCAAGAGCTTGCGTGGCGGATGCTGTGGGTTTGTGCTTAGAGCACAGGATATGGATTCAGGCGTTCTAGAGTCTGTTCCTGGCCCTGTGACAGATTTGCTGTGTTACCTTCCGCAAGCCACTTAACTCCTATGTTCCTCAGCTTTCCCACAGATACAATGGAAATGCTCTTTACCTTGCCTGGGTGGTGTGAATCTTACTTCCTTAATGTTTTAAAAGGCTTTTAAAGTATTCAAATGGAGATTGCTATACATGTGCAAAGTAGTCAGTTCTTTCTTCATAAAATAAATTCACTCCCAAAATGAGACCCTTTGGGTATTGTCTACATGGTAGCAGGGACTGAGCCTTCTAGCCCCCTAGAGAGACTTGTGAAAGTAGGGTTCAAGCTAGTGCACTAAAAATTAGCCGTGTGGGTGTTGCATTTCAAGTGGCAGTTCAGGCTCTCAAGCCTGCCAAACCCTGTGGGTCTAAGCTCAGGTTGCTATCCTGAGTTTTCATTGGAGCCGCAACATCCACACTGCTATATTTTAGCTCAAGCCCTGTTAGGGCAATTCTGTCTACCTAGGCTGTGAAGCTTCCTTCCAGCTGCAGTGTAGACGTATCCTATGTGGCCAGGTGTTAGCCCAGAATAAATTTTCATGGTTGAGTTATAAGCTCATGCAAATAGAGTGTAACAGCAGAAATATTTACAGTTCTTTGGCTGTTCCAAAACCTTCAGACTCTGCTATAAACCTAGTTTAAAATAGCTTGGGCTTACTGGTAAAAGATTATTGTTTTTGCCAAATAATTTTGGTTTAAAACAAGTGTTTTAACTATTTATACTTTAGTGAAAACATTGCCTGTTAATTACAACTAATATTTTTGTTTATAAGTGGATTTTTTTACAGTTCACTCCAAAGTTTTCCATTAAATATATGATAGTGTCCTTTAATACTTGCTGCTTAGTACAAATAAAAGTGGGGAGAATGACATAGGAGAAACTGTTACTAAAATATGACAATATATTTTTTTTAATTTTGAGGTCCTGTATATAAATGTTTAGGAGCAATTGTGAACCTGAGTGGTTTTGTCCTTTACAGTCTTGTACTATACATTTGCTGAGGTGTCTAGTAACCTATTTCCAGCAGTTGATCATAGTTTGTAATAAAGCTAGTTTTTTACCTTTCTGTTTACAAATTACACAGAAGTAGAGTTGCTGCACACATATGACCTAAATAAGAGAGTGAGTGAAATTGGAGTGGATGGAACAAGCTCATAATCTGTGAACCTCACACAGCTTCCATTAGGTTGTGATTTACAACTGCAGTTTTCTTAAGACCTCTGAGTCTGACCCTTCCTACTGACAGTGTTTTAGAATTTAGCATAATTTCTTTTTTTTCTCAATAACACAGGATAGTTCTAGTGTGCCACATCAGGTGCATTATGTTTCTTTTTTTTTCTTTGGAAGTATCAGGTACTAGCCTTTGCTGAAGAAAGGATATCACCAAGCTAGATAGAATTTACTAGATACTCAGTGGTCATCTTTACAATTTGATATGATTCCCAGGAAGGACATCTGATGACATTTAAGAGACTTCGGACTAAGGATTTTCCCATTAATAGGTTCTGCACAAATAGAGAGCAAGAATGAAGGAGCTAATTAAAATGAAGACTTACTTAACTTTTTGATTTTAAATGTTTTGCTTGTTTTCCCTCTTGTTCTTTACTTTGTATCCATGTTTTATAAATATGAAAAGGTATTTTTGTTTGGTGGTATTCAACAAATGAAACCAAGCCCTTGCCAACCCAAATAACTGTCAGCGTACCAATTATAAAATAAACAAATATGTTAAGATAAAATATTATAATGTTGTACAAGCCGTGTGGAATCCTCACAACAAACACCCCCTTTTAACACCAGGAAGATAGCAAAACCACCATTTGATGGCATCAGCAAGAAATAAAGATGAGGACACACAAGAGAGAGAAAATCAGATGACTTATGAAAGTCACAGCCCTAAGCTACAAAGACGCTCAAATTATGGCACCGTTTGCCTTATGCTTTCTTCTTCTATGAAACATATTTACATCTTCCTGGAAATCCTAATTCTGTGATGTATTGTGTCCTTCAACTGAAGCCAGGGTGTACTGATGGCTCTCAGTACTTCATAAGGTGGGTTTGCATTGTTGCTGCATGGCCTTGGTTCTGGAAAATTTTTTAGCCATCTGTCTAAACATTACACTTCCTTAAAAACTCAGCCTCCTATTATAAAATTAATATATTTGTGTGTTCTAATTCGTAATGAAGCAATATGTTAAAGTATTTGTGAGGAGCATAGACTCATAGACTAAGGCCAGAAGGAGCCATCATAAAAGCGTAGGATTGGAAGGGAGCTTGAGAGGTGTTCTAGTCCAGTCCCCTGCGTGATTATGATCATCTGGTCTGGCCTCCTGCATGTTGCAGGCCACAGAGCCTCACCCATCTATTCTTGTAGTAGGTCTGTAGCCTCTTGCTGAGTTACTGAAGCCCTCAGGTCTTGATTTAGAGACGGCAAGTTGCAGTGAATCCACCATTTATGCTAGTTCAAACCAGCAAGTGACCTGTGCCTCATGCTGCAGAGGAATTCAAAATTCCCCAGGGTCTCTGTCATTCTGATCTGGGGGAAGATTCTTTCCAGTCCCCAAATATGATGATTAGTTAGACCCTGAGCACGTGGGCAAGCCCCACCAGCCAGACACTTGGGAAAGAATATATTAACCGAGAGCTCTCTCCCTATAGTGCCCCATCTCTGGCCATTGGAGATTTCTATTCAGTTTTCAAGGTCATTTAAATATTCTTGTATGATATTCTGGTCCTTATCTGTATTGGCAATACCTCCCAACTTTGTGTCATCCACAAATGTTATTAGTGCACACCCACTTTTTGAGCCAATGTCATTAATGAAAATGTGAAATAAGATTGGTCCCAATATGGAGCCTTGAGGAGTTCCGCTAGTAATCTTCCTCCAGCCTGACAGTCACCTTTCAGTATGATCTGTTGTAGTTTCCCCTATCACCAGTTCTTTACCCACCTCTTGATTCTCGTATTAATCCCCACCTTCTCCAATTTAACTAATAATTTTCCATGTGTAAAGGTACCAAATGTCTTACTGAAATCCAGGTATATTACATCTACTGCAGTTCCTTTGTCTAGAAAATTGGTTATCTTCTCAAGGAAGATCATGTTGGTCTGGCATGATCTACCTTTTGTAATACCATGTTGTATTTTATCTTTAATGTCCTTCACTACTTTCTCTTTCAAAATTTGTTCTAAGACCTTGCATTCTATTGAGGACAAATTAACGGGCCTGTAGTTTCCCAGATCACTTTTTTCTCCCTTTCTAAAGTATAGGTATGTACTGCTGGAGACTGAAGAAGACCACTTTGAACATTTACCTCTGGAAGATGGATCATGAAGATGCATCAAATAAAGTGAGTTCATATATAAATAATCATTATTATTATCATGTTATCTAATTATACTATTGATACATTTAATGGAGCTTATTTTTAAATGGGCCTTAAAACGGCCTCTAATGTTGAATCTGCAGTCAACTATGGATGCAAATGATAGATTATTGTTGTCTGTCTGATATGCTAGTGCAATCAAGTAGCTAGAGGGCCACATATTTTCATTTGCGCCTGCAACTGGTTGTGGTTGCAAAATAAGAGGCAGGTTTTAAAATTTAGTCCAATATGTTTTAAAATTGTAAATGGTAAAATTAAAATGTGTTACTGTTAAACTCTTTTTTTTTTTAAAATGGACAGATTGTAATTTTTGAGTCATTCAGATGTTGTTGTTCCATGATATAAAAAGAGTATGCTTCCCAGCCTTTGCTTTTAGAGAATCCATTTGTTTTGCTTTAAATGTGTGCCCATTGTTTATAGTTTGTCTAAATGTTGCTTTATTCATATGCTTGTTTGTCTGGCTCAGCCCCTCAGTAAAGTCTAGAGAGATTGCTCAGCATTACTCAGGACCTGAGAAGCTTCTCTAGTTATATCCCACATATGTAAGAGTTGTGCTAGTTGCCCAAGTTTACGCACATGCTGGTAATATTATGTAACTTATTGTAAAGGGGGGGAAATTGTTGTTTTCTGAACCCCTCAGATGTAATAAATATCTTTCAGTAAGTGGGCGTTAATCTTGTAACGGGCAGACTAGAAACACAGTATAATTTTAAATGAGAAACACATAATGTCTTTCTGTCTCATTTAAGTGATATGAAAATGTTATATGTGTTCAATGGGTAGGTGTCTTGTGCCTGCAATAAAGCTTTCTCGAGTACTTTCCCCAGATGGCCTCTAAAGAACAAAAGCTTGCAGGAAACATCAAAAGTGATCATTTCACAATTGCACAATTCCAGTCTTGCTAATGGAAGCTAGAATGGAATTGCAGTCTATGGGAACAGTATGTCATCCTGTTTACTCTGTTGTATAAAGCCACTGCACCGACACTGTGGTCTCTCCAGCTGCGTTTGTTAAATAAAAATGATCTGCATTCAGTTCAGCAAATTTTTTTTATTCCGCATTCATTGCTTTTCCCTCTTTTTGAAGTTTATTTTGACTTAATAGGTTATGATTTTATACTTGTAGGAGGCGGGAGTGAGCTACTTTGTGGTGTGGAACAGGAGCCCTTCTGTGAAACATGAAAGCTATGGCTAATATTGAGTGGCCCAATTTTCTATTCAGCTCTGGTAATCCTGTTGAAGGGGACATGGGTAGGCTGAGAGGACTTCTTTGGCTCAAGTAATAGCCATCCACTGTTTTCTCCTTTGTCCTTTTCCTCTGACTTATAAAAATACTTCTGAATGGACACCATTTTTTTTGCCCTTGGAATGCAGCAGATTATTCCCAATGGCGTGTTTTTAAAAACAAACAAACAAAATAACAACAACAAAATGTCACTGGAGGAGCCCCAGACCTATGAGAAAGGCTTTTCCACTCCCTAATCCCATCCTTACAAATTATTGCATGTGAATACTTGGTAAATCCCTGTGAAAGAGCTTGACACAAATAAAATAGAACATCAGGATTTCTATCCATTGGACAGACTGGATGAAAGTAGAAAAGGCAAGCTTTTGAGATTTACCTTGACAACTGTTACATATGTCATCTAGCGCTTTGTGTGGGTGGGGTGAAGTTCTTAGTCAACTTACCTAAAACAAAGGCATCTCTGCATTCTGACCTGTTATGATATTATTGTGGGAGACAGCTGGATTTGTCCTGGCTCACACACCCTGAAGAGAATCATTACCTAAGTGACGTGTGCTCCCTTGTGCACAGGGGGCACGTTCACCTGCAGAAATGGGGTATTTTGCTTCTGCAGCATGCTTCTCTGTCTCTCCTACCTCACAGAAGCCCCTCTGCAATAGCTCTACAAAGGGTATAGGTGAAGGGAGCCAGATGGGTTCCTGTAGATTCTCCCCTGCCCATACACATGGGAGAAAGCAACATCAATTAATACAACCCAAACATGCTTGAGCTGTTTGCCCTCCGTGCTGTGGAGCTCCTTTATAGGGGAGCTCCAGGGACAGTCCCAGTAGAAGGCATGCTTCCAGGGCCAAGCAGCAAAGCGGAGGCAATGAACAGCAGCGTAGTTGTGTCCCTTGCTCTTTGAGAATCTTGCAGGATCTGTGGCCCAATGGGGTGAAATCTTCATCTTATTCCAGGGAGTAGGGGAGGGCAGAACTACATTCACCTTTTCCCCCTCTCTGTAGAATAACAAGAAGGAAACTTCATCAGTTGTAACTTCCAAAGTTTCCTGCTGCATGTTTGGATTATTTCCATGTTGGAACTGAGACTTCAGTTCCAATTTCAGAATCTGGGCTGAGGCATAAGCCAGCAAGTACAGTTTACTTGGAAATCCCAGGCTAAAGTTAGGGAAAACATTGTTTTACTTGTAAAGGGAGAAAATTTGATTCGTAGTCTTTGAGAGGCAGTAAGCGTGGAACCCCAAGATGACACTTGTGCAGTGTGTAAGGTGCACATTATTAAATCTTTAGAAGCAAAAATGTTCATCATTACAAGTATCTTTGCCTTTCTGTATGCAGCTTTCTATCATGCATTGTTCAAATGGGAATGGGATTTTAACTGTTTATGCCTAATTCCCATTTACTTCTGTTGCTGATTGTAAAATGTTGGGAAGAAAATGTAGAAAAAGTTGGAACATTTTCCATCCGCTTTGAGAACTGCAAGCAGAAAGAGTACAGCGTGTGAGAATTTAGACAGTTAGCATTACTATAAATAGATCCACAGTACAGTATGCCTCAGATTTTATCAAAAGTAGCAAGCACTATGTACTGATAATGGAATTTTGGTTTGTTTGCCTAAAACCACTTTTTCCAATGCGCTAATCTGCAAAGAAAACGTTATTTTCAGTAATGTGGGTATGCAATTTTCACCTGCAAGGAACTTCCCCTTTCTTCAAAGGGGCTAAATAAATGTTGCTTTTGAGAATGTGCCTCCTGCAGTTGGCTTGTAGTTTTCACTTGGGTGACCGAGCGCTTCATTAAGTAGAAAGTGGTTGTAATGAGTCATTTTGTGACTTTTAGTGTCCTTGATGTCAAACTTTGGACTAGGAAAATGGAGAGCCTAGATCTGTTGAGGAATTGTTTGGTGTGCAAATGGGAACTAAAGAGAAGAGACCCCAGACTGCTGCCTTGTCTTCACTCCTTTTGTAAGGACTGTCTTCCAGATTTGATTCAAGGATACAATTACACTCCAACTGAGCATGAAGTTATGTATGAAGGTAACATTTCATGTACTATTTTGTACTTCTTAGGCACTTTATAATGCAATACTGTAATAGGCAGATTGAGAAACACTTATTTACTCAATTATTCTTTAAAATATGTTGTAAAGGAATTACTAGGAGACTTAAAATTAGAAATGAGAAAGAGGTGGGTGGGGTACCTTCTCCCTAAATAAACGTTTATTGGGAAAAACAAAATCTATTAGAGACAAATTAAATAATTTGGAAAAATGTTTAAACTCACATAATCAGTTTGTTTTTAAATAATTGTTTTAAACAAGTGTTAACATCCTGCATGTTTGTTTTACAAAAAAGTATTGTAAGGTAGCTGCTAGGCTATAACTTCTTTACACAATTCTTTGAATACAATGGCACTTTCTAAGGTAAATTTTTTTTTCCATAGAAAAATTTAGAATACATTTTGATATCTGAATCTGGTCCTTCACTTCTATTGAAGGTCATTATAACTGGAATGGCAGTGTATATATTTTGGTGCACTTCCATTTTACATCACTGCATCTCAGGTTCATCATAAGCAGATTCCACTATATACTGTAATTATCATATTGACTCCATCCATTTTTAACTAAACTAAGTAAGCTTAGTGCACTTTAGTTGCAAAGACAAGGATGTTGTGAATCTGGCTCTGTTGAGCATGAAGTTGTGGTTAGAGTTTGTAGTAGTTATTTTAAAAATAAATGCACAAGTGTTTCTGAATTGTAGAACGAGACACACGGAATCAGAAACAGATATGGTAATACGCCAAACTAGAACCTAGCTTGTTGAAGTCAGTCACTTTTTTACTGAGAAAACATTAACACTGATTGTAAGAAAAAAAATCATATCAATTTGTAACAGTTGCAGAGCAGTTATGTTAGAAACCTGTAGGCAGACGTGGTCCCTGCTGTGAAGAGCTGACAATCTGAATTGGATAGATAACACAAACCCAAATGATTCAGATGTGAGAATGGCTGGAAACAGCACTAGGAAGCAGATCATGGTTGAAAGGCTAAGTGGAAGAAATATTGGAGGAGGAAAGGGAACTCACTTAGCACAGCGGAAGAAGGAGGCTATTCATGTGCAGGGAACTGAGTAAAAAAGGTACAAGACTAGAATAAGAGAATGAGGCACAGATAGCTGAACAGTCGCTTCAAACAAATTATAAAAGGGGAACCATTAACTGTCCTCTGGTATTTCTACATACCACAGTTCTGTCTAAGCCCTCTGGTGGCTTTTTATGATCAATTCCAGGAGAACTAGGTTCTCTTTTCAACTCAGCCTCTGATTTACTAGTGCCTAATTGGATGTAGCCTAGTTTGAAAATGTTGGCCTCAACCTCTCTGTGTATCAGTTTCCCCAAATATGGAATGAAGATGATGACGATTCTTGCCATTGTAAAGGCCTTTGTCATCCTTGGATACATTGGATTTAGCTATGATGATGATTAATTATATTTTAAAAATATTATACATTTTTTCATGGTTGCCTGTGGAGTGGATCAGGAATTATTTACCTGCAGCACTAGTGGACCTGAACATTCTAATCTAGCACCCATGAAACAAAGTTTTGCCAAAAGCTGCAATGCGCTGCTTCCCACCTTGGCTTGTTACCCATAATTGCTCCTGATCTATAAGAGCCACATAGGAGAAATAGCAGAGAAAAGAACCAATCAACAGTGATAACCCAATAAACTTAAGGAAGACACCAGGTGCAAACCTCTAATTAATATCTGAGCAACATGAGCAGCAAAGAAAACACATCTGTGTCTCACTTAAATCAGTGGCTGAAAATGCTGGTAAAGGCTTGTCTATACTACAAAATGTTTGTTATTGTGCTTGAACACAATTGTAGAGAATTAAGTTAGCTATGTGATGCTGACCATGACTGTATTATCAGCATAGACCCAGATAAATCATTGAATCAGTTAGGTGACATGACGCTGAACATGATTTGTTCTAGTATGTCCTGAGTACAAAATTGTCATCAGCACCAAGTCAGCTAACTCAGTTCTTCACAAGTCTTTTCAGACTCGGTAACACTTTATCAACAAGCCCTAAATGCAATCAAATGCAAAGTGAGGGGGAAAATCTAGTACATTTCCAAATGAAAGCAATCTAAGATAAACAAAGCCCTTAGCTATAGAGATGTATTTTAATCCCCGTCTTTCAGTACAATAGTACAAATTATGAGATAGCAGGATTAAGCCATCTCTTCCCATTTCAATTGTCTTTGTGATGCCTCTAGGATTGCTGCAAAGATGGATTTAAAGTGTACTGGGTAAATTACTTAATGGCTGTTGAGGTTGTGAAGAAAGTACATGTTAAGCTGCATCTCAATGTTCTTGCTCAGGAAGAGGTGTTAGGTGTTATCTGAGGTAACTTGAACTCTCTGGGGAAACTGGGAGTACCTTAGACTTGATTTGTGAGAGCTGGTGGTTTAAAAACATTGGAACTTAAGTCAGTGAGTCTCATCTGAGGACAGCTCCGACAAGAGGACGTAAAAGTAAATGATCTTCACGGGTTTGGTGACTGAACATTTTACTGGTAATAGGAGGCCTTGGAAATCAGTGGGAGTTAGTGGTTTGACTCTCATTTACTTTTTCTGCAATTCAGTGTATGTTTTCCAATCTTTTTACATGTTAAATAGTATGGGCCACATTCATCCCTTGTGTAGCTGCATAGGATGAATGTGTTTAGTGTTTGGGAAAGTGTTACATTCAAAGGACAGCTTTGGGTGGGAACAGGTGGTATTCCCACAATAAAAAAGCAGGCTTTGACTACAAAGTAAGCTCTACGTACATGAGAAGCCACCCACAGTAGATTGTACAGATGTTTAAAATTTGCTCAGGCATGCTGTCTGTTCTCCTTGTGCTTGGCTGCCCCTCACTGGAATCCGAATGCATCCATGGTCTCTGCTGGGCGGTTCCTTGTGTTTAGCTTTCCTTCCTTGAAAAAGCTCCCTTGTGGCATCAGTATATTGTGCAGTTCTTCGTCATATAATCCTCCTTCTCCTGTCTTACATGCTTTGCTGAGAAATGAAATTATTAACAATTTTAATTTAAAATTTTTTATCATTAGGTATCTGAGTTAGCACCCTTTGAGATGAGTTATGATATCAGGTTCTGCAACATAGGTAGATGTCTGTGTGTCAGTTACACTCACAACATGTTTTCAAGGCTAAATTGGCAACCATAACAGCTAGAGACTTTTTTCTTAATGAAAGCTTAGATTCTGAACCATAAGAAGGCAGCATGAAAAAGGTGCTGACACACCATGCCAGCATGTACTGATTGAGTTTAAGCCCTGGTTACATTTCTGTTTTGTGAGTTTAGGCAAGCTGTTTATTTCCATTTGTAAAATGAGAATAATGATACTTACCCACCTCTGTAAAGTGCTTTGAAATGAATGGATGAAAAGCCTTCTAAAAGTTGAAAATTTCAATAATAATTTTTATTATTATTAAATCTTTGTTTGAATTGATCCTGTGGAATGACTTTTATTTTCTGTGAAACCATGTAAATAAATTGTACATGGTACTATTGGGTTTCCATGACTTGTATAATAATATTCATGGCAAAATCATTACAGAGCTAGCCTACAAATTGTATTCCTGTGGGCATTCTGTGCCAAAAAATAAAAAATTCTGCGCACAATATTTTAAAATTCTGCAAAAGTCTGCAAATTTTATTTATCTCAATAACACTACATAATCACGTCAGTTTCAGTTATTTTGGTAATTTATTTCAAAATACCTGTCAGCAAGTATGTCTGTAACAATACAGACACACACAATTTCCCCCCCGGGAGTAGAGAGTTAAAGAAACCCCTATGACAACCCATTTCCTGTTTCTCTGTCCCTTTCTTCCCCCTTCTGAGCCCAGCCGAGGGGCCAGACACCCACAACCTCTCCCCCCCCCCCCCGCCCCCCCCCGCCCGGCGCCCCCCCCCCCCTCCCCCCCCCCCCCCCCCCCCGAGCCCAGGGATCCAGAGGGAGAAACAACCTGATGCTTGGTCCCAGGCTTGCATGGAGTTTCCTGCATCCCGCCCTCTCCTTCCCTCAGGGTGTGCTGGCAACTGCAGCTGTCAGGAACCCTTTAGCTCCATCCTCCTCCCCCCAGCAGTGTCTTCTATGTGCGAGCTTGGCTCTGCTTGGTCCAGTGGCCCCTTGTGGCGGCCAGCAGCACTGCAGCCCGTTTCTGTGAGGGAAAGGACATTCTGCACGCACAATGTTAATTGCTTCAAAATTCTGCATTGTGCAGTGGCACAGAATTCCCCCAGGAGTAAAATTGAAATGAATAAGTCAGAACTACCCACTGATGGATACTCTTTTTCCTCTGTAAGAGAGGACCCAATATCCAGACTCAAAAATGACAAGAAAATACAAACTAAAGGTCAAATATTGAAGAACTGCAAACTGAACTCAACTAAAGCAGACCTTTAGATGGAGGCAACATGACTGCAGTTGAAAATATACAATTGTCTTTAGCTGGAAGAGCAGATATTATATAGCAGCCCTACCATATAATCCCTACTTGTGAAATCTTATAGATAATTGGTCAAAGGCATCAAAAATTTGCCTAACTGATGATCACGTTAGCATTCATGTATTCTGAGCTGTCTTTAATGAGAGAAGTTTATTGTTCTTTATGAAACAAGTTAATCACTCTGTCTCCTTTTACTCTGCACTCACTTTCAATATGAAGGTGTGGCTTGTGGAGACTACAGGTCCCAGCATGCAATATTCCATGTTGATTTAAGCATTCTTTTGGATTGTATTAAAATGTGGGTGTCTGTACAGATCTTTAAGAAGCATTTGGGCTATTAACTTCAATTTGGCCTATGTTATAGCAGCCAGATTACGAGAGCAACAAATAATCATGTTTTGATGTAATATCACATGGTGCAAGTGATGCAATATATTACATCTGTTAATTCTGAAAGAGAATACTCATTTGTTTTAATTAGATATTCACAAAGAGGTTTTGAGCAAGCACAAAATATGAATTGTTTCAAAAAGGGGAGGGAAGAAAACCTCATCATGAAGCATGGAAAAGCAGCTCTGCTGTTCAGAGGCTTCTAATTTGGTCCATTTAAATAAATTTTGGGGAATTTGGCTCATCTCATTCTGTGGTTCAGCTGCCAGACCCAAAAGGCAAGCAAAGCAATTGGGTTTTGTTAGATAAATATGAACCTGTAAAATAGGGGGAGTTTTCTTTAAAACTGTTTCCTATAGCCTATAATTGGGTCTCTAAGGAAACCATGAACCATGCCAGCAGCTCTGAGCATTAGCTAATGATCTCTGAGAATAATTATCCTGGTATTTGTTGGGGGAAAGAGGGTAAGGCAAGAAGCGCAATGTCTGGACAGCAGGTAGAAATGTGATGTGTATGATACGCTTGCTACCTGTTTCTTTATGATGATCAGCAATTTTTAGAACAATCATAAATTAATTGCCTGTACCGATTTATTAAGCAGACACTTGAGCTGAGCTTTTCCTGTGTTAAAGCCTGATTTTAGGGTTGGAGCTGGAGGGCCTTGAAACAAAACTGTAAGTTGAGTCCTGTGATACTCAGTTTAGAAGTGGTGGATCTATAGTTTAAAATCAGCCAAGGTCTCTATGCTTGGTGAAGAGATATAGATGTCACCAGTTATCCATGCCTCTGTTATCTACAGATTGGATTACTGCAATTTACTGTATTTGGAGCAAAATTTGAAGGGCATTCAGACACATCAGCCCTTTATTCGTGGGTATTTCTCTCAGGGAGCATATGGCACTTGGGGGTCAAGAAACTACACTGGCCTCCAGTTAATCTCTGGGTCCAATTCAGGGTGTCAGTTTTGATTCATAAAATTCATTATGGTGTAGGTCCTGTGTACCTTGGAGACCTCTCTCTCCTTATATCTTATCCTATTGAGATTGAGATCCACTGCGTAACTTGATTTGTATATCTGAGGTTCCCTCTCCATGTGATGTGTCAGAGTCCATGTTTGTTGACCTCCAGGGCATACTCCAAGGCCTATGTGTTACCTATGGCAAGTGGTGTGTGTGTTTGAATGGGTTTTAGAATTTGGTATTGTTTGTCTGAATTCTGATTTTAAAACTCCATATGTGGGATTTAGATATCCAGTTTAGGTGTTTGTGTTTGAATATTGGGCCCACTGACTCTTACTTTCCTGTGTTCATTAATGTGAATGTTTTGTGCACCTGCAATTTGGTTACCATTGCTGAGATGCGTGACATAGCTGACTTGAATTTGCAGGATCTGTGATCCATGAAAAAGGAGCAAACATCAGTTTGGCAAAGTGAGAACACCGCTAAGTCTGAAGAGAGGTGTTTTTATAACTCCAGTGTGTGCACACATTGTGCCTTCTTAATGGTAGCTTCCACAGTGCTTTTCTTCATGCTTCGTAGAACAGCATGAAGGAATGATGGAGCAGTTTCAAGGCTGCAGCAGTGGTGTTATTCCTTCATGTACATCATCTGAAGAAGACTTTTCTGGGAATGACTTCAAAACACAGTGGCCCTCACTGGTCTTGTGGTGCCTGGTAGTAGGTCAGATATATTGAGAAATAGCTATGAGTGCATGTACCTGGAATTTCAGTGTTGGCTTATTAGGTGGCCTATCCACAGCTCATGAAGAAATTGGATTCAAGTCCAATCTTAGGATCCTTGTTGGCCTCCCTGAAGTTATTATCCTCTGTGACATCATAATCCACTGCATATCAATGAATTGTGATGTCATAAGTAGAAGATTAATTATTTCAACTGATTAGTAAACAGGAGGGGCTAATTTACTCCTAGGAACTTTTGCATAAAATTATGATCTTTTCCCTATCTCCTTGCCAAAGTAAATTACATATAAACAATATGGGGGTCTCAGCATCCCTTTACCCATGAAAGAGATTCAGCTTCTGTTTCTAGAAGTTTTGGTAGAAATAGTGGGCCCAATTCAGATATAGTGATTGCACTAGAGTTGAATTTGGCTCCTGATCTCTTGATATGCAGAGTCTGTTGTTTGAATCCTATAATTCCGTGTTGGATTACTATTTAGATACAGCGATTGCATCATTCTTCATACGTATAAACAGTGAGTCTCTAGGGCAATGCTTTCCTTCACCAACGATGCCGTAATAATGATACATTTAAATGAGCTGTCTGTAAAGTACAAGTTCCTGAAACAAATGAACCTTGTTGTTTATAGGTAATGTTGAGAGATGAAGTGTAGAAAGATTTGTAGGGAACAGTCTGCAGAGGGTACCCTGAGAGTGAATGGCTTTGTGATATTCATTTAGCTGAAGCAGAGAGACTCCTATTTCTTTCCTTCTGAGCACCTATTAAAAGTTACTCTGAGCTTTGAAAGACAATCCAACAAGAAAGAGAGTGGATGCTGTTATTGTCTTATTATGTGATCTGTATTTCAACATTTCTGGAAAAATACAGCCAAGAAAACTTTAAAAAGGCCTAAAAGCATCTCAGGAGAGAGCAAAAAAGAAACTGGGAGGAAAATAAGGTGGATCTTGGGTGTGTGCCTTCTAATAACCTTTCTCTTATCCTGACCCTGCTACTTTGTGAATGTTTCTTGAGTGAAGAAGGGAAAGCAGTTCCAGATGCTAAGCAGAAAGGTCTAGTCACTTTCTTTCATCATCAAATGATACTGTACAGAAAAGGCTGTTGCTAGGTGGTACTATGTATGCACTTCTGCTTAATAACGACCCATTTCCTGAGCTAAGTGACTTTGATTTGTGTACCTTTTGAGGTGACTGTTTATCCAGAGGACAGGTAAGCGAACATGAGTTTCCTTGTTTTGTTATTTATTTAAGAAAACAGTGTTTTAGCAGCAAGCTACATTTTAAGTATAAGCTTTGCAGCGAGATTTAGCATAAGCACTTTATATTAATACTCTTGGAGCAGCTGTTACTTGTCTCACTGTTTGCAAAAGTACATACAGGCTATTTGTCCAGCTTGCTTAATTTAATTATGATTAGTTTGGATAACCATTCTATAGTCTATTTTTAATGTCAAGAATATTGTTAGGCTTTTGTAGAATGCATATGAGGAGTGTGTTGAGCATTTCTACAGTGTACTTTTTATATATATATATATAAAAGTATCACAAGTGAAGTCCCATTATCTGAACTGAACTCATTCAGCAAGATGCAAATGTTTATCATGAAGGGAAAAAAATCTTAATCATGAATTTGAAAAATAGCCCATGATCTATTAGGGAGATATTTAGTCCATTAGCAATGCATAATGGCAGCTGCCTAAGTAGAAGAATGTCCCCCATACAGTATTGCCATGTATTTAGAATTTTCCAAGTAATTTATTTTAGTTGTTATTCCTTCTACTCCTGACTTTTCTTGGTATTCTTCACACTGAGGACTTAAGAGTTAGAAGCATCTCAGAAGTGTATCTAATAGGAGCTTCAGGTTTGGAGGTCACGGTTACTTAACTCTCATTTAGCCAGATGTTTCAGATATAGTCCAAGACATTTAGATGGTCAGAGTTCTCCCACATTTGAATGCATGTCAGTAATAAAGATCCTAATATCAGGTTTGGTATCTGGGGCCATGTTCTGTGCTGACTCACATTCCGTGCAACTGCACTGACTTCAGTGTCATGGATGGGGTATAAAATCTGGGTACTATAGTGCCTAGTGCTTCAATTTTAGATAGCCAGTGTTTTAAATTAGAATAAACTTTCTCTGCATCAAACAATCTGATTGTTCCAAATTTACTAATGTGACTGCATTTCTCAAAATAAATGAGGTTCCTGGACAGTCACGAGGACCGTGTTATTTTTAAGAGTGGAAAGATGCTGAAATATTTCTTTAAAACATTAATTCTGACTCCTATAAAAGAGTAAATATTATTTATATTTTGCATTTCCCTGGTCTCTGGCAGATAAGTACAAATTAAAATTCATGTTAACCTGCCTGAGGCCACAAGCACCCCATTAAGTGTAAGTGAATAGATATAATTTCTATTATAAAATATTTGTGCTAACTGCATAATACTGGAATGTAGCAAAAATGCATGATTGCAGTATTAACCCATTTTACAGTATGTGACAGATTTGCATAAAATGGCCCTTGACATGGAAATACTTTAAGCACTGCTTTTGCCATCCAGCCAATAAAAATTCCAGTGTGTCATGTATAGTTCAGGGTATGCACCACCATGACATCCAAGTGGAATAATGACTTTGGGGGCAGCTGTCATTAAACTCCGTGCATTTTCGCATTTCCAGAAACTGCTCTGCTGACTGACTTTCTTCTGAGTCACTGTGAGAAGCAGTCTGTAGCCCTAAGCCACTGTCTTGCCAACTGTTTAAGGCATGAATACAGTCTAGAACAGTGGCTCTCAACCTATTTACCATTGTGGGCCACATATGCAGCTCTCTGTGTTACATGGGCTGCATCCACACAATATATATACTACCTGTATGGCCCTGAGGATGTCACATGGGCTGCACCTGTTTGCTGCTTTGGCTGCGGGTTGAGAACCACTGGTCTGGAATTTACAGTTTTTACACTGATTGGGCTGCAGTATTATGTGTGTAAGGAACTGGTTCAAAGTCTCCAAGGGCCAGATCCAATTCATAGAAAGATTACCATTGACTAGGATAGTATCAGAGCAGGACCCATGTGTCTTTTAAAAAATTACCTGCAAAGTACACTTTTGTTCCAAATTTATTAATCAGTGTTTATTTGCTTCTTCATTCATGTTGTTCCTAAAAAAACCCGTGTGGCAGATGCCATATAAAGACCTCACATGACATCTTGAAAGCTAGCTCTGAGTCTAGGAACCGCCCATACTGCAATTCACAGGTTTCCCTGCCTGCACCAATGATAATGGCCTGTGAGGGCTGTGGTAATGGCATTGTACCCATAGCATAGATTGCGTTAGGTATGCTTGTACACCTGTTATATTTGCACATTTCTCTAGAGAGCAGAGTTGTTAATGGTTTACGTAAAAGGTGCACAGAGAAATGTTATTTCTGATAAGCAGGGAAAGATTTCACTGTCACAGATAGGACAATATCAGTTTGACATACTGCCTTGGTACTAAGGCAATTAGCTAGATAGATAAATAGATAGAACATGAAATAAGATAATGTAACTAATAGCCAAAATAGCAAAACAAGGACAGTGCTATGGAACTAGGATGTTGTGAAATGTTATGTTTTAAATATGTGTGGAAACAGTTATATTTTGTCTTTTAAATTACAGTCTTTTTTTAAAGTAGGTATTTAATTTTCAGACAAAACCCGGCCCCAGGCCACGTGAAGAGAATAACTGTGCTTGTAATAGTTCTGTGGAAAGAATGATTAGTAACTGACTTTTGGGTTCATTCTTCCCGTGATATAAATGGGAGATTTTCATACAGATGTTCCCACAAACATCAAAAGATGGTACCCTTTATTTCTGATAGCCATTGGTCCTCCTGTAACATTGTATACAGAGAATGTCCTCTGTGTAAAAATATTGATCTGTGATGACATGTCATATGTAAACAGGAATAGTAAATGATTAATGGGTGTAGATGTTTACAGAGTAATGTGCAGCACTCATGTTTGCTACAGCATTTGTTGTGGCAAATAAAAGTTCACGTAGAATACATACTCTCACAAACATTCTATATATAATGTTGCCACCACAGAATTCCCCCAGGCATGAAACCCTCCAATGCCCCTTTCTTCTGGGTTTATGGCTGCTGTCTGGCTTCCATCAGGCTTCAAGCCCCCACTGACACCCAAAAGCCGTCACAGTGGTGCCAGCTGCATGCAAACCCCTCGCTACTGGGATGGTTTGTAACCAGCACAACCTGTGTACACAGGCCTGTATCCCACACCTCTCCATCTATAACTGGAATAGGCCTTATGCAATCACACAGGTAGTGGGAAGGTCCTCCTCCTCCTCCATGCAAACACCCAGGACAAAGGCACAGTCTTGCCCTCAATGGGAGCTAAGAAAATAGTACACTATACACGTTTTAAATGTTTTACTTTTATTTCAAGAGCAGAGCCTGTAAAGGAGTCATATAATTTTTATATAGCGAGAACAATTCTTGGCAAGTTCTGTTCTTCTGACAAGAATGCATGAAATTTTAAGTTTTTAAAAAGTTTTATAAATGAAAATGAACTTAATCACAGATCTCACTGAATGATCCACCAACGCACATTTACACACATTGATATTGGAATTTGATTTATCTGCGCAATCTCTGCCAAATTACTTAAACTGCAAAATGCTGTTATGAAAATAACACAAACCCAATCCTGGGAATTTCGTATGCTCAGCACCTTGTAATATCAGGCCTGTGATTAGGCATGTTCATCTGACAAAATGTTGCAGGATTGAGATCCCAAGGACAATTAACACTAAGCAACTGGAAAACATTCAAACCTTAGAGAATCGCTGACACAACTCTAGTTATTCAAGAGTAATGGACAACTTAATATTACATTATTCTTTCTAGAATAGAAAACAAGACATTTTCTTTCTAGAATAATATTTTTAGTTAAGAAAGACAGCATGTATAATAACGTCATTCTGGTTTGACGTCATAACTGATCACCAGTCTAAAAACATTACTAAAAACAAAAATTTAAATAAATTTACCTCATTTAGCCCTGGAAAACATTGCCCTCAGTTATCATAAAGTGATTGCTTGAGAAGAGATAGGAGGTGATGATGCCTAGTGCCAAAATTCTATGCTCACTTGAAAGTTAAGGACTAAGATTAAAAAAGATTTATTGGATTAATGCACCACCCTCATCTCTGAGGAATTAGGTTCAAGTCCATTATAATTCACACATGTATATGATTTTGGTGGTTTCATCGTAGTCAAAAGTGGATTTTTGCTCTTTGGGGAAAAAAAAAACCACCATACAGTGTGTCAAGAATGTGAGTCTCCTATTCCAAGAGGCCCATGAGTGAACTGGCTAGGGTTATTATTGATGTGGTGCATTTTCAGAGCTTGGGATAGCTACTTGAATGGCAACGTTGGTTCCCAACATTTGTAATTACTAAAATTCCCATTGGTATACTAGTCAGGAGAGGAACTGAATGATCATTCCTTAGACACTGAGACTTATTAAGAGATCACTGATAGCAGAGTAGAGCAATTTCTTTCTCTCTTCCGGTATTTGTTGTGTTAAGTGCTCTGTCATAGTGAAAAGACCTCTCAGAAACTTGAAACCTGCTTTTGTTTCTGCGGGCAGCTTATTTCCTCCTTTGGTTTGACCTTGATTAGTGGTTGCTATGTAAAACTATTGCAAGGCAGTGTATATTATACCTGTTTGTATATTATGTGTGTTTCTATCTTGAGCAATCGTTCATTGTGCACACAGTCATTCTGAAACTACTTTTATTATTTTCCATAGTGCAGTAGCTGCATATGGTGCTGTACGCTAGGTAAGATGTGTTGAACAGATAACAGAGTCCCTGGCCTGAAGAGCTCACAGTCAAAATGGACAAGTGGATAAAATAGATTGTGTTTCGTAGTGACATCATGCTTAGGGGGATGGAGGCATGAACAGTGAAGGTGGGCCTTACATGAGCTGCCTAGTCCTCTTACATCACTATACTTCCCCCTCTCTCAGCAAAACTACCATTGACATCAGAAGTGTAGAATTGGGTCTTTACTATGTTAATAACCACTCTAAATTGCAGTGTAAGAGAAAGCAGCCTGATGTCACCAATGCATCCTATACCTGTGTAGTATGTTTTGCTTTGGAGCACCAAGGCCTAGATTTTCAAAAGTCACTGGTCATTTTGCGTACCTAATTTTTTGGGTGATCAACCTGAGATCAAGGCCTAATTTTCAAGTGAGGAGTTTACTCTCTGTTCAGAGTGCTACCTATATGCTATCTAAAATGTTAGTGTGTCAGGAGAAGGAAGGTGATGGATAAAGTGATCAAATTAGGAATATTTATCAAATTGTTTGTAAAGTAGCTAATATTAGTGGCATCAACAAAAATCCAGTGAAGTCAGTGGAAAGATTCCCATTGATTTTACTGAGCTTTGGATCAAGCCCTTGTTCATTACTGGAAACAAGTTTTCCCCTGAGATTTAAAGACTCTTTTTGAGCATCTCAATAGTAAATAAATACCAAACCGAAGTGAAGTGAGATCTTAATGTACTATCTAATCTGTGCTTCTATAATGTGACATTACACTCCATATTCTTTATGGAAATATACTTATGATATGGATATGACATAACTGAGATATACTTTATGCAAGATGGTTCATGTAAGATACCATTGGAAAGGTTATGATTTACTGAATGTGATTATCCAATTTTTATGTATGTATCATTTCTGTATATAAAGTTAGGAATATGTAACAATTACAACTGGGTGTGTACTGGGAAGACACCCATCAGCCCATCAGATTTGATGAGCCATCAGGAGGAAACAACAAGATTGTGAAGATACTAATCTCTCTCCCTCCTGGGAGGCGTCCTGGGACGTAATTGTGACACTACTAGGTCAGGTGGTCCTGTCACCTGATACTAAACATTACCTGGGACTTCTGGTAACTTTCCACTAAAAGGGGAGGATGGTCAAGTTTGGGAAACAAAGGATTCCCGCCTTATATAAACCTTATTTAAGGGTGGGGAGGAAGGCAAACGGGACTCCTCCTCTCCATGGCCAGTCTGCCCAGGAAGAAAGTCTGATAAAGACACCTGAAGGGAAGGCAAGTGGGGAGTCCAGACTGAGACGGGGTCCAGTCTGAAAAGAAATATAACTGGAACTCTAAGCTACAGAAACTTTGCAACCTGTCTAAAATAACATTTAGGGTAAGAAATTACATTTTGTAACCTGTTTCTTGAGTATATTGAGCTTAGCTTGCGTATTTTGTTTTATTCGCTCAGTAATCAGCTTTGTTCTGTCTGTTATCTCTTATATTCACTTAAAATTCACCTTTTGTAGTTAATAAACTTATTTCTTGTTTATAATATAACCCAGTTTGTGCAATTCATAATTGTGGGGGAGGGGTAAGAGGCTGTGCATACCTTCCTCCACATTGAGGGAGGAGGTGGATTTCATAATATTCCTTTGGGTCTGCACTCCAAGGGAGGAGGACACCTGAGTGCTGGGACAAGTCCCTTAAAGCTGAGTCTTCCCAGAGCTGATCTCAGTGTCTGTGTCATTCTGTAGTTGGGTGTGGCCCTGCCTGTGTGTGTGCTAGAGGAGGCTTAAAAGCCTGGCTCAGCAAGACAGGTTAAAAGGGTGCCCAGGCTTTCAGAACAGGAGGGCTCAGTGGTATCTCAGCACATTAGGTGGCATCTCGAAGGGAGGCAACCCATCACATATAGCTCTTAGCCTGCAGAACCTCTTGTTATATTTGTTTAACTTCCAAGAGTTCTGGTTTTAATGTTGGCTAAAGAACTTTGGATGGGATTTTCAAAGGTATCTAAGAGAATAAGAAGCACAAGTCCCATTGACTTTCCATGGAATTTGTGTTCCTGTTTTTCTTAGGTGCTTTTGAAAATCTCATCCTTTGTCCTTTTCAAACTAATATGTGGAATTAAAAAAAAAATTACATTAACATTCCTGGTCTATTTAGGCAAATAGTTCAGAAAAATATAGTACTGGTGATTTAGTTCTTATTAATGTGTCAATAGTATGAGAATTCATAACACAGAATTCTGATATTGTTTTGTATAGAAAATATCAGTGTTCATTCTCCCCTGGAAAAGACAAGAGAGTAGCCATCTGAATTTCATGGCAAGAAAGAGCTCTGTCCTACAGCCCCTTACTCACATGAGTTGTTCTACCTGGTGATTTCATAGCAACTACTCCCTTGAATATTAAGACTCCCAAAGTCTTTTTTGTAGAATCATAAAGCTGTCGGGCTGGAAGGGACCTTGAGAGGTCATCAAGCCCAGCCCCGTGCGTTGAGGCAGGACCAAGTGTATCTAGACCATCCCTGTCAGGTGTTTGTCCAGTATGTACTTAAAAACATCCAATGATAGAGATTTCACCACCTTCCTCAGAAGCTTATTCCTGAATTTAACCTTATAGTTAGAAAGTTTTTCCCAATATTTAACCTAAATCTCTCTTGCTGCAGATGAAGCCCTTTTCTTCTTGTCCTATTTTCAGTGGCCATGGAGAACAATAGATCACCATCCTCTTTATAACAGCCTTTAAGATATTTGAAGGCTGTTGTCAGGTCCCCCATCAGTCTTTCTTTTCTTACACCTAAACATGACCAGTTTTTTTAACCTTTCCTCATGAGTCAGATTTTCTAAAACTTTTATAATTTTTGTTGCTCTCCTTTTGGCTCCCTCTAATTTATCCACCTTTCCTAAAATGTGGTGCCCAGAATTGGACACAGTACTCCAGCTGAGGCCTCACCAGTGGAGAGGAGAATGAAAGGTTGTCCCAAAAGAACAATAGGTAATGTAAGAAAATACTTGTGGATTAACAGTTTTTATCAGAGCTTCAAGAGCTTGTAAGGATTTGAACGCACTCAAATACCACAGTGATAAGTGCAGCATAGAACATAGAACCACAGAGTCACAGTAGTGTTTTGTACTGTCCCAAAACTAGGCAAATGTAATTCGTTAGTTGATGAAGAGTTAAGTTTCCTGGAACTAAGCCTTTTGGTGTGATATCAAAGAACTGTCAGTACTTCAGTGTGGTTTATTTCATTTCCTGATTCATACAGCTGTTCTGTTTCTTTGCTCAGGTATCCTCTCATGCCCTGTGTGCAAACAGACGTGCTTCGCAGGGGATGTAGTTGAAAATTTCTTTCTCAAGGACTTTCCCACAGCAAATCCAGCTATGGCAAGGGTAAGTGGAGGCTGCTAAATAGGCTGCAGCATGAGTCTTTTGAACACCGATAACCAGACCCAAAGTTTATGTCATTTGAGTAGCTTTATATAGCATTGTAATTTCACCGCAGCTCTTCAGTCATCCCCACGGACTGAACATACTGCCTCTAAAGCACTTTTCTCACCCTGTGTGAAGAGCAAGGCATTAAAGTCAGTGGGAGCTTTGACAATGACTTCAGTGGTGCAGGATTGGGCTCTGGGCATGACTATGTGGCAATACAAATCCCTGCTGCTAAGCCCCTAGGTTGGCCCTCGGAGGGAACTATTTCCCTTAACAGTTGTTTTGCATGAAAAAAACTTCTGTCAGTCACCACAGCACTAGCCACAGTGGAGCACAGAAAATGTTGACTTGTTGCAACATCAAACTGAGTAGCACAGAACACAAGTTTCTAGTGGGTAGAATTGTCTTTCAAATAAACCTAACTCTCACTTACCACCAAAGTTAGGTTTCTCAGTGACAAGCTAGGGTTTCACTCTTGAATTATGCTTCATTCATTATAAAAGTAACTCTCAGGTAATAAATGCATCTGATGCATCCAGCAAGATGCTGGACCCCTTTCTCTATGTGTTTCTCAGTATCCTCCGTTCCTTTGTCAGGGCCAGGTAAGCAGTGACAAAGGCTACTGGTTGTAGGGTTGTCTCAAATTGATTACTTCTGTTAAATGATGAGGATATCAGTCTAATAATAATAATAATAAATAAAGTTCTTCTGAGTCCTGAGGGAAGTCTCCCAGAACTTTCAGTCTTTCAACAGGCTGGGATGGACGTAACTGAGAAGTTGGAGACATTTTGCCATTCACTATGGCCTTATGTAAACAATATGCCTGGAGACAAAGATGCTTCTCATGTGCCATTTTAAATAGTTGATTTGCAATTTAGTATTTTAGTTATGTATAATCTTCTCCTAAACTATTTTAATTGTACTGTTTTCACTGTATTTAAGTATTTGTGCAGCACAGGGGAATTGTTCTTGTTCATTTCTGCTTTCTCTATCTCACTATACTACCCTTCCTGAATGAGGAAGCAAGACATTGGAAAATTATTATATTGCACTGGAATAAGGAGTTAAAATAGCACTAAATGAATCAAAACTACTTTACAAACTATTGACTCTTTTATTTTATCCTTTTTCTACTGGAATCCAAAGTGTTGCCCGGTGGTTAGAGCTAGGGACTGAGAGCTAGAATTCTTGGGTTCAAATCTCTGAGCCAGATCATGGCCCCATTCCATCTGCTCTGTGCCTCTCTGTCAGTTCTAGGGAGGTATAAAACCAGCTTAAATATCCAGTTAAAGATTCCTCTGACATTGGAGATTCCTTTAGCTGGTTTTACCAACTTAGGGGACATATCAAGGGTACAGCCAGAGCACTGCTGCACCCCAGCACTGCCAATGGAATGGGCCTTTGTGGGTTATCAGCCAAAACAATTTATAGAAGCCTTGAGGTTGCTCTAAGTTGTTCTGGAGACTGGCCCCAGGATCCAGTGGGAGAAGAGCATAAAGGCAAACACCATCTTTGCCTCCTGTGTTTTATCTCTGTTCAGCCTTCTGTTGATTACCAAGGCCTCTGAATTGCTCTGAGTCACTTAACTTTCCTGTGCCTCATTTTCCCCATCTCTAGAAATACATACCTAACTCATAGAGGGTGTTTTGTGAATTCAATGACTAATGTTTGTAAAGTACCCTGAGATCTTCAGATGAAAGGTGCTATATATATGCAATGTATCATTATGTAAACCAGGAAGGATCACTTTCACACATACTCTTCAAAGATAGTAAGAGCAAAATTTACACAATGCTGCTGCAGTGTTAGAAAGTTCTTATTACACTGAGTTTTCTTAATTATCATAACTCAATTCATCTACCTTCTAGAGAGAGCCAGTGTATGAAGGAAATCAAATGAATAAATCTTTTAGTCTCTTCAAAGGCACTGGGATATTTCTTAGATCTCCAGTAAGAAGATTTTTCTTTTCTTCAGTCCCCTAAACTCCGAAGAGCAATTCAAAAAGAAAACAATTCCCACAGGAGTACAGGAATTCTACAGGGGAATGAAGAACCTTCCCAGCATCATTTTAAGATTGTTCCTTTTTTATAAATAGTCTCATCTTATAACAGTGAAGCCTTTATAAAAGGAAAAATAGGAGAAAATCAGGGCCCAATCCTGCTGTCACTGAAGTCAGTGGGAGTTTAGCCAGTGACATCAGTGGGAGCAACATAAGGCCCTCAAATTATGAGGCTGCTAGAAAGACATAAAGGCCAGTATTTTCAGACTTTGGTGTCTAAAGTTGACATCTAGTTCCGTAAAAACGGCCTAATGGGGAGCTGTGGATTCTCATCACCTCTGAAATTCAGGCCTCATAATTAGGTGCCTACACATGGATTTAGGTTCCTAACTTTAGGCAGCTAAATCTGAAAATTATGCCCAAATCTGTTAACTGGCTTGATCAAATTGGACTTGGTAATGTTGCTAAAGGGAATGAGAATTTGGGGTGCAAAAGGAATATAGAATCAAGCCCTGCATCTTGGAGCCATTCTGACCTTGGTAGAGGTTTCCCGTTGCATTCAGGTGGTAGCCAACATGAATGTCACATTTTAGGGGAGCAATTAATGGTGTAAAATCACCAAAGTGATACTCCAAGATCTTGACCATGTCCTGGATACTATAGTGATTAAACCTGGAACTATTTCTTAAACAAGAGAATATTAGAAAGACATTTAGCTTTGATTTAAACACTTCCAAGGATGATCTTGTTTTCTCTCATGTGCCAATATAAACCAGGAGTAATGCCATTGATGTCAATGAATTACACTGGTGTAAGAGAGAAAAGAATTAGGGCCAGTTCTCGCAGTTATTGGAGTAACCAAACCTCCAAGGTTTTGAATCAATGTCTTAAATGTAGTAGTTTCTACAAGCTCATTGGAGGAGTTCTACATTTAATTATACTTGTATGTAATTGCACCTTTTTTTTTTTCAGGGCTGTTCTGCGTGTAAAGAGAAGAGACCTGCTCACAGTCTGTGTACTAACTGCAATAAGTGGCTGTGCAGCTCATGTACAGAGGAACACAGACATGGCAAGGAAACTGGAGACCATTTCCTGTCTGTCCCCCTGAAGGGCTCTTCAGGTAGAAACATAAACTTTGAAGTTTTGTGTTTTTTGTGTGTGCGGTAATTCAGCTGAAAACACTGGACCTCCACAGGGTCTGCACTTTGCATGATTGTGAATAAATGTTACGCCTACAATAAGTAGGGATTTGATAGACAACATTCTACAGCTCCAAAGAGCTGATCCTGCCCCATCAAAGTCAATACTACCCCACCCCTTGGGCAGGATTGGAGCTTGTGTTTCAGGGAGGCACAATCCCTCCAAAAAGCCCTACCAGTGTGCAGGGATTTTGGAGGCTGTACGATCCTTTAGGATCTTGCAGCGTGATCCCAGAGTGCCTGTGTGGACATGGCTCCTCCCTGTTCCCTGTGGGATATGTGCCTCCAGGGACACACCAAAGAAGCAGTTGAAGCCAATTGCCCCCTTGCAACACACTGGTGTTTGGTCTGTGTAACGTGAGGGAGGAAGCGGAAGGCTCTTTCCATCCCCCTGCACACCCGTGCAAGGGCTAGGCATAAACTGATTCTGGACTATTATTCCAGTGTCCATGGATGTCCAACCACATACCTGAACTCAGGCCTAAGCCTTTTATCCTTGGCTCAGATTGGAGCCTATCACCCAAGCTGGAAACTTTCCTTTTTGCTCTATCCTGAGATAGATTGAATGTGAACGTCCATGGAGTCAAAAGATACCATGTTGGGATGTATGTTGGGCTCTGGAAGCAAGTGTGCCCTCATCTCAGAGCATTTGTATCAGAGGAGGTGAACTTTGCTTAGTGGTTCTTCTAATAGATAACTCTCTCATAACCCAACATGTTCCCCTGTGCTATGCGTTCACCGGGAAAAGAAAGCACTTCCACTGGAAATTGAACACTTCGGAACTCTTTAATGCTTCCAGGTTACAAATGCAAATTCTTCCATTCTCATGTCCCATAGTCACAGCCATCCAGGAGAGCCTGATAGGGCTTCTTTCAGTGCTGCTCTTTAATCCAGAAGGATTTTTGATAAAGAATCTAGGGGCTTTTCTATGCACAAAGTTGCTGTGGTTTAACAATTTAGTTGTTATTTGCATTGTGGTAGTACCTAGGAGCCCCAGTTATAGATCAAAAACCCAGTATGCTAGGTTCTGAAAAACACAGAACAAGAAGTCCAGGCCCCTTAAATGTATGATGGAAAATTGATTAAGTTAAACTGGTGCAAAAGGCTCTGTGGACACTTACATCAGTATAAGCCAGGCTTATTAGAAGTGTGGCTGGTAGCACGGTGCTATCATTAAGGTTACTTGTCACTTTCTATTATAAGACCTTGTATTCAGTTGATTATAACTGTGCCAAACTTTAACCATTCTGGCTGAAATGTTCCATGCTGGGAGTCTGTCTCAAGCCGAATATTTTTGGAAAGTTGAGTCAGTATGGTTCAGCTATTTCCAAGAATAGCTGTTTTGCTATTTAAAAAAATGCTGGCCACCTTTGAGAAGATCTAGCACCTCTGTGATTTGGAGCAGGGACTTCCTTTGAAAAACATCTCAGTTTGCACATGTTCAGTAGAGATTTCTTAAAGTTTTGAAGCTAAAATTGCTGAAGAGTCTATGCTCAATGAGCATGCTCATCCCCTCACAGCTCTTACATTTGACTGGGCAATGCTTTTTTATCCTCACAAAGCAACTGGGTGTTCTCTGGCCCAGGGCTACTGGGTCAAGGCCAGACTTGCCCTGTAATGGTAGGTCCAGGCCACGTTAGGGAGCCTGGCTCTCCTGTGCTTTCTGCTACATCTCTGCTTGTGCCCAAGCAGCATGAAGGAGGAAGCTGCCTCACAAGAATGCAGAGGGGACAAGTTCTGGACAAAACGGGAGGGGAAAGGAATAGATTGGGGCAAGGAGCCAGGTATTGAGACTGGTATTGAAGATAGGGGTAGGGGAAGAGAGAAACTGGAGGAGAGGAGGCGATTGGGACATGTTGGACAAGGAGACTGGGACAGGGAGACAGTGAGATTGGCTGAGTAGGTGGGGTCAGAGGGAGGGAGTGGGACTGATTGCACAAGGAGCCTGAGAACCAGTTGAGGGAGGATGGAAGACAGATCTGACAAGGAGTTGGTGTATGGGGGAAGAAGTGGGACTGGCTGGGCAAAGAGATTGGGACTGGAATAAGACTAAGGCGTGGAGATTGGGACCGAGTATGCAAATAGACTGGGACTGATTTGAGGATTTAGGGATGAGGAAGAGACGACTGGGACTGGGGTGAAGGGGTCCATCTTGCGGGTAGTAGACAGAAGAGGCTGTGATCACTGTAGCATGCTTCCCTCCAGAGCCTGGAATGAAACCCAAGATTCCTGAGTCTCATCATTCCTCTGCTTTCAGCAAATATCTGAAATTCACTGGCAGAATCTGTCTCTTGTCCCCCTGTAATGCTTGTCCACATGGAGGATGATGACCTACTATTGCTATCAGTTACTCCATTACCTTAAGTGGTAGAGGTCTTGCAGTGATCTGAAGGTTCTAGCTGTGCTGATGAACCATCTGGCTGTCAATATGAATGTCTGTTTTTTTCAGTTTGCTTTTTTTTTAAAGACTTAGGAAATTGCTTACAATCTATGTTAAAAGAACATTAAAGTTGCAACGGCAAGTAATCAAACGTTAGGAAGTTGTATTTCACTAAGAAGCTGTTATCTGTGTCTGTTATCATTTGTTGCAGAAATTGGAAGGTGTGTAATGAATGAGGCAGGGGATGGCAGGAAGAGAAAAGATGGCCTCATGGTTTAGGCAGTTGAATGCTACCCTGGAGAATTGGATTCTATACCTGCTTCTGCCACAGAGTTCCTGTGTGATGCTAGTCAAGTCACTTACATCAGACTTTTCACAAGTGGTCACTAATTGTGTATTCCTCATTTTCTGGGTGCATGATTTGAGACTTTGGGGTCTGATTTGTGGAAGTGCTGCATGCTCACAGCTGCAACTGAAATCAACGGGAGCTGTGCTTTGAATATATAAAGTGCTTAAAAAAAGCTAAATACTCTAAAATCAGGTCCTAGGTAGCTCAACTTGACACCCAAAATTAGTGGACCCTTTGGACCTTAATTTCTCTGTTTCTCAGTTGCCCAGGTATAAAGTGGAGATAATACCCTCATATCTCACCAGAGTGTTGTGAAGATAAATTAATTAATATTTATGAAGCTCTCCAATACTATATTAATGACCACCATAGAAATGGCCATGAAGAAATTAATGATTCTGTCTTCAGAGAAGGGTTTGAATAGCGTGCAGTAAATAAGGCCTGGGGCCACATGTTGAACAATGAGGATAAACAAAAAATAGAAAAGGTGCTCATTAAGTGAGTACTGTCCCTTCTGTGCAATGAAGGAAGCAGTGGTCCTGTGGAAAAACTAGTGTGATGTGATATATAATTAAAGCCTGTATCAATGCATATACACAAGGAGCCTAAGTAAGGTTGCACATCAATGTTAATTCTGGCATTTCCTAACTTTTGAATTTTTGACTTTGCAACTTAATATTTTTAATGCAGTTTTGTGTGTGTAGCCCAGTATCCTGTCTTCTATCAGTGGACAATGCCAGATGCTTCAGAGGGAATGAACAGAACAGGGCACTTTCATCCCCTGATTCATCCCATGTCATCCAGTCCCATGTTCTGGTAGTCAGAGGTTTAGGGACACCAGAGCATGGGATTGAATCCATGACCATTTTATCTAATAGCCATTGATGGACCTATGTTCCATGAATTTATCTAATTCTTTTTTTTTTTAACTCAGTTATATTTTTGGCCTTCACAACAACCGCTGGCAATGAGTTCCACAGGTTGACTGTGCGTTGTGTGAAAAAATACTTCCTTTTATTTGTTTTAAACCTGCTGCCTAATTTTGGTGGGTGACCCTTGGTGCTTGTGTTATGTGAAAGGATAAATAACACTTTCTTATTCACTTTCTCCACATCATTCATGATTTTATAGACTTATATCAGATCCCACCCTAGTCATCTCTTTTCTGAGCTGAACAGTTCCAGTCTTTTTAATCTCTACTCAAGTGGAGGCTATTCCATACCCTTAATCATTTTTGTTGGCCTTCTCTGTACTTTTTCTAATTCTAATATATTTTTTAGAAGGGGTGACCAAAACTGCACACAGTATTCAGGATGTGGGTGTACCATGTATTATATAGTGACATTATGATATTTTCTGTCTTCTTATCTCTTTTCTAATGGTTCCTAACATTGTTAGCTTTTTTGACTGCCACTGCATTTTGAGAAGATGTTTTCATAGAACTATACACAACAACTAGAAGATCTCTTTCTGTCTTGATAACAGCTAATTTAGACTCCACCATTTTGTGTGTGTAGTTGGGATTATATTTTCCAGTATGCACTATTTTGCATTTATCAACGTTGAATTTCATCTGCCATTTTGTTGCCCAGTCACTCAGTTTTGTGAGATCCTTTTGTAACTCTTTGCAGTCAGGTTTGAATAACTATCTTGAGTAATTTTGTATCATCAGCAAACTTTGCCACCTCAATGCGTATCCCTTTTTTTCAAATCATTTATCAATCTGTTGAACAGCGCAAGTCCCAGTACAGATCTTTGGGGGATGCCGTTATTTACCTTCTCCACTGGGAAAAGTGACCATTTTTTCCTACCCATTTTTTCCTATCTTTAAACCAGTTACTGATCCATGGGAGGATCTTCCCTCTTATCCCATGACTGCCTGCTTTGCTTAAGAGCCAATGGTGAGGAACCATGTCAAAGGCTTTCTGAAAGTCCAAATATACTACATCCATTGGATCACCCTTGTCCACATGTTTGTTTGACCATCTCAAAAAATTCTAATAGATTGGTGAGGCATGATTTTTCTTTACAAAAGCCATGTTGACTTTTTCCCAGCGATATCATCTTAATCTATCTAATCTTCTGCTCTTTGCTATAGTTTCAACCAGTTTGTCTGGTACCGAAGTTAAGGCTTACCAGCCTGTAAGTGTCAGGATCGCATCTGAAGCCTTTTAAAAAAAAATCATTGTTATGTTAGCTATCCACCAGTTATCTGCTACAGAGGCTGATTTAAGTCATAGGTTACATGCCACAGTTAGTAATTCTGCAATTTCATATTTGAGTTCCTTCAGAACACTTAGGTGAATACCAAGTGGTCCTGGTGACTTATTACTGTTTAATTTATCAGTTTGTTCCAAAACCTTCTCTATTGACACCTCAATCTGGGATAGTTCCTCAGATTTGTCACCTAAAAAGAAAGACTCAGGTTTGGGACTCTCCCTCACATCCTCTGCAAAGTAAACTGATGCAAAGAATTCATTTAATTTCTCCACGATGGTCTTGTCTTCCTTGGGCACTCCTTTAGAACCCTGATCATCCAGTTCCCTGATTATCCAAGTGGCTTCTTGCTTCTGATGTACTTACAAAAACTAAACAGCAATTTAATTTAATAAAAACACAATAAGTATCTTGAGTGCCTGGACTTAAATGGTGCAGTATCCTCATTTAAGTCCAGGCACTCCAGTTCACCCATCTTAATATTTTTGTTAAGTTAAGTTTCTTTTATATGGGGACTTTTATTGTTTTATATTTTCCCAGTTGGGATAATCTGAGTACACAGATATGAGTAAATAATTTATTACCAAAGTGTGTCTTAAATTTTTTTTTAAACTTTCTACTAAGGATAAGCATAAAAGTGCTGAATACATGGACAGAATAATTTTATTTTCAGGTCTGTTCTTTTGATTCTCAGGGTACCTTTTTTGTTTTCATTAAATTTTGTGTGAGGCTTACCAGTTTACACTGTTGACAAACAATGGTCAGAAAACCAACCTGTGGTTTATTTGTGCTACAAGTCCTGTAGATGCAAATTCTGGGCTTTAACTAAAAACTGTTCTTACCATTTTACTCTTACCCCCACACATAGCTAAAACAGAAAAAATTGGGAAATTGATTGTTTTTAAATCTACAAAAGGAGCAATTCATAGCTTGGTTAATAGGACATCAGTCAGGGATGTAAAGCTGATGTGCAGTTCAGTAACTCATTTGTTACCAGGTACATCTTTCCAGGAGCTCATGTCATCAATGTTTTGGGCTATCTGTTAAGTACTGGGTAGAACTGAAGACGCTGGATTAGAGCTATGAAGCCCTGAATGGCCGGAAACATACATGCCTGAAAGACTGCCTCCTTCCCTGTTCTATAGTGCCACAGTTTTGCTCAATGGAGATGTGTGTACTGGAGACTCACTGGTATAGGAGAGGGTGCTGCTGGCCGGGCATTTGCTGTGAGGGCTGCTAAGCTTTGGAACTCATTGAATTCCCTGCTCTGACCTTCAGGGCATGCTGTGTGGCATTTGGTTTTCTCTAGCTGGGAGGGGATTGGAAGGCTGTGTTGGGTGATCTTCCAGGTATTTTTTGCTGCTGTGTTACTGTTAGTAGGTTTGGCTATGTTAATTAAGGGTTAAATGGGGGAAGGTTACAGGAGTGGTCTGTTTCATAGTTGTATAGCTATTTGTCAGGGTATACCTAAAGCAAAGGATGGGCACTCATTTTTAATGGCTATGTGTATAAATCCAAATAAATAGTTTTTCTCCTTTTTTTTTTTTCCTGTTAGCATTTGTACACAGTTGGTTTGCATCGGTGTTTTCCTGTTAGCCGACCTGTTTATGGAATTTCCAACACCAGTGTGAGGGCCTGGCTGTGACATTGCTGGTTATGAATATAAAGTGAAGCTGCAATGTGGCTGATAGTTGGAGCAAATCATGGACAGGAATGTTTTTTATTTAACATTGACTGAAGAAGGGAGCCAGTACAATGAGGGCCAATAGTACTTTTTTTCATAGATTGATTTTTGTTGATTGTTTGAAAAAAAATATCTTCTTGGGTCTGTGACTACCATATACATAAACTTTGATGAAATCTGTTCACAGAATTAATGTAATAAACATAGGAGGATAACAAGATAGGCACTGAAGATGTGAAAGAAGATTTATTACAGCATAAGAAGCTATATGAAAAAATGTCTGTCTTAGGAGAGTAAGCTCTGAAGAAGTCTTTTACTTAGGGGCTTTGCATTGATACCAGGCAAACCTCATGATGTTCAAAGTTTTCTGAACCTCTCCGACTGTATTTTAGATTAATAAAACCATAACCTTTTTTCCCCTCTCATTCCCGCCCAGTTTTTTTCCAAAGGAGATTCAATTTTTAGTACGTTTTTCCCCCCTAGCTAAATGGAAGTGTATGCTATGCCTTGGCATAGAAGAACTCCTCACATTCAAAAGTTAGGCTAGTGCCAAGTGAAAACCCTGCTATGCTCTGCTCTTTTTTCAGTCTCTCCAACATGAACATGCATTCACATGTAATTTGTTCAAGTCAAATGTTAAATCTGTGAAGCTGGAGGATGGATCTTATTAGGCAAGTTGATTTTGCCCAACCCTAATTGACATTCCAGGTCTTCAAATGCCAGAAAATTCAAGCTACCCTTCTAGTATCACAGGGTATGTCTATACTGCAATTAAAAACCCGCAATTGGCTCGTGCCAGCTTCAGTCTTGCCGGTCTCAAGCCAAAGGGTTGTTTAATTATGGTGTAGACGTCCTTGCGAGGTGTGGGGGGATGTCCGAGAGCTGCGCTGCAGCCTGAGCCCAAACATCTACACCACACTCAAACAGCCCCTTGGCTCAAGTCCCGTGAGTCCGAGACAGCTGGCAAGGGTCCACTGCGGGTTTTTAATTGCAGTGTAAACATACCCACAGAGATCACACTGTCTTATATTTATTTGAGATAAGGACAGTTACTGTATACAGGCCTTGGAAATGGTGATCCAAAATGGTGAATATGTGTTCATCTTTTTTTTTTTTTTTAATAGTTAAAAATGCCCATTTTAAGCTTCTGTGAACTAGATACACCTCTACCTCGATATAACGCGACCTGATATAACACGAATTTGGATATAACGTGGTAAAGCAGTGCTCTGGGCGGGCGGGGCTGCGCACTCCGGTGGATCAAAGCAAGTTCGATATAACGCGGTTTCACCTATAACGCGGTAAGATTTTTTGGCTCCCGAGGACAGCGTTATATCGAGGTAGAGGTGTAGTTATTTTCTTCATCTGTTTCAAAACTCACATTCTGAAGGAAAGTGATGGTAGTGCCAGTACATAGGGCAAATGATTTCTTACTATTGTTGATATGATGATCAATAAACTGACTTGGATTATGATAACTATGATTCCCACATGGAGAGCATAGTTCTGAACTGAGAATAAAAGTAGGTGTAGAATGCAAGCAGTGTAATGAGATTGCCAATTGGCACCTGATATGTTTATTGAGCCCTGGGAGTTACTAGAGTAATGTGGCTTTGAATCTGTGTGATTTTAGCTGACAAGGGTATCTCCCTAGTTTCCATTTGAAAAGTGGCTGTCTTTTAAATCTGACATCATACTGAGAAAACATTGATTTCTTTGGAATGATTTAAATCACCAGTAGGCTACAGATCTTTCAGAGGGAGAAAGCAAAGTAGAAGCTTTTACTGTATGACAGTAAATAAGAGTGTTTCATTGTACTTGGACTAGTTTGACCTTAAAAAACTGTTCCCGCTATAAGCAAGAGCTATTTGCATTGTCCTCAAAACCCAGACAGCAGGGGTAGCCTTGGTCCTGTACTTTCACAATATAACCATTCTGCCTCTCAAGAGCCTGCCTGGGAGATGGGACACAGAACATCTCTAGATGTTTTTCAGATTATGAAACCTGAGGTTCAGATTATGTTGCTCACTGCATTTGGTACACTACTCTGATAAGGTAGAGGAAAATCACCCTTGAACATCTAACTGCTTGATTTTTGCAGAGGTGGGTTTTTAATGCATAAGCAGGTGTTTGCACAGAAACTAGAGAACCATTGAAAACATGGGATTGTGAATTCATGAAGCATGAGTTCTTTCTTGGATACATAGAAGGCTATTAGGAGAGGGATGAATAAAATTCAGGCTCAACTTCCATTTTTTAATAATACTGTTTATTAAAATTTTACATAGTGATAATACAAAACAAAAATGTCAGGTAATTACACATCCATGAAAAATAAAACATGACACCATGGTTACTAATGCATCAAAAATGTAAAATATGCAATGCTGTTGCATAAAAATCTTGATCTAATACCTTGTACAAATGATCTTATTACACATTAAATCCAGGATGGAAAGAAAGACAGCTTTGAATTTTGAGGAAGTAAATGAACCTAATCATCAATATTAAGAATAGGCTGGAAATCTTGCCAAGAAGGCAATAAGATACTTGATTTTAACTGCTCAGATTCATGCTGTCCCGAGAGGCAGGGGATGGATTCTATCCATCCATACTTTTATTCTAAGTGTCAGAAACAAGAAGGGCCTCACTGAAAGCAAACCTCATGAGTCGATTGTGCCTTTTATATCATGACTTTGAAATTAGCATTAAGTGACTGAATTAGAACAGGGACTAACGTGGTTGATGCATGTGTAAAAAAAACCAAACAAACAAAAAAAACTGTCTACAAATTTGTATTAGCAATGGTCTTGAACGAAAATCAACACTTCTCAATTTAGAAATAGTTTGGCTCTCTGGGCCAAACTTCTTGGCTCACCTAAGGATAGATATGTATTACATAGTACATCAGAGAGAGACTCAGCTGTGAGCAGAGTGATATATTTTTGCATACGTAAACACACAATAAACTAGGGATCTGCTTGAGATGGCAAGAGTTCACTCTCTATGATTGGTCCTTCTTTTTTCTTCACTGGCGACATCCTATGAAACAAAGACGTCACCAGCTTCAAGACAAATGTGTCTTATTAGAATACATTGGTTCAAAGCTGCTAGTCCATCTCTGGATTCTTCTTGTGATTTAACTGCACGAAGGCTTATTCACCATATTAGTCACTGGCCTGTTGTACACCGTTTCTTTGTTGTCAGATTAGTATTGTTGGTATTATTATTTGTTTGTATTACAGCAGTGCCCAGATGCCCCATAATGGCCTGATTTTGGGATTGTACTGACACATAGTAAGAAGCAGTCACTGCCCCAAATTGCTTAGTGTCTGATAGATATACCAGGCAAAGTGTGGAAGAAAGGAAGTAGTCTAATCCACATTTTTATAAATAGGGAACTGAAGACTATTAATCTAGAGTTGATAACTTCAGTGAAGTTTTCGAGAGATGGTGACAACACACGACACAGTCTCCACAAGGGTGTACCTTTGGGGATGTGATTGTGCCCTCCCCCCCAAATATAATGCTTATAAAAGACCTAATAACATGGGCTAGAGTCAGTCATGTTATGGGCAGGGGCTGTGTGAATTCCTCGGCATAGTTCTGTGACAACACCTTAGTCCTGACCTGTTTGAGCCTTCAGCCTCTCTTCAGCAAAGACTGCCTATCATGCCAAACTCTGTGATGTTTTGGTGATGTGCATGAAGTGGAACTAATATGGAGATATTACATTTATTTTCACTTGCAACCTAAGCTGGGTCTCCACAGATGAAAATGTGCTCTGTAAACTGCTTTTGCCCTATTATGAACTAGTGACGGGTGAAAATTAAAATGTTTAGGTGGGTGGGCTAAGTTAGATATCTCAAGTCTGAACACTTATCTGGAGCCTCTGGGATTCAAGAACACAGCTTCTGAGTTTTCAACACAGATGCACTTGTGAGCATATAATTCTAGAAAGGGGGCTTTGTTTCTCTTGTTTCACCATCCCTTTGAGTTCTCTCTCACCCTGCTCTCATACTCTTTCTCTTTTTAAGGCAATTCCTCCACATGTGGAGGAAGGCAAGTATAGACTGCCTACATGCAACCCTCCCACTTCGCAGTTCCACTGTGCATTGCTTATTACTCCTGTTTAGGGAATAATGCTTACCCTGTTTTAGTGAGCAGGTGCAGGAACCACAAGTTGTTGAAGTTTATGTAGTGCTGCATTTGACCACAGAAGCCAAACAAGAGTGTGGAGAAAACCCCATAGACACCTTTTTAGGAATAAACAATCTCCTTGCTTTTTTCCTGACTTTGGATTCACTTAACATATTTATTTTACTGCATGTTACACCAGTTTCTTTGTTATAGTATCAGTATTGCCAACTTCAAGCATTCAAAAATCATGAATCAATCCCGCCCCAAATCATGAAATTGTCTTAAATCATGAGATTTTAAAAATATTACAATTTGGCTTCTTTTTCTTTGTGATCTGGTTTCTGAGCCTTTAGGCTGCACTCAGGTCATGTTTTCAAGTTTTGCTCTGCAACCATAAAGGCTAGAAACTTACATGAGAAACTAAACTTTCATGTTTTTAAAAAAGTCAGTCTCACGTGACTCCAGTAAAATCATGAGAGTTGGCAACACTGCAATATGTAAAAGGCAAAACTAAGGCAGCTTTGCAGTACCACAGTTACAATTAGTTACAATTAGTGTTCAGTGCTCCACTGTCTTATATTCTCCAGGAACTGAAGGGGGAACAAATGAGTTTTCCTTGTTTTGTCCAATCCACTGTCAAGAGAGCCTTAAACTGTTTTGTGAGACCTGTGATGTCCTTACTTGCCGCAACTGCCTTCTGACCGAACACAAGGAACACAGGTACCAAACATGAATTCCTGATTGACCCCACCTAAAAACAGTTAACGTGGCCTTGAGGTTGCAGAGCTGCATTTCCTATCAATATAGTCACCAAAAATTAAGGAAATCACAGGTTAATACAACTTTAACAGGCATGCCAAACTCAATTCACATGCCTTGCACCCAAACAGCTTAATACCCAGACACGCTCACAGACTCTGCAGCTCATACACTTCCAATTCCAGTATCTACCCAACCACCAGGTGCACATCCAGTTCCTCACAATCAGAGTGAATTCTGGCCTTGGCATAGTTAAGATATCTCACCAATAGACATACTTTTATTTAAAGAGTCTATAATGTATTATTTTTACAAAAAGATATTCTGAGGTCAACATTGTGAGTTTGACTGTGATTGTGAGAAGGTGTGTGTGTGCCATGGGAAGTTTTTATGTCGAAATTGAAGGAGATTTTTGTGAGGTGAGTCTGTGACTATGTTTGGGTACTAATGCATGGGACAGGATGGGTGGGATACAGAGGTGTTGGATGTGGGGGGATATAGAGGGTTTGTGATTGGAAGGGAAGGTGGGAGCATGGCAAGGGGTTAGAAGGGAAGCAGAAGAATATGGGAAGCAAGTAAATGTGGGCAGTGAAACTGACATCTGTTTTACTGCAGCCTATATTTGTGCAGACAGTCTGTGTGTTTAGGTGGTAGATGTGGTGTGCATGTGCAAATACAGGACGGGTGCTTTTTCAGGTTTTGGTGCACCATTTTGGATGCTCAAATTGAGGTCTCTTTGAATTTTTTTCTATAAATACTAGTTTCTCATCAGTGCAGTCCAGCAGCTCAGGGTGTGAGCTAGTAATGTGGCCTGTAAGGTTTGTATTGCATATATTAGCAAAGAATATTTTTTTGAAATAAATCCATATGAAATACAAACCTGGCTTCTCTAACTGTCTGTGTGTGTCCCTAGTTGCTCCTCTCCTAAATAGATTGATCCCAGCTATATTTTTATCTAGGGCTTAGGCACATCCACTTACTTAAGGCAAGTCCATGCATGGACCGTTGTGTAGAGGAGAAGAAGGGTGCAAGGACCCATGTAAAAGCCAGGCATAGCTGGAATCTTTGTGGAGGAGTGTAGGGATTGTTCCTTTCCAACTCCCTTGTTGGGGGTTCATAGCTCTCCAGAGGCTGTGGAGGAAAGCCCCTTGCTCTGCCCTATGTGCTCACCAGCAGAGCTTGCTGGCCGCACAGAGAGAAATAGTAAACTGCATCCAATAAAAGAGTGTAGCAGCAGGTGGAAAATAACAATGGGCAAATTCTTTTGGGATTGGTGCAGCTCCCAGTGTGTCCTGGCAGGCACAACTGAGCTCTTAATTCTATTCTGATTTATTATTAATCTGCTAAGTAACGACAGTGCCTTATTGTAAGCTAGCAAAGAAGGAAAAATATTTAGGGAAGACTTGATGAATGACTAATTTGTGAACAGAACAGGAATCCATGTGAAAACTTCCCTCCTTTCCCAGGTTCATGCATCTTGAAGAGGCTTTGCAAAATCAGAGGGTTATCCTAGAAAATGTAACAGCCAAAGTGGAAGAGAGAAAAACTGGGATGCAGGTCTCAGCTAAACAGATTGAAGACAGGTAACTGTTGCACATGAAAGGAGGTATTCAGTAAAAATCCTATTTCAGCTAAAATGCAGCTAACCAGTGGTAGCTAAAGATGCTAGATTTTTTTCTTTAAAAGTAGAAAATAATAGATTAAATATCTCAAATATACATATGCAGTTAAACAGGCAAAGATGCCGTTTCTCAGTACTACAGAACTGGGGCAGACTGAAGGAGCATATGACAATTGATTGCAACTTCCAAAGATATTTTGATATTATCTAGTAATACCAAAGTAGAACAGGAAAAGATCAGAGCTATCTATTATATAAAACTCTAGTACTTGTTTTTTCAAGAAACCTGGCAACCAAGCTACAGTTAAAGACATGAACTAAGGCCATGTCTACACTAGCGCTTATGTTGGCAAAACTTATGTTGCTCAGGAGTGTGAAAAAAACACCTCCCGGAATGACATAAGTTTCACTGGCATAAGTGGTAGTGTATACAGCACTATGTTGGCAGAAGAGCTTCTCCCGCTGACATTGCTACTGCTGCTCGTTGGGGGTGGTTTAATTATATCGATGGGAGAGCTCTCCCATTAGCATAGAGCGGCTACACGAGAGATCTTACAATGGCACAGCTGCATTAGTACAGCTGTGCCGCTGTAAGATCTCTAGTGTAGGCGTAGCCTAAATGATGTAACAGTAGAAGATAGTTCATTATATGAACTGATGTTCAGTTACTTATGCTGGGTTTGTTTGCTGTCAGTCCAATTAATGGGAAAGTTGAGATCACTTTTAAAACCCTCAAACCCATATAAATCCATCTATACCAGGGGTCGGCAACCTTTCAGAAGTGGTGTGCCAAGTCTTCATTTATTCACTCTGATTTAAGGTTTCGCGTGCCAGTAATACATTTAACGTTTTTAGAAAGTCTCTTTCTATAAGTCTATAAAATATAACTAAACTATTGTTGTATGTTAAGTAAATAAGGTTTTTAAAATATTTAAGAAGCTTCGTTTAAAAATTAAATTAAAATGTAGAGCCCCCTCCCCCCCCACCGGTGGCCAGTGTGAGTGCCACTGAAAATCAACTCGTGTGCCGCCTTCGGCACGCGTGCCATAGGTTGCCTACCCCTGACCTATACTGTAGTGTAGTATGAAGTAATTAATTAGACATTAATTTTTCTGAAGGTAAATTAAACATTTATTTGAGACTATTGTTTTTCTTTATTTTGTCCCTCTTTTGTCAGTTGTCCATCTGAAGCATGTGAGGGTTTCTTGTATGCAGAGGGTAGACGTAGTTTTCTCTGTTCCCTAGGGAGAAGAATAAAGCATGTAGAATATTCTTAGGCTTATCAGGAAATGTCAGTAAACATTAATTTCACTGTACAAACCAAAAACAAAAAATTTCCAACGATGATCATTGAAATTTACAGATCGGCAAAATAAGAAAAATGCTGCTTGAGAACTTATGAGAGTTTTGATTTAATTATATTTACTTTGTACATTTTGACATGTGACATTGGCAATTTGTGTTTAATGGTTATAAAGCTTTAATTTATTGAATCTCAATGTCTTCTGTTATTAAATAATTATTGTCAGACCACCGCATAATTTCTCACAACTGTGAAAATTTAAATAGATGAAAATTTTTACAAATACTTAAAAACCATAATTTTGTGCAACTGTGAAAATTTAAATAGATACCAATAAAAATGCTTAAAAACATCGATATTATCCATCAAAATTATAAAAAATAAAATTGAATTCTGCCAACTTTAAATATCTTGACTTGTGCTGTATATATGAAGCAATTTTAGAGGACCAGTGGGGAAGTGTTTGAGAGCCTGATCTAGTTCCACTGAAATCAGTGGGAATCGTTCCATTAGCTTCAGTGGAAGCTGGATAGGGCCCTGAGTCTGTTATCAGTTCTCAGATCTGTTCTCCTTGTCATTAATAACTTTCAAATGCTGAATAAATGGAATGCTGATTGATTCATGAAGGTGTATTTATACTTTCCCCACAGGTTATTTGAAGTAAAACATTTGCACAGAAAAGTGGAAAATCAGATCAAAATGGCCAAGATGGTTTTGATGAATGAAATCAATAAACGAACAAATGCCCTTCTAGAGCAACTTGAGGTAAGTGAGAATGATACCAGTGATACTGAAAATTGGTTTAACAGGAGAGTTTTTCTGACATTGCCTTGGCAAGTTAAATCCTAACCCCAGCCAGAAGAAAGAATACGTCTTGTGTACGTTATAGTGCATCAGTTAAACAAAATATTTTTTATCTCAAATGTAAAATGGGATCATAGTCAGAAAGGTAACTATGAAAAATGGCACGTTATTTGCTCCTTGTGGGCCAGCCACATTTTCATATGTGGTTACAACGGCTGTGCCTACAAAATGCATGGCACCCAGAGATGCCCTTGAATCTATTGCCACTGACTTCCTGTTTTTATGTACCAATGTGGAGTTTGCACAGGCACCTGTTACACCATCCTTTGAATATTAGACTCTCTGGTCCACATTCTGGAAAATGACCTGCAATTTTGGATGCTTCAGCTTTCAGGCATTTTGATACCATCTCTGTGCCTGTCTGTCTATGATACCAATGGGGTTGCTTATGAGCTTAAAGCTGAGCATGTGTGTAAACGCTTTGATCAGGGCCACAGTGCTCAGCACTTTTCAGGGTTGAGCTCCCGTCGGTTCCTGTGGAACTTGGAAGTGTCTGTTGACTAAGAAGGGAATCTATCTGTTAGCTCTGCTGTCTCTTTCTACTTGATGGTTCAAAGAGGTTCCAAATTTTCAGCAAGTGCCCATCCAGACAATGCCTTTTATGATACACACTGACTGTATGTAGTAAGTATATCTGAACGGTGGCTAAAGTTATGCAGAACATGCTATTTCTCATTATCACCAGAGAATTACCAGCGAGAGGAAACAGAAGTTGGAGCAACAACTTCAAGGCATCATGGTTTTAAACAGGCAGTTTGAACACGTGCAGAACTTTATCAACTGGGCAGTGTGCAGTAAAAACAGCATTCCATTCCTCTTCAGTAAGGAACTGGTAAGAGTAATACCCACTGTCTGAGTGAGAGGAAATTGTGCAGTGGTACGAGATCCAGAAAGGGTAACTTAATTAGGAAAATAGTGAATCAGAAAGAAATGGGTGGGAGAAGCCTCGGGAACCGTGCAGGAGCCATAAGTCAGGGATCAGGGAGCCCTAAAAAGATAGGAATCTACCAGGGCACTCTGAACACAAGGCCGGGGTACAGGGGAAAGCCAGATTCAGAATGGGGCTCTTGTTGCCTGCAAATAAAAACTAAGAGAAAACATATTGTGCAGCACAAAATATATCTGAATGTTGTCTGAGAGCTGAGAAGCTACAGGAGCTTTGTATGATATTAGGCTAAATTCATTCCCGGTCAATGACTCTTTTAAGGATTTAATGTTTCTTCAACATTAAACTATAATGATTTTAAATCTACTGGATGAAACAATGATCCTTTGATTTTTTGCCAGATTGTGTTTCAGATACAGCATTTGCTGGAGACAAATTGTAGCACAGAAGTAGGCCCTCCTTGGAAGATCAGATTCACTTGGGACCCTTCTTTCTGGACTAAACAACTGTCCAATTTAGGTAAGAAAAATACAGCATGATGACTATGATTTTCTGTATTAGCTAAGTGCTCAGAGCTGTACTAGACACACAGATAAAGAAAGCCGCTGCCTCAAAGAGCTTTCCTTAGCTTAGTTAAGAAATTGTAGAGGGCATGATAGTGTAAAATATAGTGTCTCGTTAAGCCTTATTTCATTGCCATGGGACACTTCAAACCAGCTGAACGGCACTAAATGTTAAGTATTATTACACTGTGATGTACAATATATCAGCTGTCCAAGAAAAAAAGTGTCTGAATGGCACTGTAGATGTAAAGAACTTACACAGAATACTATGTGATGGTATATCATTAATAAAATCCCTTTTAAAATATGAGGCACCCAGGTGGTAAGTGCTGACTTAGTTAGATAAGGTCATGACAAAATATGACCCCTTTGGTTATATGGGAGTTGCACAATAATAAACTATGCAACTGACATTACTGGCTTTGTGAAGAGTGGTGGTGGGGGTGTCTTTGTGTAAATTTCACCAATTATGGTCAGAAAACAGAACAGCTAATATACATGCAACTCAGAGGAGTAAAAGACACAGGAAGACATTACAGATTTTCAGGAACATTCACTTACCTTATTTTATAATGATAATATACAGAATACAATGACATAGCAAGCTGTTTGTGTGCTTTATTATGTAATACACAAGGTGGATGTGGTAATACCTTATATGGACACTATAGGACACCCCATAAAAGGTTTAACCTCACCCACCTTATTTCTCATATCCTGGGACCAGTACGGCTAGAACAACTTATGATGTAATGACGTATTAATTTCAAGCTGTTTGCTATGTGATTGTGTCCTAATTATTTGAAAGGTTATTATGAGAAGGAAATAAGTGAAGGGTAAGAGATGGACCTGTTAATTCCAGTTTTTATTAGAGTACATTAAAACAAAACCCAAACCACAAATTATAAGTTATACTCTGTAGATGCCTTTGTTATTCTTGCTATATATTTGATTGAACATAAACATTTTACTGAAATGACATACATTGTAGTAACACTCAATGCCAAATTCAAATCAAGAGTTTTATGCCAAATACTGTTCTGAGCAAACCGGCCCCATCCTCCCTAGCAAGTGGCAGCTTTGTACCATTCCAGTGGCCCTAAAGTCAGCCTAGTCAGCCAGTGGAGGATTCTCTGGATGGAAAAGAGCCACTGTAGCAAGTCCTACACCATTCCCTCCTATCTTCCACAGAGTGGCCTTGGCTGGGGCATCCCTATGCTGACGGAATGGCCTTGGGACCTGACCAGTGCCTGGCACAGTCAGGATTGGGGGGCACAAAGGTGGCTTAAAGACAACTTTGTCCCACACTGCAGTGGATGCACAAGACATGATGGACCTAAGGATCCAGCCGGTTGTATATCTATTTATATAATATATATACATACATTTCATCTTGTGCCTTCCACCTGCTATACATTTGCTGGCTGCAGTAGGTTTTTCCAGTAATTCAGTTCAGTCTTCTGATCAAAGATCTAAAAAGTCATTCCTCATCCCATTTTAAGACATTTAACACTAGACTGCATAAAGCACTAGAAAATATACTGTAGGAAATAATCCTATACTCTCAGGGGGATTGACAAGATCACTTCATAGGCTGTGTCTGTCTCTGTCTTCTGTGATTTTATGATTCTCTTCTACATGACATCCATCCAATTTATTTGTCTTACTTTCATTCTGAAAAGAAATGTTCTGTGTGTCTATGTTTATGGATGAGAACATATGTTTATACATTAGTAAAAATAGTAGCTTTGGCCACATCCATCAGTTAAAATAATGGGAGTTGAGTGGCAATTTTTCAAAGCAGTGACTGGTGTTTTAACCATGAGTCCGACTGACATCAGTGGGAGTTTTGTGTGATTTTAAAATCATGCAAAATTCTTAGAAAATGTATCCTCGATGGTTTTGTTTAGTGGAAAAGATAGAAGAAAATGAGAAATTATCCTGAAGGGCTTTTTAAACAGGATCTGAGTAATTTCAAAATTGAACCTGAGACAAAGAAATTGCCTTTGTAGAATTTACCCATAAAGTAGTAAATTGAACAATTTGTCAAGATCCCAGTTCATTGGCTAGGAACAAGTGAAGATAGCAGTTAATTGTAGTGAAAATAATTGTACTGCTTTCACAGGTAGCTTAACAATGGAAGGTGGACACACTCCTCATTCAGATGTCCCAACCTATGGAAATATACAAGGACTACAGACATCAATGTATCATGGACAACATTCGCCAGCGCCACAGCTTGAGGCTATCAATAACCAGTCACATCAGTTTCCACCTCCTGTTCAGTCTCCTACACCAGTGTGTTGCTCCCATTGCTTCAACATTCCTCACATGAATAAGGGTCAGCGTCCTCAGCACCATATGAGCCATCATCAGAATTTTAGACAACCTCTTGAAATGCAGCAGCAGCCGCCACCGCATTTTCCACTGCAATATAACGTTCAGCAGCATGAAAAAGAGCAGAGGGGCACACCTCAGCCTTTGAAAATAATGCAGCCTTGTCTAGAGCAGCCATCCCATTCAGAGCAAGATAATGTATCTGTAAGGATGGGAAAACATTTGCAAGCTCAGCAGCCACAGCAGACTCCACATCCAGTTTACACGGTTCCCCCACAAGATATTCATCAGGTTCACTCTGGTCATGTGCAACAATTGCACACACAGCCTGCTTTGCAAACTCCAACTGTGCAAGTGCAGCTTGGTCATCTTCAGAAGCTGAAGCTTAACCACATGCAGCAGCAGCAACCACATCCACCGCCTCCCACGACAAGTCAGAATGAAAACGCTCATGAACAAGTCATACAACAGAGTCTGGACATAATGCACCACCAATTTGAACTGGAAGAAATGAAAAAGGATTTGGAGCTTCTCCTTCAGGCTCAAGGACAACCAAGCTTGCAGCTGAATCAAGCCAAACAGCCTCAGCATGTTCAGCAAACCATTGTTGGACAGATAAACTACATAGTGAGGCAACCAGCCCCAGTTCAACAGCAAATCCAAGATGAAGTGCAACAAGTAAGTTCTCCAGAGCATCCCTTCCCCCCCTCAATGCATTTAGTCAGCACTGGCTCAGACCTTGAGACTGAGATTATAAATGTAGATATTTCCGTGTTATTAACCAAATTATTGTAAATGCAACAGATCTGATAGCAGCTTTAGTTGTGAAGCATAACTCAGGTGAGTGTTGAGATTTTATTTTTGGAATATGCTAATTAAATGTATGGAAATCACTTTACCACCATTTTGGGTGGTTAAAACTTTATTATTTACAGTACAAGTTATTTTGTGAATATTTGTGTAACAGTACGGACTCAAGGCCTCAACTGAGATCAGGGCCTTGTTGTGCTAGGTTCTGTACATAGACAACAAGAAGTAGTTCCTGTTCCAAAGATCTTACATTCTAAATAGACAAGACAAACAAAAGGTGTGAGAAAATAAGTGTTGTTATCCCCATTTTACAGATGGGGAACTGAAGGACTGAGATATTAAATGACCTGCCGAAGATCACACAGGAAGTTTGTTGCAGAGCTGGGAACAGAGACCAGGTCTCCTGAGCCACAGTCCAGAGCCTTAATCACAAAACCACTCTACCTTTCTTTTGCTACATACAGGGGTAGCCAAACTTACTGACCCTCCGAGCCGCATACAGTAATCCTTAGAAGTTCGAGAGCTGCAAGACATGCACAACCTGCCCCATGGGCCAGCGCCTGCTGGGGCATGGGGCTAAAGCCCTTACATCCCCCTCCCTGCAGGGCAGAAGCCCCTAGTCCCACCACCCCACCGCAGGGCAGAAGCTCCTAGTCCCACCACCCCGCAGCAGGGCAGAAGCCCCAAGCTCCCCCCACCCAGTCTGGTAGTCAAAGAATGTGGGGTGCACGGGGGGCTCCATGAGCTGCATTTTAACTGTAAAAGAGCCACATGCAGCTCAGGAGCCACAGTTTGGCCATGCCTGCTACATATCATCAGTAAATGACAACGTCACATGGACAAGTGAAGGGAATAAAACAGAGTCAGAGCTGTATAGGTGATGGGTTATAGTAAGTGTACATTCCCTGTTAGCTGATTTTTCAACCAGCAGGAGACCACACTAGATAATACACTAGAATTCTATAAAATGAGCCATATCCTCCCCTTCCTGCCCTCAGTCAGAACCATATAATTAAAATCTAGAACTGAGCCTGCTGGTGGCCGTGGTGGCCACACAGGGCAATATGGCTGAGCGCTTCCCAGACCCCATTAGGCAAAGCCTGCACAAAGAGATGGCTCTTGAAATGCACTCAAAAGATGGTGGGAGTTCAGGAAGATCTCCCAAGAAATGAATTCCACAGTCATGATTCTTTCACTTGGTAAACTCTGCCCAGGCCTAAGTTCTGTAAACTCTGACCATCTTCCAAAGTGCTCACATTGGTTTTAGCTGTCAAGGCAGATAGTGTGTGGGAATACCTGGATTTTAGACCATTCAAGGTAGATTCTGTGCAGGATTTTTCCCATGATATGCTAAGGCTATGTCTACACTATGGACTTGACAGCAGCACACCTGTACTGCTGCGGTTGGGCTGCTGTGCGGTCTCCGGTGTAGCCGCTCTATGCCTGGAGGAGAGAGTTCTCCCACCGGCATAATTAAACCACTCCCGAGTGGCAGTAGCTATGTCGGCAGGAGATCGTCTCCTGCCGACATAGCGCTGTTCATGCCAGCGCTTTTGTCGGTGAAACTTGTATTGGTCAGGGGTGTGTTTTTTTCACACCCCTGACTGACAAAAGTTTTGCCAACTAAAGTACTAGTATAGACAAAGCCTAAGAGGGAGATCAGTTTGTGTCTGTCTGTCTGTCTCTCTCTGTTTTGGGTTATTTTGAGTGTCTTTAAAACAACAGTGTTGTTATTATAAGGAATGGTCATTGTTTTAATATTTCACATACAGTGTGCTGATGTTATCTTCCTACGATTTACTGGATCTGAGTTCCTGGAAACACTGACATTTTATCCTTTCATCATAGGTTTGTGAGGATTCTGCTGAACTAGAAAGCGAAAAGCCGGTGCTTCCTCTTGATAGAAATGTTATTCCACCTCCGTCACAACCATTAGCTGAAGAAACCAGCAGTCCCTCCCCAGAGAGCACTGTGCAACACCCCTCTTTGAATCCAGTGAGGAAGGTACACAAAGCTTTTCAAAATCCTTTTTAAGAGAACATGTACTTTTATAGTATTGAATGTCATGTGACACTTCTACTGGAGTTCACATCCAAGCTGAAGGATTTAAATGTCTGGCTTATGTTCTGTCAGCACAATGGCTTGTAAGTAACCAGGCAATTTTCAAAGTTGGTTACAGCTGCTTCCTCTCCTCTCCCTTTATCCTAACCCTCTTTATTTACTTTATGTATTATGATGAATCTGGTATTTTGGTATATTTGTTGCATTTTGGAAAAAATAATTAAAAAATTATAAATAAAAAAAAGATGGTGGCAACCTAATATAGTTTACATCCACCTCTAACTTGGTTACAAGCCATCTTACAATCATGACTTATAATTTTGCTATAAACTGTCTATGGGGGCATCTATAGCCTGGATGCATCTAACATCGCTGTTAAATATATAAATAAATACAGCAATGGACATGCTACAGCTATGGTAGTTGACAAGCAGCGTTCTGATAGAATCATGCTTGGCAATCAATCTTGGAAATGGTTGGATGGTTGTTGCTAGTGTCATTTATAAACTGTGCTGTAGAGTGCCTTAGGCCTGGTCTACACTACAGAGTTAGGTCAACATAAGCTGCCTTGCATCAACCTAGCTATGGAAGTGTCTTCACTTAAATTTGGCTCCGACCAATGTAAGTGCCTCTCTACGCCGACTTAATAACACCACTTCCTCGAGCAGCGTAGAGTCATGGACGATGGAATTAGGTCAATGCAATGTCAGTGTAGACATGGCATTGCTTACGTCAACTGTTACTGGCTTCCAGGAGCCGTCCCACAGTGCCCCTCACTGACAATATACATCAATACAAGCACTCATAGTGAGGACGCAAACCGCCAACACAAGGAGCCAAGTATGCGCGCACACAAACGATTTAATAACTGCGGTGGCTATATGCCGATGTAACTTAGGTTGACAAAATTTTGTAGTGTAAACATGGCTTTAGTGACCTAAGGAAAAAAAAGGGGGAAGGAGGGAAAGGATAGATTAAAGGGACCTAATTGTCTAGTACATCTGCTTTAATTTTCTTTCTTGTGTATATTTAAGCAGAAAAATAGTGGTCTCTTTTACTCCTAACCCTTTTATGCACATGCTAGAGCCACAGTTTGGGATCCCTGACCCGAAGTGAGCCCCGATCACTAAATAAAGTGTATAGGCAGAGACACTCAGATCTTTTTGAACACAAATGGTAACTCTACAACCGTCTAGCTGTCTGAGGCTTATTTAATGTATATTGAGAAGCTGTCTTCTCTAGAGCTTAACAGGAAACCTGTCTCTAAGGAAATGAGGCTTCCTGAAATGCCCAATTATCTGTGAAGAGGTACAGTAGTCATGGAAAGAAGTCAGAGATGCAGGAGGAGGAGTTAAGACCTGGGGAAGGTGACAGAAAGAACTAGGTGTAGAGCAGAAGGAAGCTTAGCTGGAAAGGCAAGAAGAGAGAGGAAATGAAAGGAGGATTCTGAATATGAGAATGGAAGAGAAGAGAAGAAGGGCACTTGTAGAAGGAAAGAGAGAGAGGAAAGAATGACAGGTGTCTAACAGACCTGACTGGTGTAAATATTTTTGTGAAGAAAGCTAAGCTCTCTCAATGTCACTGGCATACTGGTTAGCTGTGGCTGAGATTGCAGCTTTGTTGTTGCTATTATTAATATATTGTAATTGGCCATTTTGGGAGTGATGTCATGACATACTCAAGACCCTGCTAATTGCTGATTTCGAAGTGAATGTAAAGGGAAGCGTGTGGCAAGGTCCCCTGCAAATACTGTTTCCATGGAAGCTTTCTAATAAGGAAGACAGTTTTCCTGATGTGCTAATTCTTGCTTTGAATGGGAGATTGGTTCCCACATAATTAAAAAGAGAGATGGACACCATGCCGGTTTCGGTCTATTTTGGCTGCATTTGAGTGTACATTTCTATGTAGATCTCCATCCTGGCAACATTTGCCTTGGTACAGGGAGTGTTGGGCCCCTTCATCTTCCACAAACAAATTCTGTGAGGCCACTGTAAAATGATAATATATTTTATTTAACTGAGTAGAGCCCTAAAACATTACAGTCAGAAAACATAACAGATAGAATGACAGGAGGCAAATATGAACATTCTTCTAATAAAAGAAAAACTGTTCTCCCTTTTAAGTAATAATTGGTGTTAGACATTTAAATGGTGCTTCCGAATTCTGCTCAAGTTCATTATACCAGTTATCCTCCTCTCCACACACCGTTTTCCTAATGGAGCATGATGATTTCTGAGCTGCCAAGATCCTCTGTTTAAAGAGGAAGCAGTGGAAAATTGAGAAGTTTTAGAGCTAGGATGTAGCAGTAACTCAGAATAAACTGATTAGTGATAAATTGGGCAGGGTTTGTTAACAGAGAGTTAAAAATTTCCACTCCAACGACTTGTAGCTCAAAGTTGGTTTTTTGTTTTGTTTTGGTTTTTTTGCCAGGCTTGATTGCTCATGTGATTAGACACCTGTGTTTTAATTTTGCAACATATTTATGGTGTGCATCTGAGGCTATTGACTAATAACTAGCCTGTGTGTCACTATATGGGATCATATCTGTTTGGGCATGAAGCTATACAAAACTGATGCTAATAATATTTTGGGATAACCACATTATTTGCAGGTTGCAAAACCTCAAGTAAGTCATGTAGGTCATTCCAAACAAGGGCTAGTAAAGCCATTATACTATGCCCCATCACCAGATATTCTTTACATAAAGCAGGTATTGCTAGCCATGGTATGTCATGAATGTTGGCATTTAAGCCATCACTTTCCCAAAGTTCAGAAGCGTTCCTGTTTGGGCTGATCTGTACTTTGTGTACTTGTTGAATGTGGTCTAGTGCCTGTATATATATCTTCAAATGTCTGCATGCTCTCTCATCTTCCTTTGCCCTGCTATTTTTTAAAAACACTTGTGGGAGTATTTACATTTCTGTCAGCCTTGCTGTCTTTCCTTGTCTGCCTCTGACTAGCCTTTCCCTGTGGGGGGAGCGCATTTTTTTTTTTTGAAGGCTATCTAGCTAGTGGATGTATTCATGTTCAGACAGTTGTGTGTTTTGTTTAAATCTTCCTTATTCCAAGTAATATAAATGTTGGGTTTGTGTAGCTCCCTTTAGGAATACAGCACTGAGCATGGAAATCCTCTTTTTAGCCACAAATCAGGCATAAGTTTCTCCACACTGCTCTGTCCATATACTCCACTTCTGTTCTGGAGGGAGCCAGCTTTTTGGGTGAAAGAGTAGTTTTGTCTCCAGGCCTATTCAATGTTCTCTGTTGAGAATGCCAACAAGGCAGTGAATTAAATGCAGGTTGATTTAGTGATTTTTGGGATAATGACTTTTGTCTGTTGGGAAGTGGAGTGAGCCAGCAAATTCATTATACATTAGCCATTAACAGCTGTCTGATGGAGGTAACTTTCAGTCACTACCAACATGGGCTACTTCTAACTAGGGTTCTAGAGGTGAAGGTTACCAACCACCTGAATCATTTGGTCCTCCTGTTGTTTTTGCATGGTACATTGGTGAGTTACTTATTTGCAAACAGGATCGGGGAGGGCAATCTATTTGAGAACAGATGCCAATTCTGTAAGATTTTTTGATGTAACTATGATTTTGGGGGTGATAAACTGAGCATGACATTTGCTTGGCTTGAATGTGTTTCATTTTCCTTCATGATCGTGATCAGTTAGAGGTATAACTTTAAAGCAGATAAAATGCAAAATTGGGAAGAAGTGCCATTGTTATTGTACAGATGCACCATGTGCATCTTTTAATAGGAAGCTCAGATACCATGGTGATAGGCATTATCATGTTTACAGTTCTTCCTTTTGTGAGTGTGTAACCAGCGGTGAGTATAATAACTAGATAGCCTTCCTCAAACCGAACTATTCTTTATTCTCATGGTAGGAACAAAGCATAAGAAAAAATGAATTTTAAAACAAATAGTCTATGTGCATGTATATCCTACTTAAGGCTTGCCATCTCCTCGTGGTGACCTGGACAGGCCTAACCTCTTCAGACCTTCCCAGCACATGGTTGTGTCAGTCTGGTTTCTTGAACATATCCCAAACAACTCCTGGCCTCCCCTAGCCCCAAGAGTCTCTTCTTAAACTGCTATAGTCCTTTTGATCTTCTTGTGTTCCATAGTCTTTTCCTGTCACACACTGTCTCTTACCAACCCATAAATGCTTCCTGAGGATTGGCTTATCTTGAGCCATTGTTTTGCTTCCTGCTTATTTTTCCTTACAGCAGGACAGTACCCTATTAAACAAAACCAATACATTCACACAGTAAACATCTCAATAACCCACTCAACATACAGTATTCATTCATTATTACAGAGCAGCTCCACATCTGTCACAGGTATAGAAATACCTAAAATAGGTAGATAGATCCCATTAAATGCTTCTCATCAGAGTGATGCTTCCAAATGCTTCACATTTTCTTTTACTCCCATATCAGGTAGTCTTTCATAGATTCTAAGGCCAGAAGGGACCACTGCGCTCATCCATTCTGACTTCCTGTATATCATGGGCCGGAGAAGTTTTCCAAAATAATCCCTGATTGAACTAGAGTATGTCTTTCAGAAAACATCCAATCTTGATTTTAAAATTGCCAGTGATGGAGAATTCACCACTATCCTTAGTAAATGGTTCTAGTGGTTAACTACCCTCATTGTTAAAAATTTACTCCTTATTTCCAGCCTGACTTTGTCTAGCTTCAACTTCCAAACATTGTATCTTATACCTTTGTCTTGGAATTTATGATAGGACTACGCCTTGGTAGTTCAAGATGGAACTTCTTTACCTCTCCTGAGATGTAATGAACATGAATGCCTCTAATTCTGTCATGTTAATATTACTATCATGTGAGATAAAACTGGATTTTATCTGCTACAGATGGAAGTGCTGTGCATTTTTCTCAGTCTCCAACACATCACGTTTGTCCTAAGCTTTATTGGTGACCTCTGTTCTGTCTACTGCTCATGTGCATGTTGTGATGGGATCCCTGAGGTGTAGCCTGGGAATGTGGGACTGCTGTGCCCCCTTAACTCTCTAGCCTGAGTTGTCTCTCACAATGCTTTGCTAGTGACAAGAAGCAATCCCCTCCGGACACTGTTATCACTCAGCACAACCGCATGTGGAGCCCCACACGCAGCTGGATTGCATGAATGCTCCCAGAGCCACCCATGAATCACACAGAGAAAGGCACCAGCCAAATCCCCCCAGCTCCCAGCACTGTACCTCAGGAAGAGCAGTGCACATTTATTAATTGCTTCACCACTTCATCAATGGAAAGTGGATATACACCAACCTTTGCAAACCTGAGCAGATTTACCACACACTTCAGGCAAACTCACTAGTAAAGATAAACAGTAAAAGAAGTTTATTGACTACAGAAGATATATTTTAAGTGATAGGCAAAAAGTCAGTTAGTTACCAAAATAAAATAAAATATATAAGAACGCAGTCTAAACTCTCAACCCTATTAGACTGGGCCACATCTAGATTAAGCAGTTTTTCTCACTCCACTGGAGTCTTCAGTCTTCTGAGTGTCTTTGTTGCTTGCAGCATAGGTGTGGAGAGGAGAAAAGGGGAAACGTGGGGCCTAGGGTTACCATACGTCCGGGTTTCCCCGGACATGTCCGGCTTTTGGGTCTTTAAATAGCCGTCCGGGGGGAATTTGTAAAAAGCTAAAAATGTCCGGGATTTCCCCTGGACCGCTATTTAAAGATCCAAAAGCGGCTGACAGGGCAGCCGCGCCGGCGGAAAGCGGTACTGGGAGCAGCGTGGAGCGGCCGCGAGAGGTGGGTGCTGGCGGCCCGGCTCCCCCTGCCTGGGGCTCCCCTCGCCCGCCGCGGGGCACGGACTCCTCTGCAGCACTGCCCGCCGCGGGGCTGGGGCTCTGCCCTGCACGCGTCCAGCACCCCCGGGGCTGCTCCTGCCTCCCTGGACTGGCCCCAGATCCCCTCTCCCGGGGGGCTGGGGTCCTGCTGCGGCTTGTGCCCCTCTGCCTCCTCCGCGGGGCAGGCAGCCCCAGGGGGTTGAGGCCGTGCCACCCCTTCCCCAGCTTCCCCCCTCCAGCAGCCCCCTGCCGGGCCTGTTCAGTCCTCGGCCCCACCGGGTCCTGCCCTGCCTCATGCAACCCGCCCCTACCGTGCAGCGGCCCGGCCCGGGGGGACTCGGGGAGCCACAGCAAAGCCTCGCCCAGAGCTGGTGCAGGAGACGAGCCTGGATCTCAGCCCAGGCTCCGGCATCAGCCCGCAGCCGGGAGCGGAGCGACCCCCCGCCGGCTCTGCTCAGCCCAGCCCTGCTCTTAAAGTGACAGGGACCCCACCACGGCTTGGCCCGGCCTGGGGCACGTGGGGGTGTCACCTCACCCCCCGCCTGGGGGGCCCGGCGAGGGGGGTGCTCGGCACCATAGCAGCGCAGAGGGGAGGCCAGCAATGCACCTTACTCTCTCCTGCACTGCCAGCCACGGTCTTGCCTCCTTTCCCCAGCTCTGTGAGGCACTGTACACCTCAGAGCAGCAAATGGTAGCAGATTCTGCTGTCTCCAAGCAGAGTCTAGCCCTGAGTGTTTATTTCCGCAGCAGTGAGTTTTCGGTTTGGTGCATTCACTCCTGATCTCCCTGGTAAAGTGTAACAAAAGCCCTTGGCATTCATTTTCTCAGTGTTTCTGGGAATACCCTTTTCAGTTTCATAGATTAATCTGGGATCTTTCTTTTGCTGTTTCCGGAGAGAACTGTTGACAGCAGGGAGATATGTCCCTGACTAGAGGGCAGGAAGCAAATTTGACTAGACCAGTTGTGACTTCATTTTTATTTGTTACTATAAAATGTATTACACACAAATAGATTGCTAATGAACTTCCACCTTTGGGTTTCTGGAAAACAACTCACTCTAATACTTGGAAGATGCAGGGACCTTTGGTCTTAAAAAATGAAACATCAGACTCATTAATTTGGGGGAAGTGCAGTGGTCCATTTATGAAATTTATTAAAAACATGATTCAAAAAATCCTTCTGAGACTGTATTTTAATGCTGAGATCCCAATAGCCTTACTATAGAAATAGAAAGTAAAACAAAGACATTCTTGATCCAGGTCAATTAGAGCAGTGGTTGTCAATGTTTCCAGACTACTGTACCTCCTTCAGGAGGCTGATTTGTCTTGAGTACCCCTCACTTAAAAACTACTTGCTTACAAAATCAGACATAAAAATACAAGTATCACAGCACAGTATTACTGAAAAATTGCTTATTTTCTCATTTTTACCATATAAATTATCAAATAAATCATGACTTCCAGATTGAGAAACACTGGTATAGTATATAGAGCAGTATAAACAAGTCACTGTCTACGATGATGGTTGCATATGCTTCGATAATTAGTTTGGCAAGGCCTTCTATATCAAAGTTACACACATTTTTACACAATATCAGGCAAACCAGCTTGGATCTCTCACTATTCATGTCTCTGTACTAATTGTGCTCTGCATCATTTCACAAAAAAGTTATTTAACTGAGCTTGAAATTTGTCATTATACTGAGATTTATAAAAATACCCTTCTAGAAAAACTTCCATTTGGCTTGCCAGTAAAGAAAAGGACTTTATATAGCTTGTTTGTTTGAACTTTGAGGCCCATACAGTCCCTGAAATGACACTGCCTTGGTTAGTGTTGTGCCACATTTCTCACAGTACTCATGATGGGTTGGATTGTCACAGCCCAGCTCAGCCACACAAGGGAGTAAATATTATCTTTTCCAAGTAGACCCCGCTGATATGGGGATGCCCCTTTAAAGGAAGGCCCCGGGACAGGTATGGACAGGGGAGTCCCTCCAGTGGAGGGAGAGGTGAGTGTCAGAGGTAGGGTTACCATACGTCTGGATTTTTCCAGACATGTCCGGCTTTTTGGTCCTCAAAATCCCCGTCCGGGAGGAATTTCCAAAAAGCCGAACATGTCCGGGGAAATAGGGAGGCATGGTAAGGGGACCGCCTCCTCCCCGGGCTCCAACTTTCCCGGCTCCCGCCGCTCTCCACCGCGGCGGGGGCTGAAGCAACTTCCCCAGCACAGCAGCAGCCGGGGGGCGGGAGGGAGGAGGGGGAATGTGGGGTGCTCGGGGGAGGGGGCGGAGTTGGGGCGGGGCCAGGGAAGGGGCGGAGTTGGGGCGGTGGCGGGGTCCCGTGGAGTGTCCTCTTTTTGCACTATTGAAATATGGTAACCCTAGTGGGGCCCCTGTGTTCTGTTTTATACCCTTACTCCATGTGCTTGGAGAACACAAGTCCAGGCATGTCTGGTGGGCATTGCTGAGTTTCCAGGCAAGGTTGAGGAATTCCCCTGATGTGGCCTTTTGCAGATGAGTCATTGAATTGTAGCGCCCTTGCTGGACAATGGCTGTTGATGGGTTGTTTGACACCCGCCCGGGCGTTGATTACTTTCTTTGGCATTGTCTCTGGAGAGCTAGTATCTGGGTGGTTCCCAAACCCACAGCATATTTTAGTCACAACCATACAGCACATTCTCATAACTTCATATGCATCGAACAATGGCTTTCAGCAGATCATAACCTTTCCCATGATACCTCACATGACATGCTTTATACGCAATATCACAATTATATGAAAATGAGGAATACGGGGGTTACAAGGTGCTCTCCCAAGGTATAGAATGGCACACATGTCTGATGGTGCTTTTTCCTACAGTGATATTTGAGGGTTTATGAAGAATATGTTTTGGAGGGTAAGGGCGTATCTTGGTTTATATTAGGACAGCACTGAGACTGTTGTCAGTATTCAGGAATGAATCATTGTAATAGTGTCCTGTTAGTTTCCAAGGTACTGCAGTGTGTTGGATGAACAGTTGAGCTGTTTACAGTACAAACATGTTCATGCTTAATGCAGTTAGCTATATTTCATAGAAAGGTATTTAACAAAACCCATCGCTTTGACCTGAAAAGTAGGTTAAATAAAACGTGACCACACCTGCTCTATGGAATCTTTCTTCCTCCACTTTAAACAAGATCCAGTTTGTTAGGATAGAAGGTTAAGAAAGATTTGGATTTTTTCTCATAGGAGGGAAAAGAGATCCTTTGGATTATACCCTGTAATTGTGAAATACAAATAGGAAGCATGTATAGACAGTTTTATCAGTGCTACTGTGAGTGGCGAGTTAAACAACTGGATTGGAGCAGTGCATTTGTTTAACCTCACTAGCATAATGAGCTGCCATGGGGATTGCTCCACTTAATAGCAGTCGTTCATTACTCTGCAACCATTTGCTCTGTTATTTCTCTTATAGCAAAGAGAATTGGCAGTTCATAGTTTTAGCCTTCTTTATAAATCACACTTAATGTCAACAGCCTTGAGACTTTGCCAAAACAATCCTAACAAATCCTAATCCCAGTCTTTCAAGGTAAGTATTTGCATCTCAGAATTCTTCTGTGTTAGTGCTGCATGTTTGCATAGGACCTTCTTGGAATGCTACTGTGATCAAAGAAATATTTAAATAATGTTTTACTTTTTATTCACGGTTACTTTGCATGTTATTTATTCTTACCTTAAACTACCATAGGTATGAAATTTTCAGCAGAGAGCGTATTTGGATAATTGGTGGATACAGCCATTATATCACAAAGGTCATCAGACCAAATTTCATTATTAGATAACAAGAATTCCATTTGTAATGACACAGATCTATTTGTGTATGCCAAGCTGTGCATTAAAATGTCAGACCCTAAAGATTTTCCTACACCTGAAACCTCCATCTACCCAGGATGATAGTTAATGCTTGGTGTTGTTCAAAGGGTGCACTGTAAAAGCAATAGTGCTTTCATAAAACAAAGGTCTGTTCTTTGAAGCCATCACATTTTCAAACCCTAGCTGAGCTGCCAAGGGAAAAGAGAGATTTTTTGCTAATGGCAAAAGAAATGATTATTTTAGGGAGTGAATTAATAGGATATTAATGAGCCTTGTTCCCAGTGCATTGTTCACTTCACACTTGACAGCAGCTCCATGGATCAGAATGGAATGTGTCTGTTCTTTACTGTGAGTTTTAATATTTTGTACTGAAAGATCATAATGTTTCCTCATCATTAAAATAACCACAAAAATTAACTTCTGCCACCAGGGAGAGACAGATGGCAGTTTGATGGCCTCATTATTCTTTTTCCTTTTTAGCAAGAGTAATGTTTTATACTGGCTTATACAATCTAAAAAGTTTCCTCACTAAACCTACTGTAGCTGGCAGAGTCAAAAGTATATAAGTATATAACTGTTGAATTTCAGCTCTCTAGATGTGTTCATTGTAAATACTTTAGGCCCTCATCTTGCAAAGACCTATGCATATTTCTAACTGTATGTACTGTGAGTAGTCCAATTGTCTTCAGTATGACAACTCACAGGATGAAATCCTGGCACCATTGAAGTTAATGGCAAAACTCCCATTGACTTCAGTGGGGCAACCATTTCACCCACAGCATGCATAGGTCTTTGCAGAGTGAGGCCTTAGGTTGTAACAGATGGTGACAATGTTGTAATATTCATGAGGAAAAATGTATATATTGATTACAGCAGGAGACAAAAAGGAATCTTGCTGTGGCTGGTTAAGACAGCTCTAGTGGACTTTTGTGCTGACAGAGTGATGTAAACTTGCCCTAATGCTGGGGAAGATAAGGTCCCTTCTATCTTAAATGCAGTCATCTTATCTTGTTTAATAGGAGCCTGATCCTGCAGTCCTATTCAGGCAAAACTCCCACGGTAGGATCAGTTCCAGGGTGGTTAAAAGGAAATTAGACTGCATGCTCAGGTGAAAATAAGTCATAGGGCTGGACTCTGTTCTCAGCATGTACCTGGGCTGCATTGTAAGACTCAAGTACCTGTTCGGACTTTATTGGAGTTAGCCAGATGTGACAGGGCCCTGTCCCACTCCTGTCTTTTGCTTAGTATACACAGGCTCGGAGACCTTCAGTTGTTAAATATCCCAGCACAGTTTGTTTACATTTGCCTTACATTTCCACCACCTTACCAATCCATACACCATCTCTGCTAAAGGAGAGAGGGAAGGGATCTCTACTAGAGATCCTTTCTAGCTCTGCTAGCCTGCCTCTTTCTCCCCTGCATGTCCTTCCTGTGCCGCCTTACACCTCCTATGTTAGTGGACCAATTTGCTCATTAGTCCTTCCCCCAGCCCATTCTAAGCCACTAATTAGGCTCCAACAGGTCCACCCGAAGGAGACTTAATTGGTGTTTAAGTGACCAGAGTGCTGGATCAGCTGTTGATTCCCAGCACTGTGCCATACTAGAATTTACACAAATACACCTCTACCCCGATATAACGCGACCCGACAAAACACAAATTTGGATATAACGTGGTAAAGCAGTGCTCGGGGGGAAGGGGGCTGCGCATTCCAGCGGATCAAAGCAAGTTCGATATAACGCGGTTTCACCTATAACGTGGTAAGATTTTTTGGCTCCCGAGGACAGCATTATATCGGGGTAGAGGTGTATAACAGAGAGCAGAATCTGGACAACTATCTTTTGATGCTACTTCACTATTGCCCTGTTGACTTGGAACAAGTTATCAGAATTCAGAATGGACTAATAATAGTTGTTAAATGCAAAAAACAAATGGCTGTTTCTTTATCATTCTGTATAACAAGTAAAACTTATGATATTGCAGTTAAATTAAAAGGATTTATTCTGTAAATTCTCAGGCATAATGAATATCACTGAACTGTGAGAAACTAAATGTGGAAGCACATCTTCAAAGAATGCAGATCTGCATACTTCTTAAGACTACTTACATTTGTTTGATAGGGACTATAGAAGAGTCAGGATTTCAATCATGTCACACACACAGTGCTGTAAAACAGCTTAAAGAAATCACACAAATGAGTGGATTTGCCTTGGTTTGCATATCCTTATTTCTGTGTTTGACAGTGAAATGCCCCAAGAAAGCATGAAACACTAGCAGATACATTTCATTAAAATTATTCTTGCAAAGACCTTGCTTGGATGGGTATTTTTTCCCCCCTTTCTCTGATAACTAGACAGGTGCATCCTTTCTTCAACAGTCTGATATTTGTAACATGTATTTTTCCCATTTACAGTTTGATGCTATAAAGAAGTGCCTTAAGCTCAATTGGCCAAACTCATCCTTTGGTGTAATGTGCTCCGTATCACTGAAGTCACTAAAGTTGCATTCACTTATACTAGGTCCAATTCTTACATTGTCTGTAGTGTAACCTCACTGAAATCACCAGAGTTACACCAGGGATGGATTTGGTCCGATATTCCAGTGCTTAGATTTCTCATTCGTTATAAGGAGTAAGAAATCAGGACCCATTATAGTGATAAAAGAAAGAGAGTCTGGTAGCTTGCAGGGAAGAGTCTCAGGGATCTGTGTTTCAAGATTTTGGCTTTAATCATGGAAATTATAAAGCCTTTTGGTAAATGACATGAGATTACCATAGATACTTTCAAAGCTCTTGTGACATGGCTTCATTAGACATTATGAGATACAGCATCTCAGGCTCTCTAGAAATAACAGCAGCATTTTACTGTTTTAAAAGCTGATTAACATATTTGTTTTTCAGCATTCGGCTTCACTGAACATTGTGGGCTTTTCAAATCCTTTAGAAATGGAACCGTCTTCTACAAGGTTATCTAGGTCGGTTGATCCACAGATGCAAGGTGTATCTACTGTAACGCTTAACCAATCCCAGAACATGCTTCATGCCTCTGATGTTCAGCCAGAATCTGTGCCTAGCTATAGCTTGGCATTAGACAGCTCTACAAATGACCTGAACCCTTGGACAACTGATAACCTAGCAACAGGTGATTTACTCCTGGGGAACACTAAGTGCAAGGTAAGAATTGCTAACACATCTGGCTACTTTATAGCTAAGGAATGCACTTTAATTGATAACGCTTGTTGTTGTCATAGTCAGTAGGTTGAAGGTTGTTACTTTGAAAAAAGAAATCCTGCTCCTCTAATGATATTTGAAGACTTACTTGTTAGAGTTATTTTCTTGGAGTGGAAATTTAAAAAAGTAAACAGTAAATTTTGAATTACTCTTTTTCCTCTCAAGCTGGAAAATGAAGATTTTAGTACCATGAATGACCCTCTTGGAAATGACTCAGCCACTGCTGGACCGAACACCATTAATGAATTAGCTCTTCCTATGCAAAAAATGCTAGAAGAGCCTATTAATCTTTCAGTCAAGAAATCGCAACAGTGTGCCTCTCTTTCTGCACCCATCAGCGGTGCTGCTTGCCTGCAGTTGACCAGTGTAAAACAACTTAGAAATGAAGAAGGTACCAGGTTTTTCTTTATCGTCTTTTTTTTTTTTTAAACTGCTGTTGTCCATTTTTAACCCAAGTGGCTAGTCAAAGTTTGGGGCTCAGTAGGTGTTACAATTGGGAGTAGAACTTGGTGGTAGACAGGTATTACTTTATTGCAGTCTTGTTTATTTACAAGGAATGTACAAAGTCCTGTGTCTCTGAATGCAGGAGCCAAGAACAGAATAGAGCAGTTTCTTAGCTTACCAGCCCTCCAAGCCCCTTTAGCCAACACTCGACCCAAAAACATGCTCTCTAGCTTTTTCCAGGGTCACATTGCGTTCACAGGATCCTGCCTGGGTTTTTTTTGCCTCTCTTTTCCTCTGCCTCAGTCTTGTCTGTGACTCCAATCCCTGTATATGTTCTCTCTCACTCCCACATACCCGTACCCAAAAACAATACTCCGCTCCAAAGCTCCTGGACAGGTTCACACATACTTATGTCATAGGTGGGGCTTATGTTTCCAGTTATGTTAATTGAAGCATGAGTTCACACGTATCAACATCAACAGGGATTTTAACCCAACTCATGAGAAGATCTCACAGAGCTCAACACTGCCATACTCGCAGGCCTTGCAGTACAGTGTGGTCATTTCTGTACCTAACTAAATGTAATTCATCTTATTGTACTGCAGACTACTCCAGCATTGTTTAAAACATTATCAAGTACCTAACACAGTGGAAAGGAATGTTTAGTCTCATTTGTAGAGGAAAAACATGGAAATCTTCTCTCTCAAATTGCTATCTAGCACATCACTGAATCAGAAAGGGCTGAAAGCTTGCAAGTGGTGTATTGATGTTAAGTGCTCGGAGGATTAGTTCTCTTAGAAGATCTCCTGTTGATGAGACTTGCAGTGATCACTAGGGAAGAACTGATTTGAACAGTCCAAATTCTCCCTTTTTTTAAAATTACTTCCGAAATACTAGATGACCTCCTGAGGTCCCTTCCAACCCTAATATTCTATGAATATTCTATGAAATGTAAGGTGACTACCGCTAAGTGCTACACTTAAATAGCATAGCAATATTGGGTAAGTTAGCATACTGCACAGTGACTTTTTTTTCTTGGCTTATTGTACTGCATAACATTCCCTTCAGCCAAGGACTACGTCTCTATTCTTAATGGAGAACGAGACTTTGCCTAACTGCCTTCACAGGCAAATTGCCAACACTGTAAGGGCTCAATGCTGCAAATGTTAAAGTCAATGGGACTATTCACGCAAGTAAGGGATTGCAGGATCAAGCTATTATTCTGTGACTTATACCAATATTTGGCTGCTTTTCTCTATAATGGCTAAATTAATATTACTATCGGAGCAGTGTAATTATACTCAGAAGATTATAATTGATACAAAGAGGGCTCCACCACAGTGAAACAAGAGAACTCATTAGTCTTACATGTATTGAACCAGGTGCTGGCAGTTATGCCACAACACTCTGTATGGGTAGTGAGGATCTCAGCACTCCAGAAGGAGCACTGGAGAGACTGTGTGTCAGGCAGCTACAATCTAAGTGCCATTGCTGCCCTTGGAGCTCTGGCCCCAGTCTGCGGGCTGGTGTAGAGATCAGAGCCTTGAGCATGCCTCCTCCATGTCCCGGGCCCTTTAAATCTCCACCAGAGCTCTGAGCCTGGGGTAGCGGTGGCAATTTAAAGGGCCCGGGGTTCCGCTGCGGTAGCGGCAGCCAGGAGCCCTGAGTCCTTTAAATCTCCCCCTAGCCCTGGAGCTCCCAGCCGCCTCTGCAGCTCGTAGCTCCGGGGGTGATTTAAAGGGCTTGGGGCTCCCAGCCACTGCTACCACAGCCGGAGCCCCGGGCCCTTTAAATCTTGATTTAAAGGGCCTGGGGATTTAAAAGCCCCGCCTCTTCTGATTGAGGCCACGCCTCTTCCGGTTGAGACCCCACCCCCTGCTCAGGACTTCGGCGTACTGGTAAGTCCTTTAACTTACTTTCACCCCTGCATATAATGCCCCTAACATACATTTTGCCATGATATTATTGATCAGCAAATTGAGTTTTCAGATGATACCTCACAAAGCATAGTTTGTACAAAGATTATTACAACAGCATGTAGGGTGTGGACACAGGTACGTTCTGTCATACTCACCCCTTGGTGGCCACACAAGGGCCTCTCACAATCTGATCCAATGCAGTGCTCCTGCAACATTTACCTTGCACTTCCATGTTGACTCCTTAATAGTGTGACCAGATGTCCCGATTTTATAGGGACAGCCCCGATGTTTGGGGCTTTTCTTATATAGGTACCAATTACCTCCCCACACCCTGTCCTGATTTTTCACACTTGCTGTCTGGTCACCCTACTCCTTAAAACTGTGGCGTTCCGATTATTTTCTCTTTAACGTTGTCCTATTTAAGGAGGAAAATGGTAGTGTTCATAATGGACCCAATCCTGTTCCCATTTCAGTCAATGACAGTAGACTAGAGCCCCCTGTTCCCAAATTAATCCTATGTAGTTAAATTCTGTAATGAGGATTACACGCACAGTGCCACATGGGGAGGAGAAAAATGGTGCTTGTGTGTGTGTGAGGAAGGATGGGCTGTGGGAGATTCAAATTCAATTCCTGCTCCACCACAAATATCCTGTGTGATCTTGGGCAAGTCATTTAGGCCCAGATCCTCAAAGGTATTTAGGTGCCTAACTGAGTGCCTCAGTTCCCTATCTGTAAATGTGGATAATAGTGTTTCTCTACCGCACAGAGGTGTTGTGAGGACAAAGACGGTAACGTTTAGTGAGGTGCTCAGATACTGTGAGTGATGGGGGGCAGGTAATTACCTTAGACAGATATGAAATTATTCAAGATTGCAAATGAGATATCACATTACGTGAATATTAAAGTGCCTCTCTACCCTAATCTGACTTTGATATTATAGATATTTTCTTAATTTTCTTTTCTGTTCCAGAGTCCAGTAATTATGAAAAGGAACATATTGAGATGGATGTAAAAAGTAATCAGAACATCAGGTAATAGAATCACTTTCTGCATAGAAGTACTGGCCATGAAATTTGATGCACATAGAGTGTATCCAGCTTAGTGTTGTTGGCAGGTTGTTTTAAAAGGAAAACAGGTTGCCTTGTAACTAATAATTCCAGGAGACATAAAGTAGCAACCATGACTAATGCCATATATTCCAGTTGCTTGAAGGCATTTGCAAGGGCTTTTTGAAATTGCACGGGTACTTTTAAGAGGTGTGAAATGGGCCCCAGCCATACTGGGACTTGGGGGAGCACAAAGGTGTCTCCTATTGCACACACCGCCTCCTCCACCTCTGCAGCTATGTTGCACAGAGCTCTGGTATGGGTGAGAATCTGGGCCTGCATATCACTGATGAACAAAACAAGTACATCTACCAACACCTCTTGTGTTCCTAATTTCAGTGGAATGTACACTTTACACACGGCTAGTATTACTATGTTGTAGGGATCTAGCAGTGTATGGGGTCAGGGAGGGGTGGGTGATTAAATAAGATCACATGCAAGTGAAGGTACATTACCACCTTGACAGAAAAACAAAGACACTTCCAGACCCTTCTTGAAGCTCATTTTTATTTTAGCTGTCTCATTTATAATCAAGTATCAGTTAATTCACCTTAAATACAACATTATTCTGCTCTGGTTTCTTATAAAAAATATGCATACACATTTTACAGCTAAAGGTCTTTACCATTTTATAGCACTTTGTTCACCTGTATGAAATGAGTTGGGGTCTCAGCCCAGCTCAGGGCAGACAGATTTACATTTTAAAAAGCATTTTCATAAACTGGAAAACTACATTTTCAAAGCAATGTTGGATTCGTACATCTTCTGTGACACGCTTTATGATCATGAACATATCACTATTTATAGATTATACCATTGGAACTACTAAAATGCCACATAATCCAAATTATGTATGAAAAGTACTGTATAGTCCAGAAAGATACAACAGAACAAGGAGTGCAGGACTCTAAATTATCTTGCAATTTTTGCATAATTTTGCTTCCAAATATTGTTTTCTGAATATTTTCACTTTGAAATGATGTGGCTAGTGTGATCTTTCTTGAAGCCAGTCGCACTCTGAAGAGTGTCTGCCCTAACTGGCTTTGGGCAGTTGAAGCACAAAGGCAGGAGGGCAGACATCGTAGGTAGAGATTTAGGCCCCAATTCAGCAAAGTAGCTAAGCACATGATTAAATTAAAAAAGGTGAGGAGTCCTGTTCCTCTTTAGCAAAGCACGGCAGCGTGTGCGTAAATTCCACTGACTTCACCTTTAGGCATGTGCTTTAATGCTTTGCCTTAAAAAACAGAGTAATACGGAAAAGATGTTGAAATTAGAAGAAGAGGACTCTGTACAATACTAATGAATTTTATCATAATTTCAGAGCTTATACTAAAGAGCTGAAGATCCCCTATGTGCGATTGGAACGCCTGAAAATATGTGCATCAGAATCTGGGGAGCTTCCAGTGTTCAAACTGCAGCCCCAGAAGGATGACCAAGATGAGACTTTCCTTCTGATAATTGAATGTGGTACCCAGTCTTCAAGTATGGCTATAAAAGTGAGTTGGGTTTGCATGGTTGTTTGGTTGTTTGCTTGCTTTCTCTCTCTTCCCCCACTGACTTTGCTAGGATTCTTGTGATACTCTGAACTGCCCTGCTGATGGATTTTACTATTCTAAGATACTCTAGATACTTTGGTGATGGGCAGCAGTATAAAACTCTAAGATTAATAACTATTGCAGCACTTGTTAGCTGTGTTCTTAGAGTATCCCCCGCCACCCTGTTACTTTCCTTTCAAGAGTACTTCCGATGGGCTTTGACACTAAAGCAGTGGTTGTATATTGGTGCTGTAAGTAGCCGCTTTGATCCATCCATCATACAGGGCGAACGGCTTAAAAACAAATCTAAGACCCGTCAGACCTATGCTTTAGAACTGAAGTTCAATTTAATAGTATTTAAAAAGGAACCTTCTGCCTCCTCAACATAGCTTTGGGCCTGAACTTGTTCCCATTGAAATCAGTGGAGGTTTGGCATTGACGTGGATGAGAGCAACAGACCTAATCCCTTTTTGACACAAAAGTGCATTTCCTTTAAAACTTGCATTCACCAGGGATGCTGCATGGAATTTAGTTGTCACGAAAAACAATATAGAGTTGACATCTAAGCTGGAACTGGTTCCTGTGACAGACTTTTAATAATAATAATAATAATTAATAATATCCAGCTCTTACATAGTACTTTTCATCTTTAGCTTTCCAAGCACTTTACGATGGAGGTCAGTATCATTATCCCTGTTTTACAGATAGGGAAATTGAGGCCAGGACCGGAAGTGACTTGGCCACAGTCACCTAGCAGGCCAGTAGCAGAGACCAGAGTTCCAGTCCAATGCTGTATCCAGCAGAGTCCACTTCAGATAGGCCTCTGTTACAGTTAGGGCATCAGATGTGAAAAAGATGATTCTGTTATTCTGGATTTCTTTCTTCCAAGGTCAATCAAGATAGTCCACCTGAAGGACCGATTCCCACATACGAAGATAGGAAGTTCCCCATCAGCCACCCAGCAGGACAGGAACCGTCTGCTTTTGTAGATATCCCTCCTGTTGATCACAAGCTTAGCAATGGGAATGGCATCCCCAGCATGAAAAAGTCTCTGCTCGCTCAGGAAGCCGATCCAATTGAGAACGAGGATTTCTGTGCTGTTTGTCTGAATGGAGGAGAACTGTTGTGTTGTGATCACTGCCCCAAAGTGTTCCATCTCTCATGCCATGTTCCAGCTCTGCTCAGCTTCCCAGTGTGAGTACATCTAACACTTCCCTTATTCTGTCTCTGATTCTGCCTGAGGGACATATATGTCAGTGTTACAAGGGCTCTATCACATTCTCTCTCTGTATTGCCTTTTTTGGTCATTTTACAAAAGGCAGGAAAATTTTCCCACTCTCTCATACCAGGAGTCAGATGAATTATTAACAGTATCTATGATCTCCTCCAGCCAGCACTCTAATGGAGAGGCTGACTTGAATTTTATAAACATGACTGCAGTGTGTTGGAGACAACTAAATCCTTAGATTTTGTATAAAATCTGTGGTAAAGTTCAGATTATCCCCTGTCGGGGTAAAAAACAGTGCAGGGACCAGGAAAATCAGTGAGTTTCATTTTGTAGAGTTTCCTCCTGGTTTCATTAGGGGGAGATCGTTCCCCCCTCCCCCCCCCCCACACACACACAAAGAAGGCAGGCAGCAAGGCCTTCTAAATACAGTATGTGGATGACCTCAGCTTCAGACCTATGACTCTTAAGATATTTGTGGAAGGCTGGGGCTTTTGTACAGAAAACCAGTGCTTCTGCAGTAGCCCCTGGGTCCTTCTCATATCTCTCAACCTGCCAACATCTATAAACCTCAGTTCCATGATTCTGAATTTCAGATGTAAGTCATTTACAAAAGGAAGAGTCAGAGACACCACATTTGTGTGGAGTGCAGGTAAATTTGCCTCTAAAATGATGGAAATCCCTTGAAAGGTGGGTATTGGTTTGAGGGGTATGGACAATCCTTTCTCCTCCCAAGCCTGCAAGTTTTCATTTTGTTGTTGTTGCTAGAAATAGCTAAATTGTTAAAACATTGTATAAAGCAAACTTTCCCTATAACATAAACGTGCTGGGCCAGCTTCAGATTCATCCCTGTTGAAGCCATTTAGTCCCTAAATGTAGCTAGTTCTTTTTCAGGGGAAGGAGGTGAGGCAATGTTGTTTGCCTGTCACTGTAACTTTTCTTAATGGTAGATATTTAGGCCTGGATTCTACAAAAGTTGCATCTGTCAGAGTTCCTTTGAGAGCAATGGGGCTCCTGCTAAAGGATCTGCCAGTATGGACCCCTTACATCCATGCAGAGTCCCTTTCAATCATTTGGGGCCATTTATCCCAGCAAACACACATGGAGATAACTTTGAATTCTTTGCCCATGGATGTTTTGAACCAATTCTTTTTCAGCGGTTATTGAGGATTTACTGTAGCTTGACGAGTATCTTTGTATAAATCCTTTCTATATTTTGAATAACTGACTCTGTAATCTATAAGGGCCTGAACCAGTCCCCCCTAAAATCAATGGAAAGGCTCTGATCAGTAAGGATCAAAGAAAGAGAAATACTGACAATGGCCCCAGGGACCTCCGATATTTATTGCATTGATTTGTTTTCCCTATATTTTTATTTTTTTTAAAAAACTACACTGGAAACCATCTAGCTGTGCACTCACTGGCATATGCTCACACATGCTCTTATTACAGTTTCCCTCCTCCTCCCTCCCTCTGCTCCATCCTGTTGGCACAGTGGATTTAGCAAGCATCTTGTGTTAAATTAGATGGGGAGGGGACTGATTGGGGCCTTTTTTTAATGCAAATAATAGATAACAGTAGAGAAGATGTATTATAAAAGACCAGAATTGTTTCTAAATACCGTATTTCCCAAAGCTTTCCATTAGGTATCAGTTGTCCTTTCAATTCAGGACATGACATTTTGCTCTCTTGTGCTGCAGGGGAGAATGGGTGTGTACACTCTGCCGTAACCTGTTGAAGCCCGAGGTAGAGTACGACTGCGAAAACACACGCCACAGCCGTTGTAACAAAGGGGATAGAGCACTGCATGGCCTTGATGACCTTGACCAGAAGGTGGGTACAAATATATACCAATAAATATAGACACAGAATTCCCCATTGCCAGTCTCCTCAGCTAGTAAATCCCCCATGAAATATAACTCTATTCTGAAAGCCTGTGCAGTAAACTCCAGTCTACTCAGCACCTTGCACCATGAACCAAGCATCACAAATACAAGAGGGAGCTTGTGCATCTCAGTGATATCTGGAATTGTTCAGATATTTTGGAGTTTCTGTAGGGAAAAGGAATTGGCGACAAAGATTTCCCTTGGTTGGTTACCGAACAAAGTTGAAATGTAATGGCTCACTGACAGTTCTGAAGCAAAGTTCCTGGCACCAACTGAGAAAACGAAAGAATGATAATATAAATGTTTCTCCAGTTACCATGAACGTTATGCTTTTTTTTTATATTGTACTACTAACCATCTTTCACTGTTGTATATGCATTTATATTAACATGGAACATTTGGCCAACTACTGCCAGAGATTTGTGCTGATTGCCTACTGTTAATTGGTCCTTGGTGGCGAACTTTCTAAAGAAAAGATTTCTTTTAATTGTAGCTGTGTGTGGATGCATTGGGAAAAGATTTGTAAAGGGGATTAGACAGAATAGGAAGCAGCAAAGAGTTTATCGTTTGCAAAATTCTAAGAAGTATCAAATTATTTAATGTGTTTAAGATTCTGTATTCTTAAAGAAACAGGGTCAATAAATTAATGTCATTTAGCAGACACCCAGAGCCAAATTTTCAAAGGGCCTTTGAAAATATACGTGTGAGATGAGTAAGTGTAGCCATGTGGGTACACAAACCTTCCATTTATGCACAAACAATTGTGTGTGTAAGTGCTAGTCTTCATTCACAGATGTAGCCCTTTGTGCACTTGCAAAAAGAAAAGCTAAAAGGCCACATTTTCAGGAGCCTCTTGAAAATTTAGCTCCTATTATCCCATGTTCTGTACATATGATACCTCCATGTAGATCACAGCAGGTGCCTCTGATAGTGAAATGTTCTCAGCTAAGTAGTTTTTACTGTTGCTGCTGTTCTTTTAATCAGTGACTGAAAGAAGTGAGTGTGGAAGGAGTGAGTGCAGAAAGCGGGGGAGGGGTGATTTCCCAAGATTCTGTCTAATAATGCAATAAAATATTTATTTAGAAAGAAACATCCAAAATCATATGGATCTTAAAAGAAACAGAAGAAAAGTAGTGTTATCATCAGCATGGTGTGTGGTATTAAAGTACTTGGTTATGAAATGAGGCTGATTATACACAGGGTTAGGAAGCATACCCTTCAGTATTCAGAAGTGCATGGATCTGCAGCAACTCCCAGTAGTCTCAGCATTGATTCTAATTTTGGGTTTTACAGAAATGTGAAAAGTTGGTGCTTGCCTTGTTCTGCAGTAGCCTGAGCCTTCCATTCCATGAGCCTGTCAGTCCACTGGTAAGTGCTACATACGCAGAGAACTAGGAGATGATCCAAAGAATAATCGACCTCTGCTCACAACTCTCTTCTTGTCTTCTCAAAGGATAATCACTGACATTCCAACTAAACAGTGGAGTCACCTACTGTTAGGTGTTCCCTCTTGTGCAGTGCCACTAAGGTACCAGATCAGAAACTGAAACACTGATGGCCGATACAACATGCCAGCAAATTTTCTAATAGCACGTTTGGGGGTTTAGTGTAAGATGTTTACAGAATGCCAGGTTGGTGGGAGGTGTCACATTAAGTTAGGACTATTGACTTACTGGCAGTGGCAGATTAGTCACTGGGTCAATGGGGCATGTACCCGGGGGCCCTGGAAAAATGGGCGCCCCGTCCTGCTCCACCCGCCCACGGGCACTCTTGCCTAAGAGGGAGGACGGTGCGTGGGGGCTTGCCCTGCTCTGCCTGGCAGAAAGCGGGGGGGGCCCATTTGCTCTGGACCAGGGCCCTCACAAACTCTAATCCACTTACTGGATATGTAGAAAATGCAAGATAGCCCAGGGGTGCAGTGGCACTATATCATGCTGCCATAAGAGTAGGTTTGGAAGGATTAGATTTTTACTGGTAAATGTCAGTAAACATCAATTTCACCTTACAAACACAAACCAACAAAAATATTTCCATTTTAATAATAATAATTTACAGGTAGGCAAAGTAAGGAAAATGCTGCTTGAGAATGTATTAGAGTTTGAATTAAGGGTATTTGCTTTGTATATTTTGACATGTGATGTTGACAGTTGGTGTTTTAATGATTATAAAGCTTTAACTTTTTGAATCTCTATGTCTACTGTCATTAAATTATTGTCTGTCTGACCCACCCAACCCTTAATTTCCCAAAACTCTGAAAATTTGAATAGATTGAAATAGGAAAAAATGCTTAAAACCCGTAATTTTATACAACTGTAAAAACTGAAATTGATAAAAAATAAATGCTTAAAAATAAATATCGATAATTGTCAAAATTATAAAAATATAAAAACTGAATTCTGCCAAGCCTACCTAAGAGTGACCTGGACTTTGGAGTAACTGGATGCATGATAGAGGTGATGCCATTCTCTGGTGTCTGTCTCTTAAGACAGTTGTTGCTCGTTGATCCAGGCACCATGCTGTCTCTCCAGTATTTACTGGGTATGTTGAGGAGAACACAACGGTAAATATCATGATACTGGACCCCAGCATGAAGCAGTTTGGAGGAGAAAATTAGAGAAAAGCAGAATGAATGACCCATATAGTAATATAATATAAAGAAGAAATTGCAACTCAAAGCAAATCACCAGGCACTTGTGGAACTCATTACCAGCAAGCAAGTTGCTTCTTGGGAAGATTAAATGGGAGGGGAAGAGAGAGAGATCCTAATATCTGGTGCCCACTGAAGAAGCTGAGGTTGGCATCAGAAAAATTCTGTGGTGACACACTTTATAGCCACTACAGGCTGAGCCCTGACAATGGTGCTTTGGTTTAAAGGCAGTATAAGAATGCCAGTCCATTATGGTTTAACCCGCAATTTGTTCCCATTACAGGGCCCTGATTAGTTTATTAGATACATTTGTTAAGAACATAAGAATGGCCATGCTGTGTCAGATCATCTAGCCCAGTATCCTGTATCTAACAGTGGCCAGTGCCAGATGCTTTTCTAAACTGCAAGGTGACATCGTCTCAGAACATTATTGTTAAGGCTGATTGGGGGGAGGTGTTATTTTGTTGTCAGTATTACACATATTACTGTATCCATAAGGGTTAAATGATAACAGGAGCATCATGCTATAATGGGGTGGAACTCCAGAGACTGGAAATAGCAGAAGAACAGTCACCACAGTGCAGTGGTTTGAAGATCAGTCTTGCAAGCAGATATGTGTTTAATCCAGCCTCATATTTGTTAACTAAGGAATAAGGAAGATTATCTTTAAGTGTAGGAGTCGGATTTTTCCTCAGATTTCCTGTGTAACCATGGATGAATCACTCTTGTTGTCCTGTAACTCACTTTCCTTATTTGTAGAATGGAAATAATAATACTTATTTACCTCACAGGGATGTTTGAGATCTTTAGATGGAAGGCACTGTAGCCAGAGTAGTACACTTCTACCCCGATATAACGCTGTCCTCGGGAACCAAAAAATCTTACCGCGTTATAGGTGAAACCGCGTTATATCGAACTTGCTTTGATCTGCCGGAGTGCACAGCCCCACCCCCCCAGAGCGCTGCTTTACCGCATTATATCCAAATTCGTGTTATATCGGGTCGCGTTATATCGGGGTAGAGGTGTATTATTAATTAACTGGGTTCCCACTTTGACAAAGTTTATGCCTAACAATCTCCCTGCATTTTCTTTTGATCACAGGCTCGTCATTATTACCAGATAATCAAAAGGCCCATGGATCTGTCAATCATGCGGAAAAAACTCCAAAAGAAGGACAAATCACACTATTCTGCACCAGAGGAGCTGGTAGCTGATGTGCGTCTCATGTTCTGGAACTGTGCAAAGTTCAATTATGTAAGTATCTGCTATGCAGAAACCAAGCACACACCACCATCAATCTGTGAAACAACAGAAATCGTGGGTCTTATCCACCACTTTATTACACTGGCGTAACTATTGATTCCATTGGAGTTACAATGGCATAAAACTGGTCTAATCGAGTGGATAATGAGACTCCTTAACTCTTAGAAATTCTATAGATTTGTTATTGCCAGAAATATGTGTTTGGAGACTGGAGCTATCTGAATATAAAAACTAAAAGAACGATGTGTCAGCCAGCTAATGGACTTCCTGAGATGTGAGCTACTGGAATGCTACTGGATTTGCTATAAGGAGCCAAACATCCAGCAAAGTAACTGGGAGAATTAAGGTTTGTGGGAGGAGAGCTAACAGATTCCAAAGCACTGGAGGAGGATGCTCTCAGTTACTGTAGCCAATAGCAGATCCATTTTCTAATGGATGCAGAAAATGCCTCTCTTAATAGCAGCACCTGGATTAAACGTATGCTGTAAGTGCAGAGGAACTTGGCAGATTGTGGGAAGAGCAGAGGAGGCCAATGGAGATGTAGGAGACAAGTTCCAAATACAGGATGCTCCTGTTTCAGACAGGAGGCTAGGCAGACCTGCTATTTTAGCCTTGGAGAGTTATGGGCATACAATGATACTGGATTATTATTTCTTCCCTTACAGCCAGATTCAGAGGTTGCAGAGGCTGGACGATGCCTGGAAGTGTTCTTTGAGGGCAAGCTGAAGGACATTTATCCAGACAAGCATTTTCCTTTGATGCAACAAGAAGACTCTGATTCTGAAGAGGTGGAGAGGGAGAATAGCCAAATGGCCCCCAAAGGGTTCCCATGGCCATCCTATGGACAGGAGTGCATTCAGCCTAAAAGGAGGCGGCGCCATGCTGTAAGAATGCAAAAGCAAAGGCATTTGGTTGCTAAGTGGCCCCACTGCTAATTCTGTTTACAAGTGTTGATGTGAAGTTTTGACAATGGTTTGTGGGAATCAACTGTCAAGCTTCTATCCCATAAATGCAGTCAGTGCTACATATGTATAGCAAGATGCTCTCAGTGGAATAAAGTGTCAGTGGTATAAATGTGCGTGAGTGAAATCTCTCAAACTACCTGGTTATCTTCCTAGTAGAAAATGGTGTAAAGAATTTTTTAAAAGATTAAGCCCTCTAGCTATTCACTGTTTGTTTCCTTTGTATGCAGGAAAGTGAAAAAACTAAAAGAACGATGTTTCAGCCAGCTAACAGCCTGCCTCAGGTGTGACCTGCCAGAGTGCTACTGGATTTTCTATGAGGAACCAAACACCTAGCAAAATAACTGACAGAGTTAAGGTGTGTGGGAGGAAAACAAAGAAAACATTTGGGTTGTTAAACTAAAACATTTATCATCTGCTGACCACCAGCCTTACTCAAAGACTTGGGGGGATGATTAAGAGATCTGAGCATTTTTAATCTACCCAGTACTCTGCCTATCTAATCGCTTGTATGTTTGCAGCATTTACACTGAAGTACTAATGTTATGGTGACATATAATGATGATTAATAATAAAAGTAGGATGTTAATAATCTATAATACTTCTGTACAATTTCATAATCTATTTAATACAGTCCTTCATTTTATAGAGCACAGCTAACCATGTAATCTTGCATCTGCAATGCAAATGTTGACCATGATGTATGTTAATATGGAGGCTAGTCACCAAAGACCAAATCCTGCAGTCTTATTCAGCAATTTATTTGGGAACTCTGACTGAGTTAGGCCTGCAGGATGTAATTATCTGGTTAGTTGTTTCTTTTGAAGTGGCGCATTCTCATGAAATCACAAAACAGCACATGCTAATATTCAGGGCTGTGTGTGAAGTATTTCTGAGTGCACAGTGGATGCTCAGTTTGCAAAGAGTCACTGCACTTGTATCTAACTAAATGCTTTGTATAGCATCGGGGATCCCTTGAGTATCAAAGGCAGCAAAACCAAATCCTGTTTTGTCCTTTAAAGTGTGCAGTGGAGTTTGCCATGTTAATGACAAAGCAATTATATGGTTATAGAAGTGTCTATAAAATAAAGTGATATCTTGTTGATTTTCTGTTTGGTTACTTCTGGTTAACAACAATGCCTTAAAATGGTATTAGCCAGTGTACACACAGAGCTCACAGGAGAAATGAAATTATCACTGATTCTTCATTTTCTCAGATTGCCCAAACCATTGGCAAAACAATTTCTAGGGCCAGATTGTAGCTTCCAATTTCCCTGACCAAGGTGCAACATGTAATTGTGTTGGGCAGGCTCTGAATGGTGGCCTGGAGTCCAAAGGTCACAGGTTGCCTCCCTAGAGGAGAACTAAGCTGAACCAGACCTTACGCTGGCCAGCACATTGGGTGTGTGGGGGGGTGTCCCTTCCTCCTCCTTGTGCTCCTTCCCAGCTGTGGAAGGTAGGGCCATTATCTGGCCCCGGGAGAGGAGAGCTGTTGCAAATCCCACACCCTGTTGATTTCATTGAGCTATAATCTGTTTCCTGAAAATAAAGAAGATATTTTCAGCACAGTTTATACTGGCTGTTGTCTGGTCACCATGTACATGATTTTTGAGAACACTCTAAACTAAAACTTTATGTATGGAATAACAAGACTCAAATGCTATATTTTGTTGTCTGTGTTACTTATTGTTTGCCATTAACTCAGTAGCGAGGTGGTGTCTTCTCTGCTTTGACATAATAAAATTATGCACTATAAAAGACTGCATGTTATAAGCTGAATGAAAGGGAGAGAGATGAATCAAGTGACTGGACTGATATACAGCATCATATGTCTGTAAGCAGGTCCTGTTTGTACTAGCTGAAACAGCTGAAGAACGTGCCTGTCCTTGTAATCAAATTCATCCTCTTATAGTTATAACTGCCATGGCACAGGGCACTGACTTGCAGGTTTATGAGTGATGGGTTGACCACCCTTACCTGTGCTACCTCCAGTATCGGCCCCTCCCAGCTGGTAATTAAACCTCCCACCAAAAGGTCTATCCCTCCATCATTACTGCTCCAGTGGGTGATACTATTGTATAATGTTCATAGAGGGTCATAGAAATGGAAAAGACTGACATGTTGGCTTATCAAGTCCATTGTCCTGCCAAGGCAGAGTAGCTTAGAATTTACTTAAGTTTCTTCGTTCCTGTAAATTTATATTTGTGTAATTTAATATTTGTTCAGTTTTCTAAAATTTGACTTTTAATCAATTAAAGTCTAGGTACATTGTTCCTTTTTTAAATTAGGTCAAGGTCTGTTGTGGAAGTTACTGTAAATTCCAGGAGTGGAACGCTGGCAGGTTATAGCTCTGAGATCCAAGCACTTTTCTAATGAGTTTGTTTAGTTCACTGGGTGTAAGGTCAAGTGCTTTGGTCCTAGTGCTTTCACTTGGATAACAGACACAACAACTGTTTAAACTATGGGTTTCAGACATAATGTCATTCAGACCAAAAGCTGAACTTAACAGCATGACAATGCACCTTTTAGATCTCATGTGACTTGGAAACATCTTTAAGCCTCAGTCCAGGGGTCACCACCACCATAGTGCATAATGTGTGGTGAGACCAGCATCTTCTATCACAGCAGCTTCCTTCAAATTGCTGCCTCTACTGTCTACCCTTTTGGGCATGGGTAAAGAGGGGCACCACATCTCTAGAGCTCATGTCTACTCTAGAAATTCTTCAGGAAAAGTCAAAAACACAGTGGCACCAAGAATGGAGGATATGAAAGCAAGAAGCTCTTGTTTTTGCCATCAGAATAGCTATATCCATTTAACTCAAACACAAATGTTGGGTTATGTTGTTTAAAGGGTTCTTTTTCTTCTGACTATCTCACAGCCAATCCCAAAGTCTAGAAGATCTGAGGGGGAAAACCCCTCCAAGTATTAACTGCATGCTATTGAAAATAAGTATGACCCAAATTGTGTCCCGGAAACATCCAAGAAATCCCAGTGGGTTCATACTAATGTAACAGGGGTCAGAATTTTTCCCTTTGCCTTCAGCACTAGGTTACATATGGAGTGGAAAAATTCTCTTCATGCTTAAGTAATTTAAAAACAGGTTAATTACATTTAAGTAATAGGTCTGCTGAAGAGAAGATACCTACCATTTGAACTTCCCCTAAGTTTCAGATTAGATTAGAACAGCATGAATGACAATAAAGTTAATAAAAGCTGGTGTTTAAGATTGATTGCATGTTTATGAAGATAATGTGCTTCGCTGAACAATAAAACTTTTGAAGTGTATTTGTGTGCATGTCTTAATCTGAAATTGTTGCTCCAGCTCTCTTCAATTACAGAGTGATTGTCTAACACCATTTAAAAAGTATGAACCAACTTGTTGAAAACTCAACTGTTGTGGCACAGAGCAGAACGGATAAGAAAACGTATGGTATGTTAACATGTAAAGTAAGTTTCCTAAGTGTGCTGGAATCTAGAACAATTAGTAAGTTTGCCTTTTGTTTTTAAAATTTGTACAGAATAATGCAGGTCTATGCACTGTGCAGACCCAAGTACACTGTTGAGGTTCAGCAAATAATACTGGCAGAAGTTTACATTTATGTGGACATTACAATAGTAAGGAACATTCCTTTACTCTTACTCATGTAATAACACGAAAATCATTCCTTTGGTCTCTTTGACCAGGGACAGGAGGATCTTAAAAGGTATTTTAAATTCTAGAACACTGTAGAAATTTAAGAAGGATTCTAGGTAGATTTACATTTAGAAAAAAATTGCAAGCAAAATTATTTTGATTCTAAATAAATCAAACAAAAGTGTTTTTTTCTAACATGCTAGACCCTTCTCATTTTGTGTTATGGTGGGTTAAAAAATATAATCAAACCTCAGAATGCTAGTTCTCTGGGTTTGAAGGCTCAAGGCTTAGTTCCTTCCAGGTTGTTCTTTGTGAAGTCTTTGTGAAGTCTGCTACTTTGTGAAGTAGCAAATCCCATAGCAGTCAACTGATTGAAAAATTTCCCTTGGTTGTTTATAGAGTACACTATACCTACAAATGGTGCTGGTGATCCTTCTATAGCTAAATATACCTTTGCTGCTAACTCTGTTATTAGTGCTCCTGTTCAACAGCACCAAAATGGCCCTGAATTTATGCCAGGAAGCCCTTTAAATGTACTTAATAGCACAGAGGTAACTCTCTGTATTCTGAGGGGCATCATGGGGCATTTCTGACCTAGAGGATCATAAGGCCAAGCTAAACAAGCCTGTCCTGGACTTGAATGGTAAATGGAAAACCCCTCTAAGGAAAATAATATAGGTATAATATACCCATGAGGCACTGTGGAAATGCTCTCTAAATCACAGAAATTAGAGATGGGAAAAGACCTAGTCAGTCATTTACTTTAGTCCATTTTCCTGGAATATAAATAAAGTGGTGTGTATCAGGCTGTGAGAAGTCACATTTAAAAAATATTGCCACAATACACTGCAGTTCATATGTTGCTTTTTCCAAGGATCTCAGAGTGTTTTACTTTGAGATGAATAATAAACTTGAATAAATTAAGCCCCCGAACATATTTGTGAAGTAGCTGAGTAGTCGTATCCCCATTTTACACATGGGAAAATGAAATCCTAGAGAAGTTACAGAGCAAATAAGTGGCAGGCTGGGAATAGAATCAAGAAGTACTGATTCCCGGCCTTCTGCTCTAGCCAACAGATTACACTTCAGCAGTATCACAATGTGCTATGTGGAGTGTTTACATTTGGGACCAAAGCTAAGTCATTCACTATAGAGTAGGCAGGTGTGCTCAACCTCGATGAAGAGAGGAAGAATATTTCGCGTGGCTCTGCAAGGAGCTCTTTGGCTGACTCCAGGACAGCAGTGATGGGCTCTCGGGTTGTCAGTCACTCTGAACTCTGCTCAGCCATAAGGAAGGTTGGATTGGAGGGCACTGGGCAATGCTCTCACTGCTGGTCAAAGATTACAAGTGCCTTTTTCTGCTTTACAGCCAGTGTGCAGGTACATTAGCCTGGACAGCAAGGACTTTAGATAATGGTGTAATGGCAAACTCAGGTGGTGATAATTGCATGCCAGGGGGATCCCCCAGAGGCGCGAGCCTCAGAAAGTCTTCCTGACGTAATATTCCACCCCGTTCAAGTATAATTAAAGTAATCTCCTATCTGTATCTGGCTTTTAAATACCACAGACACCACCAAAGTGCTCAGGCTACTATTTGGCACTAGCCTTTCAGGTGTAAAGAATGTGTTGGTGATTTTTTGGATCTGTTTATTGATCTTTTTGGCTTTAGCTCTTGCATCATGCACGCTCTATAGTATTCCCCTACTGCTCGTATTATGTTATATTGCATCATGTCAACTTGAGACCCCCTGTAATAGAAGCCCTATTACAGTGCCATAGACAAGGAACCAGAGTGGGCTCACACAGCAGAGTGGCTGCCAGCCTGTTGCTGCATCATGCTGGAGACGCAGAGATCTGCTTGGTGCCATTCAGTCCCTGAGTGGGGAAAACTGCTTGACAGCTAACAAAGCAGAGGCACAGTGTCCTGAAGGAAAATTAGCATCTCTCCTTTCACTGTCCTTTAAGTAGGAAAGTCTTTGACCACCTGAGTATTCAAAAAGTGGGTTAAAGAATTGCATCCTATAATGCTGATAGCCTGCTTAATCTCCACAGAGCCAATCCCATCTGCTTTCGCTGGCCAGGGAGGAGAGAAAGTTATTGGAGTTATGCCAGGGATAGATTTGAACTTGCAATGGGTTCCATACGAGCACATTTTTAAGCCTTCACGGAGTCCTAATTAGGTTTATGGAACTCTGCACAGACTTCAGGATCCCCCTGTGTGACTGACTCTCTTTGCAGCAGGACTGATGCCTAAAATCTGCACAAGAGAAGTTGGGAAATCTCCTCTGGGGCATTAAGGTACTATTCTATCTACAGGAGGCATCGAATGATCAGATCTCTTAACTGGTTGCTTTCCATGAGCCAGTGAAGATCCAGAGAAGGGAAATGAAGCTGACTAGAGGAATGGCTGTCTTTACATATGATGGCAAATTGTAAAAACTAGGATTAGTTAACCTGGAAAGGAAAAGAGTTAGAGGGGACTTGATTGAGGTCTTCAAAGTGTGGTTATATGCTGGAAAATGACTGTAAAAAAAACATAATGGTATTCCCTGATTATTGTGTCTCACTGTTTCCAGATAAAATGTGCTCCCTTTGCAAGACAAATATATCTGTCCGCCCGCCAGGCTTACAAACCCACATTGCACTCTGACAGTCAAAGTTGGATCTGTCCTCCTCATATATCATCCCCAATAATTATTCCCTCAACAACACCCGTCCAAACCCACATATGGCTAATGGTTTTTTAACAGCTGTCACTGAGGGCATGATTTATCCTGCAGACCCTCCATTAATAGTGGTGATGCCCAAGAAGGAAAAATCCCAGTGTGACTGTCAGAACTCAGGATGAGTTTGTAGGATTGAAAAAACTAAACATATTTTTACTTGCAAAGTGACAAAATGAATTTGGATTCAGCGAGATGCAATAAACCTGGAATGTCAAGATGCCATTATTTTACAGTCAAATTTCCAGGGCAAAACTACACTTGACGATTATGAAGGGCATAGTGAAAACAGATTGGTCCGTCCTTTACACTGTTGCACAGTATGAGAATAAGGGAGAAATGTATGTACAATAGCAGGTACATGTGGAACATAGGAAAGGGAATTCTGCTTTATGTGACACATAACCAGCCTGTTAAAAGCACTGAGGTTGCAATTCATTGGAATGGCTACTTTACCAGGATTTTTACCAGCAGCAAATAATTTTGATACCATTTGCAGCTCTTCCTACTCATTTAAGATAAATTCAATCAAATCTGTTACTTCAGAGTGTAAGATGATCACTCTAGAGGTCAGTTTTTCACTCTAGTTCATTGTATATCTGACCAAGTGTTTTTCAATTTTCTCTGAAGATCAGGTATTGGTCACTGCTGGTGACAATGGCTTGGACTGGACAGACCAATGGTCTGAGGTGATTTTACAGATCCTGTATTCAGTCAGTACCATCCTGGGAATGGATCGACACCAGAGAGGCTTTTTGTTCAGATTGTCTCCTTATTGCTACGTACTATACCTCTTTCATTCAGGATACAGTATCTGGAAAACACAGCTACTTATACTTATCTATGTGCGGGACATACAGCAGGTCTATAGAGGAAATGCTGGACACATTTGGCTTCCAGCCTGCTGCTGCTGCGGACAACGATGGTAGCATGGATTGCTGGTAATTCTAAAGTAAGGCAGTTGGTCTCTGCTGGTCTGCAGCATGATTTTTGTTGTTGTACGCAGAATGGAAAGAGCACTTCTAGATTGTGTTCAGAAGGTTCCCATGCCTCACAGGCTGGATTCTCCCTCTGCAGGATGATATGGGAATTGTTTCTTCAGGTTTTAATACGATTTCTTTCATATGAAGTAGTTCTAATTTTATATCTTTTCCATTAGTTTAAAATCTGTAATAACTTTCACTGAGACTAATAGGTGTATAATGGCTGATAAAACTGAAATAAGGAATCTTGGCCAAACATAAGACTGTTAGGAGAGACCTCCATAAAGCCATAGCTGAAAACTAAAACAAACTAAGAACCTCATAATATATATATACAAGGGGGAATCAAATTATAATTGCAATGAATTGCAGGCAAAATGTACATTCTGCATTCTAGGACATGCCAAAAATTTCAGTGCAGTTAGATGAGGTCTTGTATGATAACACTGGGTGTTAAGATTTTTTTTTAAATGTCCTAAAATTATGCAAGTTTCAATTTTGTTTCCTTTGAAATAGTTAGTAGAAAATAGAAATGATGTATATGCTGCACAATGTGTTTCTCCATACTGGTACTGGCCAGATATTTTGCAAAAAGAATTTAAATGTAAACATTTCCCCTCTGTCACCTTTTCTTGAGGAGAATAAGATAGCATTTGACTCCAACCTGATTCTTCCACAGATTTTGGTATAATTATTGCCAAGCTAGCTCAAACTCTGTTCGAGATCACAGTATACCGTATCAAGTCTAAATATAGCTGAGTTCCTCAAAATCCTGTCTCACCCATATACGCTTATTCTGTATTCCCTAAGATTCAAATTTCTGGATAAACTTCTGGCCTTATAGCAACAACCTATCCAGTAGATCAAATATACCTGCTGTAGCGTTAAAGATATAAAAACAGCTTTGCAAATAAAACGTAGAAGAGGATGTTTGTTTACTGTGATGGTTAAATAATGAGTCTTGGCATTATAATCTGTTGACATGCCATCACTGGGCCAGAATGTTAACTGGAGTAAATCAGCATAACTCCATAGACTTAAATGGAGAATCTTGCTCAATACTGTTTGAATGAACAGATGGGGAGCCCCTGTCTTGATGATAACCAGCATTCTTATCCAAAAGCACTATTAGTTTGTAGACACATGAGAAATGACTTTGGACAAGATGACAAAAAGAAAAATGAGGTGACTGCCTTCTGGATGATTTGTGGATTTTTAAATTTTAAAACAGATGTTATATAAGAATGCTCAGCCAAAAACTGGACTATCATGTACCTTTGTTGTATGTAGCAATTACAGAGGTGCAATCTGAAGATTCCCAACTGCTAATCAATTCTATTTTGGTGTGTTATTTTTCATCTATTTGTGGTTTTATATCTCTCTTCCCCAACTGCAGGTGTGATAGAGTCAGAATACTTCAAATATCTCTTTAAAGGGATATGTAATATAAATATCCTTACAACTCTGATACAGAAGGGCATATTTGCAGGAGCACATGTCATGCTGCGATTTGACCATTCCTAATACTTAGTAAAATTGATTGTAACTAAAGAACTACCTAAGCACTTACACCTAGCCTATGAGGTATCTTCTGTAAAAGAAATGTCGTTCCTTACTAAAAATGAATTGTCTGGCAATGTACATTTTCCATTCCTAAGCACTATAGTATCTTACACTGTTGCTTTACTTCTGTCCATACTCTTCTTGGAAAGGATGCGTTCCAGTTGTTGGCCACACCGTGCCTCTTTGGCCAGGCTGATGCTTTGTAACTGAGCCAGTAGGATAGAACTGGTTTCAGCACAAAAGATTCAGTGACTCCACTCCAGCCAGGCTTCATTGTGCTCTGAATTGTTCGTTTTGTCCCCACATCTATGCTAGTACCCTTCTCACTGCACTGCCTGCTAGGTGATTATCCCACAGATGCTAGCACAGCTCCTAGAAGCAGTGGATTCCAGGAGACTTTGAAAAGCCAGCAGGGCACTGAGAGACAGTAGTGGGAGGTTCTATTTGAACTGCTTCAGCCGAACTGTTTAGTTGATGGACCACTTGGATACCAACCAACTGGGGCAGACTGATACAAATCAAGCCAAACTGGCCTGCTGAAAGTAAGTGTAATCCAAATGGTATTGGACACATGTGCTGTATTGCCTACTTCTGCAATTTTCTTGTAAGTCATAAAATATTTGGTGTTTTTTTAAAAACTCCAGCCCCTGGAGTCCTGTGATTGGAGTACTTCTGAGAGTGGATGCACAGTGTTACCACGTGGTGCTTAGCATAGTAAATTACCGGTACTCTGTTGCAGACAAGGCCTTAGTAGTTTCAAATCCCTTAGAATTCAACAATCCATTAGAACTCAATAACCCGTTCTAACCACAAACTAAAATGTTTCCTTGCTAACTTTCTCCCCCCTTTCTACTGCACACTATCTGCTTCTAGCTCCCGTCTGCAGGCTGCAAGACTTTTTTCTTAAGGGGAAAAAAACAGGAAAAGAGCATTTATTTCAACCCTTTTCCCTTCTGCACCCTGAATTCCAAGGACTTTGCCAATGGGTAAAGGAGGAAAAAAAAGTTAGATAAAATTTAGACCTCAGCTCCTGGCTCTTTTAAATACCTTGTTTTCAGACACTTTGCATAACATGGTCAATTTCCAGAAGTATCAGTCTTAGCCCCTTGTCCCTCCCTCTGTTCCTACTAGTGTTTGAGGGATGACCCTATGTCTAATAGGGTTTTGATCATTTTTCCTTGTTTTCCTGCATTAGCCTTCTCTGTAATGTCCCCTTCCTGTCTGCAGGATGCTGTATGTCATCCATCAGCCCTCTCTGTGGAAACCTAGCAATGGCATTTTCATGCTGCTTCAGTGTTTTTGATCTATATATTCATCCAGCAATATAGCTCAAAATTGCTTAATTGTACAGATGTTTGTTAGATGATTGCTAGCCCTTATTACAGGGGTCTGTTTTTCCCCTTGCCATGAGCTTGTAATTCACATTAAATCAATGGGAATTACATGTATTTTTCTTGAGAGGAAAACAGAACTCTTAAGTTTTAAGGCTGATTTCTTTACTGCTAGGTGGCTTGAAGTCATTATGGATCCTCGGTGATATTTTGAGTCACATTTGAAATAGGTAATGAAGATTCTCGTTAGCCAAGTGAAAAATATTGCCAATCCACAACCCTATCTCTCCCATACTTCTCCCATCTTTCTCACTGCACAGATTGATTACATTGGCTGGTCTCCCAGAATATGCTGTATGGAAAGTCCAGCTGTAGCAAGGTTAAACATCATCACAAAGTGATATGATCACATATTGTGGGATCTTCAGATATTGCAATAGCTTTCGGAAAGCTGCTTTCCCAAAGGGTTTACATCGATTTTTTTTCAAATTCTACCTTCAAATTGCACAACTTTACATGGATTTTACATTGTTATTCTTCTGTTTTATTTAGTTGAATGCTGTCTTTTTACATTCCATCTAGCACTCTATTCCTACATCCTAGCATTGTATACAGTTACTGCAATTTGTGAATGATACCAGTAGATGGAGATGAAGGATCCTGATAATTAAAGAGGTGGTAAATTTGATACTGGAGATTTGGCCCATTTTATTTGCTGCTGGACACTTGCCCTTCTATGCTATAGATTGTATGATTTTTTTTTTCAAGTTAACATGATTATAAAATGGAACGTGTAGGTGGGTAATCTTACAAGATTTGAATATTCAGATTGGTGGCCTCAAAAAGTTTAAATCCGTATTTAAGTTTTTGAGGTCTTAGCTAATGGAAAACTTTTGAGAGTCACCTGATATCTTGTTATGAGATCGTGTAGCATTTTCTCTGTCATGACAGATTTAGGCTCTGGCATTTTATTTGCTCATTACAATGTTGTGAATGAAATATAAAAATGCTTAATGTATTTGTATATAGTTTTCCCCTTTATCCTTATCATGTGATAAAGCACATTCACCCCTCTTTCTTATGATTATTTCCTGAAATGTAGTTAGTGATATGTGAGCACAGATGCTGCAGGAGCTGTGCATATGTAGTACCATACCCATAACAGACAAAAATAGCTGTCTGCAGGCTTCAAAGTGGAAGAACTCTGTAAACTAACAGATCACAACCAAAGTGATTACACAGATTTATATAACTGGGAAGTTTCTTAATACTGCATATTTTGAGACTTTATTGTAAAGATTTGCTGGAGATTTTCCTTAAAAACAGATGTACAATAGATTATGCTAAAAGTGGAGCTAAGTAGTGGGGTTAAAGCATTCTGAAAATTCACCTCAGAATATATGGATTTAAATATTGCATGTCAAATGTGACCCAAGCTCAGTGGTTTCAGCCTAGTCCCTACTAGGCCTTGCCAAACCATTATCTTTTGAAATGATAGAAGACTGCAATACAGTATTGGGGCAGTTTGAGGGTCAAGTATGTGGTGCACTGACAGAGAAGCGAGTGGAAGTTTACATTACTGGCTAGCCAGTTAGATCAACCTGTCACTTGTATTTAACCTTTAGAACTAAAAAGATGAAATGCAATAAAAGACCGTGTCATTTTCCATGCAGTACTCTGGTATATTTTCTTTCCTAGACTACCTAATAATGTCACACCAGTAACTGTTGGTAATAAGTCACTTTACTCTAGGAATAGACATGAATGTTCACCTCTCCTGGATTAATTAACATTTAGATATTTTAAATTCCTATTTTTTTGTTAACAGATACCATCTATTTAACTAGAAATATTTAATCTTCTCCTGGACCTGAAACATTCCAGAGAATGAATATATAAGAATTCAATGCTGTTCCTGAGTATGGGCCACAAACTGGGCATATACGTGAATAAGAATGACACAGATAGTGTTATTGTGCATGGAACTGGTAATGGTAAGAGCATGAATGACCTGGTGCCTGAGATTGGGGTCTGGATGAGGGCTAGCTGGGTGAGCCCAATCCAGATAAGAGGGAGATAATGTAAGTAGGCAAGGGATGCAACAGGAAGAGTTGTCAAAGATTTTATTAGAACCTTCCAATTCTGAATAGAGGGATTGTTTCTATTTGCAAATCAAGGACCCAGACCTTGGCTATCGCCAAGAGAGACACATTGCAATTCAGGAGGCAAGGGGATAGAAGGCTGCTGTAATTTACAATGGTTGCCAATGGTCCCCAAAAGGCTGTTTCGGTAGCTATGTATTGCTGGGGCGTAGGAAGCCCCAGCCATGCTTCCTTCCCCCTGGCAGCCTCACCCCTATGCTGGCTGCAAGAAAAGAAGCTGGCGTGGAACTCGGAGCATTATGTTGGGTAACTCTTCTGTGTCTGGCTATGCCGGCTTTAAAGCAGCTTCAGAGAAACTGAGGATTGAAGAAGAAATCTGCAGCTTGGGTATTTTGTTAAATCCCAGGGTTGTCTCTGGATGACTCAATAGTGGCAATGGCCAAACCCCCACTTTTCCATCTGTGCGTGACAAGGAATGTTTGACTTTTCCTACCGTAAGTGGCTATGCACTCTTCTGGGGATTACACACTATAACCATTCAGAAACTGAGGCTAGTCCAGAATACATTGCCTGTCATCGCTTTAAACTATCAGTGCTTTTCTGATCTCTAGGGCTGTCTGGGGCCAATTCATTTCACCCTGATGTAATTCAGAGCATTTTACAGTTACTCCCAGCTGCAATTATTCCTCCAAGGGGCCTTTCTGTGGCATGGACTGCCTAAATGCATTACACTTTGGCCATGATGCTTTCCACTGCCAATACCTCATGCCCTGGGAGCGGAGGCCATTGCTGGTCATGCTAGCTGTGTGACAGCCAGAGATTTTCCCTTGACAAGGGAATCACCAGTTGTCTTGTTAGGGCAACTTTAAAGTTTCTTTGTGCCATTTTAATCTGGCAAATGAACTGGAGGGGCCCAATAAATAGCAATATTGATTAAGAACCCTTCGAAGCCCAAGACAGGGAGAGCATGGACCTGTGACTGACATGGATCTACAATGTAATAATCTAGGAATACTAATCTGTAATATTTTTATGAATACTGTATGTGACCTGGTCAATGAAATAGTCACTGTGGGTATGTCTACACTGCAAGTGGTGTAATTGCAGCACAGGTAGGCGTACCCGCTCTAGCTTTAATCTACCTCACATGGGTAACAGTAGTGTAGATGTGGCAGCATGGGCTAACAACCAGAGTATAAGCCTGCTGGGAAGCCTGGGTATATGCTGCCATATCTACACTGAAGTTTTGTTGGGAAAACTAGCAGGAAAGCAACACAATAGCTCTAGATAAGCAGCCTCCCAAAAACATGGGGGAGAAGGGGCAATTACAAGACAATGGCAGGGTTATTAGTGGTGAAGATGCTACTTTCAGGTTCCAGACATAATTATGTTGCTGTTTGCCAAGTCTGGGAGCCTAAAGATCAAAGGGACACTAAATGGTTAAAAAGATTGGGTATGTGATTACTGTCAGTGAGCGGTTCCTGGAGAGAACAATCTGAAAGGGACGCAGAAGTCGGTCCTGCCAGAATGTCTGAAGTAGGTGGGCCCATCCCAAACTTCCAGGTAAGCTAGACATGCATCTAGTCTGTTCACTGTTTGAGACCTTTCTCTTTGAAATGGTTTGGTTTTAAATAAACAATACTTTGATTTAAGAAGACAGGCTGGTCACTAGGTACTACTTTCACAGCTCCCAGAGGGAATAGAGCTGCAGGTACTAACTAAACTGAGTTATCCACAGTGAGTACCAGGGGACTGGTCCTTCCTGGGCTGACATAACAATGTACCCAGGGAACACAGGTTGCTGGACTTAAAAGAGTATTGCTTTTTTTAGAAAACAAATTGGCCTTCTTAAGGAACAGTGAATATTAATTTATATGAGGGAATTAATTTAACTATTCTCCTCCTCAGGCTAAATAATAATTAAAACCTCAGATACTGAATGGTGAATATCTGAAGTCTAATTTGAAATGCTAGCCATATTTACTGAATGTATCAACACTTTTAGTTCTTCCTTTTATATAAAATTTCAATATTTTAAATACTCTACATAGAGAACAAGTTTAGGATTTGATTAATCATTTCTCTTTAAGGGCTTGATCCAACTCTCACTGAAGTCAATGGGAGTCTTTCTACTTTCAATGGGAGATGTCAGGCCCTTTAAAAGATCCCCAAAAGTCAGGGAACCATAGGAAAGACTCCCATTGACTTCAAGAGGCATTAGATTGGACCCTAAGTGTGGTAGTTTCCTTCTCCTGCTGTAGTTGCCCCTTCATTAATTTAGTATTATATTTACCTTTGCCTCTTTATATCTCAGGGGGAGGGATAGCTCAGTGGTTTGAGCATTGGCCTGCTAAACCCAGGGTTGTGAGTTCAATCCTTGAGGGGGCCACTTAAGGATCTGGGGCAAAATCAGTACTTGGTCCTGCTAGTGAAGGCAGGGGGCTGGACTTGATGACCTTTCAAGGTCCCTTCCAGTTCTAGGAGATAGGCTATCTCCATTTTTTTTTTTTTTTTTTTTCTCCCTATGATCATAGTTCAGGTAAAATACTTAAGATTTAACAAAATGTTTGCAATAAATGGTAAGAGAAACTCATCGAAACTATTGTCATATACTGTATAGAAAGACAGGAATTCTACTGGTCAGTTTTTCTGGCAGCATCCATTTACTATAATGTGTATATTTATATTCCAGGACAAAAGGTGGGCAAAGAGAGTTTTATACTATCTATTTAGGGTCAAAAAATTTATATTTGTACCTTACAAGGGGTGCAGCATTAGAAGTTAGTCATTTCCAAACAATATGTCCAGGGAATCCATCATTGCATTAGGTAGTATAAAGTGCAATAGCCGTAGGTGTATATTTCATAATGCCCTCAGGGCAAAAAGCAATCAAGATAGGAACCGGTGAAAAATGTTCATCTAAAATAGATTTCCCTTCAATTAAAACCTGTCAAATATGATTTTCTTTAAAAACTTTTAATGGGAAAAAAAATCAAGCATCTGCACTTAAGATATTTGTATCCATGTAAGTGAAATAGATTAATATTTTTAGCATGGGGAATGTTTACTGAGAAATCCACAAATGAGAGTGTGTAGTTATTATTTGCACTTAGTTATTAGTGCCTTAAGCCCCAAAGGTGCTTTCTCTTCTGCTGAGAGCTACTGCAGGGGTAAGTGTTGCTATGAGATTAGTACCTGGTGGTTTTACCATCTCTCAAAGTGGTGAACATCTTTGGGAAAACAAATGTAATTAGTTCAGTATATGCTTTTTTAATCACAAAAGCTCTTACCAATCACCAGATAAATGAAGATGCAGTATTTCTATAGGCTCCAATCTCAACCTATAGGTTACTGGATAAATATTAAATTTAGCCTTGTGTCCCATAGAGTTGAAACTTTTCACATTGGCTAAAATAACTTAACTGAGTAAAAGAGTGTAGAAATATAATTGTATGTACAGTGCCAGTACCATAAAAGCAGTAAAAATCTGAAGAATTTAATAATGTAGTTGATCATGTTTGCTATTGCCACTTTCTTAATACAATGAATAAAGGATCTCTAATGATTAATAAAATACAATTATATTTGACATTCTTAATGAATATTCTGAAACTTGAGAATACTTACTGTTTATAAGATAAATTCCCCTGGGATAAATAAACTGTCTGAATAAACTCCCTGGCCAAAGGCTAAAGTGTTTATTATAAGCAGACCTGGTAGCTACTCCTAGTGTTAAGGTTGCCTAACGTTATAAGTGGACCAGTGTTTACTAGCCCAGGATATTAGGTTAAGCACTACAACTTGGATCCACCTGGGTGCAGCAATGCAGTGGATCCAGCTGCAGGATCTAGCCCATGGTTAATACTGAGCTAAGAGGAAGCATCTTCTGTTGTATGTTGATGCTGGAATAACTGGAATTTAAAATATTTAAATTTTATATAAAAGAAGGAAGAAGTACAAAAAACAAAAATGGGCTCTCTAACAGCTTTGTATTTATTCTTATTTTACTTTAATGTGACTTTTGGAATTGATGTTTCCTCTAAAGGAAGAAAAAAAATGAGATATAGTTGCTGGCAGAAAGCTTAAAGAATTCTGATTAGAAGAGATGATCAGAGGAGAGGGATTATAGTAGCTAATCAGAGAAGAGAAATTTGCATATTTTCAGTGCTGTTATTAAAAATAAAAAATAACTGTATTGAGAGTATATAAATCTCTGCATTCTGATTGGCTAATAATACCTGTCAGACAGGATATAGGGATTCACATACTGTATGGTTATTGAGAGAGAGCTGTGCAATGATTATGCAAATTGGACACCCAGAATTGATTAATGCAAAGTTGGGGTGGAGATGGGGAATACACAGTTATGGTTCAATAACTACACAGCATTCCTACACTCTAAGACAATAGAAAACCTCCAGATGAGAATTATTAATAGAATCTACTGTATCTCAGCTCAGTGTAATGGAGACAGAAGTAGCAACTCCATAGTTAAGGTTGTGTTGAGATTCGCATGTAAAAAGCTGGACTAAATCTTTTTGTTTCACACTTTAATGATTAAATTTAGTCTCTAAAATTTGAAACAATTGGGAGGACAAATGAATTTTCTGTGCAATGTTTTACTAAAATATTTAGTAACTTTTGCAGAGTAAACATTTAAAAATGCTCCCTTCCTAAAAAACTGCAGTGTTCTCTTCACATTTCATTTGGTTCCTCTCTAGGCTAAACAATAATATTCCCCCTAACTCCAAATTTAATACATGTGCCCTCCATTAATATATGACAGAGACCACTTCTGAAAATTTAAAAATAAAGTTATTTTCCTTATTCAGATGAACCTAATTGAGGAACTTTTCACCTCTGGGTTCAAATCTTGTATAGATCCCAAGTGAAAATATGCTTGAAGATCTCAGGCCTAAATATATTTTTGCTCTAGTTACAAAACCACTGCACAAGTTAACATTATTGACATTGTCTGTTTTAAACAGGCCAAGGACTGGAGTATAAGGTTTGGTGTGCATCAGGATTGAGTTGCATTGACAGAACGATGTAGAGAAATTTGTATAGTTTCTATTGAGGTACATGTATACTGCAATCATCTCCATGGTACCTGCATTATGCTTAGCTGCATAATATGTTATTAGTCTTTCCCTTTCACTAAATGTAAACCATTAGGAGGAGGAAAGTGCCAATAGTCCAGCATATGCACAATTCATAATAATCATTGTTAAAGAAGAGTAATTACTACATGCAGTGTAGCCACTTTCCAAAGTTAGATGTGTTTTTAAAATGTTTTAAAAATTAAAAGTGAATAGACAATAAGAATAAAGATATTTCTTAATTTAGTTTTTTGTTAAATCAACCCATTTTTTTAGTTAACTATAACTGTAGCATACAAAGAAGAACTGACATATGCAGTAGTTGCTAGTGTTACAGTATACTGACAACAGTATTTAGTTTTGATCAGTCATCTATAATAGCTAAACAATTAAACATTATAGTGTAAACACTGCAGTTACCATAGTAGATTTTAGTAAACAGTACACAATACATTATCTGATTATAGATTAATTATTACTTGACTAGATCTAGGACAGTATATTTACCTAATGTAAATATATTTTACCTACTCTAGTGGTGACAAGGATTTGGATCTTGTGAAAGGTCACAATACCACAATCTATTATTTCAGTGATATCTTCTGCCTATAATAATTCAGAGTAATACTCCATTGTACATACATGTGCCTATATGTATATATAATATGATTGCATTAATTCATACAAAGGCAGTACAGCAAATGCCAAATATACACAATTTTGTTCTATAAGAAAGTGCTTTTGCACATAGTAAACTAGTATTGGATTCCATTTTCTTTCTTACAGTACAGTACTTTAACAAATGTCTAATATTTCAGGACTCTTGAAATATGCTGATAATTCAGTCTAATGTACACCTCTTTTACTTTTAAAAACTAGACTGTATGTTTGATAATGTACTAAACTAATACAGATTACACTGTAAGGATGATCCTACAATTTCTGCTTAAGGGTCCAGTCACCTTACCTTTGATAGGATTATGTGTCTGAGTACCCATCAGGCCTTTAATTTGCACAAGTTCTCAAACACTGCACCCACAAGTATTGCATTTGCTAAGCAAAGGCAAGTAGTGCAAGGTGTTCAGCACCGGAAGTTGGCTCACACCGAACTGGTGGCAAGATCTGACCCTAGGACAGGTGGGGCCTGATCTGACACTCTTGAGAGTTTTGCCAGTGACTTGAATTGGGCAGAATCAAGCTCATAATGTCAATTTCGTATGCATTTTAGGTATTAACTTCATACAGCTGTGGGGGGGGAGGCCTCTTCCCGATGAGTGTGGGGCAGTAGCTGGGGGGGCTCCTTCCCCGGGAGTGTGGGGCTGGGGGGGGTGCAGTAGCTATGCGGGGAGTTCCCCCGGCTCCACACTCGTGTGTGGGGGGGTGTCTGTGGCTCTGAGGGAGTCTCTCCTTCCTCCCCACCCCGCCGCGAGGCGCTGTCCGCCCCCTCCGGGGCAAGGGGGTGGGGGGGAGAGGAGCGGCTCCGCGCTCTGTTGCGGCTGTCCCCGCGCGGCCCCTGTACCCTGTGCAGTTCCCAGGCCGGTGGCCGGGGCGAAAAGTTTCTGAAGTGTGCGGCGCGGAGCCAGGCGGCGGGGCCTGAGGGCAGGTGAACGGGGCCGGCAGGTAAGTGTCTGGCCCAGGTCGGCGGCCAGGGCCGAGTTCCCCGGGGCTGGAGCCGCCAGTGCCGGAGCTCGCAAGTTGTCTGGTTGCTATGGCAACGCGACGGCTGCGGAGGCGGGCCCAGCCCCCTGCGGCGCCCCGGTCCCTGCCCGGGCGGCACCCGTCTGCCAGCGTGGGGGCAGCTGCAGCGCCACGCGCCGTGCCCTGAGCCCCGACGGTGCAGGGGCGGCATCGGGCGGCCCCCGGCCCCAGCCGTGCGCGGAGAGGTAAGCGCAGCTCAGGCTCGCGCCTTTTCCTGCCCGCCCACCCGCCACCCCAGCAGCTGGCTGAGGGGTCCCCCCCGCCTCCGCCGTGTGGACTAGAAAGCGGGGTACGGGCCCTGCTCTGGGATCGCCTCCTCCGCCCGTGGGGCTCTGCTCCGTCCCGCGGCCGCCACCGGGCACGTCCGCAAGGCATGTGGCCGAGACCCGCTCCCGGGGTTGGGTGGTCCTGCCGGGCACGGGTGCGGCGCCTCCTCCTCTCGGGAGTCCCGCAGCGTCCCTGGCAATGCACGGCCCGGGGCGCGGTCTGCCCCCATCGGCAGGGGGAGCTGGGATCCGCGAGAGAGGCTTATTCCCTGTTTGTTCCATTAACTTTTGGGGGATGGCTGTTTTCAGTTAAACGGCGCTAGTTGTGGGAAGTGGGACTGCGATTTCATGGCTTGATCGTAATCTGTAAACCTAGAAAGTGAGGTTGGTTTTGGCACGTCCCTCTCTTTAGTGCTATTTTTTTTAAATGGGCATACATCTGTAGTCTTCTTAGTTAAAAGTTAGTCTGCATTAAAAATGCAGATCGGGAGCACCATTGCTTCATTCTGGTTTTTCAGTTGTTGGGAGTGACTGACAGTGTTGTTGCCAGTGCAGTGCTGCGTCTGTACAGGTATTGTGAAGGGCAAATCATCATCAGCTTCTGGTTTGATATGGCACTGGAGAGCTCTGAACTCATTTACCTTCAGCCCCTTCTACCAGTAAAATTGGTAAAATCTATTGCACCAATAAAACCAATTTAAGTGATCTGGAAAGCAGACTTCAAAACAGACTTAAGTGCTGAGGATGATAGTGCTGTCACTTGGAGGTATTGGGAAATCAGTTGAATTGTATAAAGACTGTTACTCAGTATCTGTTTTGAAATAAGGTTAACATTAAAAAAATTCATTAAAACAATGTACTCAGCTGAGAGATGTGCAATATTTTAATTAAGCTAGAGGTCGACTTCAAAACAGTTGTGCAGACTGCATAAGTCCTCTTCAGAGAAACGAGGCAAGTATATGATATGTTAAAGGCACAGTTAAAGTTTTGTGCAAAATGGCCCATCCTTAAAAGAACTTAATGGAGCAAGTCATCTATTTTCTAAATATCTAATTTAAAATCTACCATTCTTTTGTCATTGAACTAAAAACAAAGCCAATCCCCCTCAAATCTAATTGACTGCGAAGCCATAAAGTTTTGTGCTCTTCTGCAACCTCACTTAACTGTCAAAGACAGCAGAGCTATGTTGAGCTCCCAGATGTTGTGAAAACTCCTTCACTAGCAAGACACAGTGCAGAGAGTTATAAGGAGGATTGCGGTAAGAGACAAAAATCTAAACTTGCAAATTTTTGCTGATGTAAAGCATTATAGGAACTTTTAAAAATACTCTTAACAAAAATAATTCCTTTGAATTTTTCATGGTGAGTCTCCTCCCGCTCTCCCTCCACATCAAAGAAACACTATTTCTGTTGTCACCCTAGTAGCAGCAGAGAGGCTAAGGATTGAGTTAGCATGGAGACTTTTTAGACATGGTCTAGGCCAAGGCTAGGACACATTGATAAATTGATCTGGTAAACTATTGCTGCCATTGCTTTATCTGTTTTGTGAGGGATGTCATTTTCCAGAACTCAATCTAGTATCTTAGGCAAACACTAAATTCAGTTAAATATACTAAAAACATTTATTGCTGATTTAAAACAGACATTTGAAATATTTACTAAAGCCGTAAAAATTCAGCTAAGGCTACAATGGGAGTGAAGGCTTGCATGTGTGTGTTTTATGCCACCAAGACTGTAGCAGGATCCTCAAAATTGAAATAATTTTTCTAAAATTCATCATTCAAAAAACACAGAGGTTAGTGAATTTTATGTGGTAGTTATTATGTAAACAAAAATAGCTATTAATTTCTGATCCTTACAAAATAAGAATTAGTTGGAAAAGGACAAATTCAATAGAGGTTAGAAAATGTCCTGGTTGCCAAGATGATGGGCAGTTCAAAAGCAATTAAATGCAGTTGGTATAGTTTGTAGGTGTTTGTAAAATTAAAGTTACATTTGAAAATGACTGTCTTCCAACAGGATCCACTAGTCTGCAGTTTTTTGACTTTGTCCCACCCTCCCCAAGATCATCTCTTCCTCATCCCTTTTCTGTTTCATTTCAAATGCTTGTTTACTTGTGCCTTGGTCAGCATGCCATTTGGATATTGTAGACAACCTAGAAGTTTTACTCATCTGTTACACTAGATGAGTACACCTTTCCTCCAGCAATTTATTAAACTGTGTAACTCTGATTATTAAATCCTTTCTGAAATATTAAATTAAAATAATTTCATAACTGCAGAGTTTTAGAACGTAAGGGACAATAAACTGATATAATTATTGTATCATTGCTGTAGAATAATTAACAATTTTTTCCCCTAATTTTCAATTACTTGTCATTTTAAATCTCACAGGTAATGCAGCATTGTATAAAAAGGCAACAAGAAAGAACCAACTAGAAACAAATACTATATTTAGTGTATCTTCAGTGCTGTTGTTTCATAATTTTAAGGGTTTGTGCAAAATACGTTTTAGTATTATGAAGGCATTGGTTGTGACTTCTTAGTTAAATTTATTTGAGTTTTTCACTTAAACTGGGGATCCAAGCTGTTTGTTTTGTATGAAGAATACATTGTATTTCCCCAAATTTACACAACGTATTATGTGCTTAAAGATGGAATTTTCTGAAAATTTTCAAGTAAATTTATTAATTGGTTTGGGTTAAACCTAATCAGAAATAAGCCCTCTAAGAAGGGCCCCTCTTTTTAAAAACTCATCTGGGGGAAAAAACAGTCCCACAATCACTAAAATTCACTTAACCATCATTCTGAGAATCTGTCCCACCCAAGCCACTTTTCATATTTTCAAAATATTTTTAATTAATCATTTCCAATTATATTTTATAACAGAAAGTTTGTGCGCCAGCAGAGACTGGCGAATAGAATGCTCTTTTACAAAAACTCCATCATCTCTCATTGTTCTTGATAGGACATAGACCACAGTCTCCCCTCAATTAAGGTCTGATCTACACTGGGTGGTGGTGGTGGTGGGGAATCGAACTAAGTTATGCAACTTCAGCTACACGAATAACATAGTTGAAGTCGACGTACTTAGATCTACTTACCGCGGTATCTTCACTGTGGTAAGTCGAGTGCTGACACTCCCCCATCGACTCCGCCTGCGCCTCTCATGGAGTACCAGAGTCGAAGGGAGAGCGCTCGGCAGTCAATTTATCGCGTCTTCGCTAGACGCGATAAATCGACCCCTGCTGGATCGATCGCTCCGGAGGTAAGTGTAGACATGCCCTAAGCTAGCTGCCCTCTCCCTATAGCCTTTGCAGATGGACTTTTAGGTTACCTGTAGTAAAGTTGGCCAATACCTCCCATTGTTCCCAATAGGAGTGAATCCAGGCTGTCCTTATGTTTTTAGGAGGCAGGGAGGGACCCCATGAGGAGCTGGTGAATATGAGGAAGGAACAGTGTGTGGTAAGCAGGTTAATAGAGAGGCAGGTAAGGAGGCTATGGGAACAGGGATGATCAAATAAGAAGGCTGTGGAGATGTAGGTGAATGTGGGGGGATATGAGGGAGAACTAGGTGTGTTATGGTGTAGGAGAGAGAAATTGATAAGAAGGGGAAAGCTAATATTTGGGGCTGTTGGGAGGCAGGAGATGATGAGGGAGCATGGAATGAGCATGATAGAACAGGGAGAGGAACAGGAAGGGTCAGATGATGGCAGCAGGATAGTGATAGTTACTAATCAACTATCTCCCCTCTTCTACCCCAGGTTTTAATAGAGGGGAAGTGGAGTACCCTTTCAAGCAGCCAGTTGGAAGGCTTATATGCTTGTGCATTCAAAGTTGAATTTTGAACAAGAAATGACTGCATACAAATTGAAGCTGGGCAGCTTCTCCGTAACGGCTCAAACATCAGATGTCAGATGGAAAATAATGTAGACTTACTTATTGCTCTTAAGTAACATGATTTTAAAATAAGTCTCATAATTTTTTGAGCTCTGATTCATGATTTTTGAACCTTTGCGGTTGGCAATACTCCTTCCTCTATTCCCCAATGCAGTCTCATTTTTCCTGACCTGGTATCTCCCATCCTCAGAAGGCAATCAATGGCAGTCTTTGGACCAGCAAACTTTTCATGGTTTGTTGCAGAGGATCTTCTGCCGTGATGAACCATGGGAACCCTGGGGCTGTCCCAGGAACGTTGCTCAGAGCTCATCTTGTCAGGAGCTCTCTCACTGTTGTTTTCCTCTCCATGTCTCAGTCCCTAAAAGCTATAAGTCAGAGAAGTAACTGGGAGGAGAACTAACTAACTCCCCCTGCCAAACAGAGCTCTGAGCAGTCTTCCAGTGCTTAACCAGCTCTTGTGTCTGATCATGATTCAACACACAAGGAAAGCCACTGCGATGAACCGCTGAAAATTAGTTGGCCCAAGATTGCCTCCAGCCACTATTCTGAGCTGAGGGGAACCTGGGGGAGGGGGGGACGGAGGGAAGAAAGATACAGATTTGCATCTGTGTGACATCAAATGCTTAAAACATTAAAAAAAATACATATAAAAATGTGCAGTTGTCAATATTGCTCCACACAGAATATGTTGAGAGCATGTCTTATTAGATAGCTTAACTATTCATAGATTTGCTTTTGTGGTTTTGTGCCAGCTATGTTGTAATATAGCAACTTTAACTGGTGCACAAGAAAGCTTTTTGTGTATGAATTGATATTTCTATTTATTGTACATTACTTGACCTGATCATCTGCTGTCAAATGCCCTTTCTGGAATTTAAGAATAGCCTAAAAGATTTGACTAACTTTCTGATCCCAATGTTTTGTTGAACATAGTTAAAAGTTATGAAGAGCTATGTATGTATCTTAATGCAATGCTTGTCTGAAATGACACTGATAGCCTGCTGTGAGGAAAATCAATTTGCAGTCAAAAAACTCAATGTACTTGATGCTCAATTTAGTTCACCCTAAGTATTTCACAATCTCTCTCTATAGTAAACCAAAAGGATCTTAAGAATTAATTAAAGTGTTAGCATCTGCTCTTTGCAGCTTTGCTCATATACTCTGTGGAATAGTACAGTTAAAGCCTGCCTGAGATGGAGTGTGACATTTCTATTGCCACTGTTCGTTATGCAAATAGTTTTCAAATGGCAAACTTTTTCTTTCTTTCACTCCTGCACCTATCTTGGTGTTCATGGCAGTTTGTGTTTTCCTCTTTATAGCAGAATATGCAACTGTAGATATAAAAATTAAAAGTATGATAGCTTCCAAATTATTTCTATTGAGCCTCTTTTCCGAGATGCATATTTATGGTGTCCATTTTTTACTCTACATGGAACCTCAGTTACCTAAACCCTGATTAATCAAAAATCTTCATTTAAAACAACATTGAAGCCTTTTGTGGGTCACTAGAGAAATGAGTCATTCCTTGAGATTATAATTAAATTTGCATTAGGCTTCCTGATGTTGAATCCTCTGTTAATATCAATACAACCTCTCCCTCCCCAATCCTTTAACTGTTTCTTTCTTAAACTATTTTTTAAACTTAATATTTATATTACAGTAGAACCTCAAAGTTACAAACACCTCAGGAATAGAGGTTGTTCATAACTCTGAACAAAATGTTATGGTTGTTCTTTCAAAAGTTTACAACTGGACATTGACTTAATACAGTTTTGAAACTTTACTATGCAGAAGAAAAAGGTTACTTTTAACCATCCTAATTTAAATGAAACAAGCACAGAAACAGTTTCCTTATCTTGTCAAATCTTTTTTTTAAACTTTCCCTTTATTTTTTTTTAGTAGTTTACGTTTAACGTAATACTGTACTGCATTTAGTTTGTTTGGTTTTTTGTCTCTGCTGCTGCCTAATTGCGTACTTCCGGCTCCAAAGGAGGTGTGTGGTTGACTGGTCAGTTCGTTACTCTGGTGTTCGTAACTCTGAGATTCTACTGTATGTTAGTCCCATTGTGTGAGACTGGACTAGGGTTTTGTATTTTGAAATTTGTATTGTTTTGATCTAATGCAGTAGTTGAGGAAAGTAAATCCCCATTCACTTCAATGTGAGTAGGATGAGATTATGTATTAGGTTTCTGGTGTGGTAGTTTCTCTCTGTCCAGGGACCCAAACAGGGCCGGCTCTAGGTTTTTGGCCACCCCAAGCAAAAAAATTTTTGGCTGCCCTCCACCCCAGCCCTGGGTTCTCTCTTCCCCCCTCCCACCCACACCCCCTGCCACCCCAGCCCTGGGCTCTCTCTTCCCCCCCACCTACACCCCCTGCTGCCCCAGCCCTGGGCTCGCTCTTCCCCCCCCCCACCCACACTCCCTGCCGCCCCAGCCCTGGGCTCCCCCCACCAGTGATGACTCTGCCTGCTCCCCCCTCACCTCCAGCCGGTCCGATGCTGGCAGGGTCGGGGAAAGCAGCGGGGCTCCCGGGCCGCGCCTCAGCCCAGGGTCCCTCCATCCAGGGCTCCTGCCTCCAGGACCGGCCAGGACCCGGGAGGGCAGAGCCGGGGGACCGCCTCGGCAGAGGGCTGAGGAGCCGGGGCAGGGTAGCCCCAGAGGCAGTGGAGCCCCGGAGAGCGGGACGCAGGCCCCGCACAACAGCGCCCCGCCCTCTATGGCCCCGCTGCTGCTGCTGCTTCTGGCCGCCCTCCCACAGTCCCTGGGCGGCTTGGGCCGCTTTGCCCAGCCCCGGCTGCAGCGCTGGGGGCAGCCGCCCTGCGGCACCTGCAGGCGGCTCCGTGTGCCCGTGGGGTGTCCCCCAGCCTGAGTGTCCCCCGCTCGAAGCCTGCCCGGCCCAGCCACAAGGTGTGGGCGCTGCTCCCCCGTGGCGCAAACCGCAGCACCTACAGGGTGCCCCCCGCGCACGACGCGCTGCTGCTGCCAGGGCCGGCTCTAGGCGTTTGCTGCCGGAAGCACAAAAAAAAAAAAATGGCCAGAATGCTGCCCTTGAAAATGTGCTGCCCCAAGCACGTGCTTGGTTTGCTGGTGCCTAGAGCCGGCCCTGGACCCAAAGATAGCAAGTGTCTTTCCTGGACTGTCTAAAAAAATTAGTTTGCCACAATCACTAGAGAAACTTACCACAATCTTAGGGTATGTCTGCGTTGCAAGTGAAGGTGTGATTGTAGCATGGCTAGGTGTACACATACTAGTTTTACTCTAGCTAGAGTGGGTAACAATAGCAATGAGGACATGGTGGCATGGGCTTCCACTGGGGTTAGTTGCCCCTGTAAGTATCTGTTGGGGACCCTGGGTATGTACCTGGATTGCTAGCTCATGCTGAAGCCTGTGCCACTGTGTCTTCTCTACTATATTTACTCCATGCTAGCTAGATTAAAGATAGCATAGGGTACACTTACCTGTGCTACAATCATACCTTCATTTGCAGTGTACACATATACTGGAGTTTTGGTCTTGTCTGATGTTCTGGAGATGAGAATATGTCCATAGTGAGAAAAGGTGAGTGAGGTAATATCTTTTATTGGACCAACTTCTTGACCAACCACCTTGTCTTTCTAATATCCTGGGACCAACATGACTCCAACAATACTACAGACAGAATATGTCCAGGGCACATGAGCATATGGGCACTTTTCAGATTATTGCAGTGTTGAAGACAGTTGGTTCAGCCCTTATCTGTATTACAAAATTTCCCCCCACTTTGAAAGATTCATGGAGCCATATTCAGTCCTAGTATAAATGGATTCAATTCCATTGAAGGAATTAAGTTAGTCATTCTGAAATAGATTTTAGACTCTGTTTGTTGAACTTGCCTTTTATTGAAACCTTGTGGAAGACCCTTCAGCTGGAGAGTTGAAAGTAATATTAATAGTTTTAGTTTATAAAATAAATTATTATAATTCTGACTTGGGGAAAACTGATTTTAGTGAGATAAGAATGAAATTTAAGAATTTGTTTGAAATAAATGCAAATGACTCGAATTTCTAAAATATTTTCATTGCCTATAAAACACATTTAGAGCTAAATTCTACACTAATACATGTCTTAAGTCAATATGGGAAAATGACAGTGAATATGTGGGAATTACTTCTGCATATCTGAAGGTGGATTATGGCCTTTGGCTCTCAGAAAAATCTCCCCTGGCCTTTATTAGTTAATAGATTTCTACTGCATTTCAAAAGAACTGGGTTATATTTCACTGGATTCATATGTGTAAGGAAAACAGGGACAAGTTTTATACCTTTTCTCCAAAGACCATTCTTTTTTCCTTCACGAAGGCATCTGAGTGTTCTTTATGGTATCACTTGTTAATTTTCACTTTTTTCTAGATATAGAAAATTATCTTTAGTTTAAGATTCAGTCCACGATTTCTAATAGGCAAATAATGTATCTGGTTCTTCTTGTGATATAAATTAGTTATTATCTGCTACAAAAACTTTTAATCATGCAGAAAATTGAAGAAATACTGGACACTATTCAGATGCAATTTGAAAATTGTCCAATGTGCGTTTCATAGATCGTTATGTTTGTGATACCATTGTATCATATTAGGATGTTTAATGCCCTGCATTCTTTGCTTCTCTCCTCAACTGAAATTTTAGCTGAACAAGGAGTGAAGGAGTGGGCCTTAGCTTTCTAATGGGCGGAAATATTGAAAAAGCCTTTCTGTATCCTGTGGACATGCTTTACATCACATGGCATTAAATTAATCACAAATATACATATAATACAGTATTGGAAAGAATGTGTGGTTTTGATGTTCTTCCATTCTGCAAAGTACAAACATGTTCTTTAAACAATACCTACTCTGGAAAATACTTTGAAGGACTCTTGAGTATGTGTAGAGAATTTTCATTAGTTAGCTAGCGAAGTAGAGAAATATGCATTGCAGACTTCTGAAAGGATTCTCTCTTTCTCTCTTTTTTAAAAGAAAATAAAGCATATTTAATTAGGAAATAGTATAAATTATATAATTTATAATTGTGGACAAAATAATACCTTTAATGATACCTCTTGGCATCCCCAGACCTCTCAAGTGTTTCACAGTGTAAGAAGTGTTCCATGTCATTAACCAAAATATCTAAATATCAATTCCATATAGGAAATGAACTTATCCTTCATAAATCAGAATGTCTGTTGATTTTGTTTATTTACTGTATTAAAATAGATTAACATTTTGAAATATTTCCAATAGCATCCTTGTTTTCTTTGTAAAACTAACTGTCCTGGCCTGCTGTGGTATATTTAGAACAGGCCTGCACAACATGCGGCCCGGGGGCCGCATGCGGCCCTCGTGGGCTCACTGTGCGGCCCGCGGGGGGTGAGTAGGCAAGCGGCGGGTGAGGGAGGGGGGCTGGGGAGGCGAGCCGGCAGGCAGGGGCGGGGGGGCAGGTGAGCCGGCGGCTGAGGAGGCGAGCGGGTGGGCAGTGGCAGTGGCAGGTGAGCCGGCGGCGGGGGAGGGAGGCTGAGGAGGCGAGCGGCGAATCGGTGGCTGACCTGGTCTACTGATCTGGTCTGGCTCCCATCCCCTCTCCAAGGGTTGCAGCTGTCTGGAGGTGCCTGCCTTCCACGCCTTCCTCATTCACACCTCATTCATTCAACAGGGCAATTGATTACAAAGGGGGGGGGGAAGATCTTATTCTACTTCTAGCAAAAAGACATTTTTCTTTTACCTTAATTATACTACCTTAGGAGCCTGCTATAACATATTACAAAGGTTCAATACCGCTGTTTCGGTGGGGCGGCGCTGGGGAAGGAGGGTTTGTTTCCGCGGGGCTGGCGGCGCTGGGGGGGGGTGTTTCGGCGGCTCTGGGGGGCGGGGATTCAGCAGGGCTGGGGGGTTTCGGCTCTCAGCTGTTGTCTTTGGAGTAATATGGCCCTTGCCACTTTACGAGTTGTGCAGGCCTGATTTAGAGTAACTGTTTGACTCGAAGAAATCAGCAGGTTAAAAGAGGCCAGCATCCTTTTTACACTGTTCTGTGTTATTCTCTTTTTCTCATCATTTATCATTTTATTCACATTAGGAAAACAAGCAAGAAGTTGGGAAAATGCAGTCCTTCACTTATTAGTCTTCTTTATAAAAATAAAATGATCATTTACAAAGGTGATGTGGAATGTTCTCTGTACTTTTTAAGAACTTCTAGGCTTTCTTTGACAGGGAATGGTGGTAGGAGCAACATTAACGTTTTTCAAAAAGTCGTTGCTTCTCTTTTGAAGGTCCCTTGCATAGATACAGGCAAGACATGTATAATATATGGTATAACAAAGTTAAACAGAGGAGAAGAATGACAATAACAGCATACTTGCCCATACTAGAATATATATCAAGATATGTGCTCTTCTCTCTTGGCATATTAAAAGTATTGCCTTGCAAGAAGGTAGAATGCGCTTCTAAATACTGTATATAACATTTCAAAAGCTACTTTTTATGTGAGACTTGGTATAGGAAATATGCAAAATCCTATATTTGTAGTTGTCAATAAGTAACAGATCTTTTCCCAAAGGAACAAAGATTTGCATGCAATATATACTCTATGACTCAGATTTTAAGTAGGGATGTGATGAAAATCTGTTTAGTAAACTTTTATTATTATTATTATTATTATTATTGACAGTCTCACAATCAGTATATTTGTCAGGAAAAGGCACATTTCTCAGTGCAACTTACTACATGCTCTCCTGGAATTGAAATACTTTTAAAATATTATAAAAATGTATTACCAGAGACAGATTTTCTGGTCTATAGGTGCTTACTATGGGGAAATCATAGCTGTAATACCTGGTCTGTAATTTTTTAAAATAACTCTGACATTAGCAATCTGGGTAAGTAGTCTCTGTTTGCGTTGGTTCCTTCTTTTGACCTCAAAAGACCTCATTCATCAATATTTTTACCGTGGGTCTGTTTTTCAGAGAGCAACCACAACTCCTGTTGACTTCAGTTGGCATTGTGGGTGCTCAAAATTTGTGAAAATCGAACCCCTAGTGTGTTCAAATTCATACATATACTCTCTACCATTAAACCGGTGCATTTTCTGCATGGAATTCTAAAGAAGTCCAGTAAATAATGCATGTGCCTGTGATTTCTGATATGGCTAGGGGGAACTTAATCATGCTTTTGTTAATAATGTAACAATATACATTTTCTTATTCTAAATATAATTTACACTGTATTTATCATAATAAAAGCATGTGTCTTCAAAGGAACTGTTTTCAGAGTTTGCTCCAGCTGAAACTTCGGCAGCTGCAATGTTTGATGTTCAAGGAGAACCTGCTGTTTGTGCCACTTTACGCATCTGAATAATGCGTTACGTGGCAACCTCAGGATTCTTTTGTGATATGAAGAAGAAACCTAACTTCAGTACAATGTAAAGCTGCTGGTTACCCAAAACTACTCATTCTTGTGCTGAACTGGAGCCTTGAGATGTAGTAATAGGGAATACAAATACAAACGAACTGTTATGCTGCAAATGCTTTGCCTCTAGTCCGGAATGTATTCCTGGTAGATGAGAAGTGGTGAAACTTGTTCACCAGTGCATGGTGAGAAATAATTCACATTTGCCTTAATATATTCAACTCAAGAAAATTGATGGTGCGAGGAAGGAGAAAGCTACCTGATGTAAAATGAAGGTATGCTTGTAGCTAAAATGATCTAGAAAGTAACTGAAGACACCAGGTTTGTGAAAGAACTTCCTTCAAACTCTAGAGCTAATGTTTTTGATATCCTGTGTCAAGAATTGCTCTGGTTTGCTCATTCAGCACTCCTGTTTATTTATTCATAAGTTCTTTTTGCATTCCTGCTGGTGCAGTTCCTTTTTTCATGCAGTGTCCTTTTGTCAAGCTGTGAACTGAAGATCGTGTTCTGGATTAGCTTTCATTATGTACTGTATAACTAATGTTGGTGGATAAAGGTTTTGTATATTTTACACTAGAGAAGCAGATGGCTTGACCTTTGTGCTTAATACAAAGGAGTGTAAATGATACATGAATCATAGGAATCCAAAATATATATATATTCCAGATAGTAAACAGGCCATTTAAAAAAGATTTTAGAACAAAGTTTCCAGAAATTCAGAAAATTCCTTGCTGTATTCTACGGCAGTGGTTCTCAAACTTTTTTTTTCCACGGACCACTTGAAAATTGCTGGGGGTCTCGGTGGACCACTTAATGATCTTTCCAAATGTTGTTTGTACCGTTAGTTAACTATTGTAAAGCACTTTGGATAAAAGCGCTATATTAAAAAAACCTTAATAATTAACTTTTTTTGTTCTACAAATAAAAGCGTACAGCTCATATTTTCATATCAGTAGTTTTACCTTTCTAATGCAATGGATGTGCCCTCTCTCCCCCGCCGCAGCAGCCCCCAAGCTGGGGCTCGGAAGGAGGGCCATCTCTCCCCGGCAGCCACAGCCCTGGAGCTGGGGAAAGTCGCCTCTTTCTCTGGCCGCCGCAGCCCTGCATGTCCCAAATTCCCCCACCCCTTCTTCTCACCCCACTGCCTCCTCCCACCTACCCCATATTTTCCCCAAAGCCACCACCTCACCGTATATGTGTGTCTTCTCCAGGGTCCAGGCACCTAATTAGTGCCCAGGCGCTCACCTTAGAGGGAACTATCCGTGGACCACCTGAATGGAACTCATGGACCACTGGTGGTCCACGGACCACAGTTTGAGAACTTCTGTTCTACGGAGTTAATGCAGAAAAGCCAGGTTGTAGGAGAGTGAAGTTTCATTATAGGAGTGAAAATCCACTGAAATGTACTGAAGTAATTCAAGACCATCAAGTATCTGTATCAGAAACAAGAAAAAGGCATGCAGTCCAACATGCATGTCAAATGTGAATTTATGTTAAGCCCACCATCCTGGGTTTTTTCCACTATTCTTTTCTACCCAGTCCTTTTCCAGAAAAAATAGAGCACCTCAAGCCTGGCATCTCTTGGATTTAATATCTAAATATATGATTTTTAAGGTAAATCTTACACAAACGTGTAGGTTTTTAATGACAGAATATCCAAAGAGCTTATTTCTTCAGCCACTTAGAAAGCAGTTTGCCTTTTCACATTTAGTAGTTAAATAGAAATGGAGAAATTTTGAGATTAAAGCCATAACTTGCAAATTGGTTCATTTCTGAAATGTGGAATCAGTAAGTGTTTGATTTTTAGATTAGAGATAATTGCTAACTGCTGAATATAAACTCTGATTTATGTCTTTGTAAATTGACCTCCAAGAACAATTTTTGTTTGAGGAGAGACAGTATTTTTTATAAATAATAGGTCAATTCCATCCATGCTATTATAGAAAGAAAATGTGGAACAAAGATGCCACCTTGTGGGAGATAATTTAGTTGGTATCGTTGGCTGCTTGTTAAATTTTATGTTTTCATCGTAAGCACTTACAGTTGCATTTCAGTTTTATTTTACACTCAGCTTTTTGGATGATGTATCTATATATAAAACTGCAGTTGTGTTTTTCTGGGCTCATATACTACATGAATGACCAAAATCATTAAATGTAATTTCTTCTGTGCCCCCTGATTACCACATAATTTTGGCACCAAAATCCTTAAGCTTTTGCTTTTCTGTGTTAAACTGCAATTGTCTGACTTCTTCATATTATCTGTTTTATAAATGTTTAGAAAATATTGGCCAACACAGAGTTGTGCTCTAAGTTAAACACATCAGGGCTTTCAGATAAAGGTATGGATTCTACCTGCATGTCCTAAACCTGGAGTTTGGGAATAGCCCTTAAGTCTTTGAGCCTTTTATTTACTTATTTAAAATAGAACAAAGTGGTCACAGCAAATTTGGAATAGCATATATTGGGAGAATAGGGGGTTATCCGTTTCTTTCACTTGCTGAGAAACACAGCTAGGCAGTGGGGATCCATGCAAGGGAAAATTCATGGAAAAACCTGTCAAGCTGTCTGGAGTGGCTCACAAACGTGGGTGCCAACCTCAGGGCAGACTGTCAAGAAGCAGGGTACAAACCCCAAATTGATTGTATGTTCTATAATTAGATTTCACTAACCAAGTGGCAAGAGTGAACTCCACAAGTGCTATGACAGCTTTACCATGGAACCCCGTCTGTTCACAGACCATCTACTTGGGCACTCTGGTCTATCTTGGCACTCAGGCAAGCCTGCCTTTGTTATAGATGGTCCCTTACACCAAAAATCACAACAATATTCTGGTTATTCCCAGTCCCAAAGGACCAGTCACTTACCCCAGGTCACGCCAGATCTCTCACTGCAGACAATTCTTGCAGCCAGTCCTGTAATAAGCTAAAGATTTATTATCTTAAAAAAAGAGGTGAGAGTTATTTACAGGGTTAAAGCAGGTAACATGCACATACAAATGAATTACAGTCTTAGATTCCAAAAGGTAATAGAATCTTCTATAATAAGCAAACTCCATATGTCCTTTAGGGCTAACCCAGGAAAAATAATTGGGGACCTTTAGCTTATGTTTGGTGATTCTTGCCCCTGTAGAGTCCATGCAGAAAAAAGAACCCAGTTTCTTCTTGTCAGGGATTTTTATCCTCTTCTTCCCAGAGTCCAAGCTGATGTGATGAGATGTGCACATTTCCTTTTCCTGGAAGGGGTGAGGAATGCAATTAACAAAGTCTTTGTTCCTTGATATCTCACAATGTCTCAGTTGGTTTCAAAGGTCTTCTGGTTGGGCAGGATGACCTAACATCTTCTCTAATGCAAATGCAGACTTCCTACAGAAGGCTTCTCTCCTGTTTGATGAGTTACAGAGGTTTACAATATAAAAATTCAATGTAACCTTATGCCATGGGCTACAGATATTATAAGTGAGATCAATACATGCAGCATCCTAAAATCATTTAATCAAGTCTAAACACATTTTTATCAACTTAACATCTATTTTAACAATGCTGACACACGGATGAACCAGATGGATTTCCAGCTATGCATTTGTCAGTGCTCAGTAAGGCCTAGAGGCCTTGGCATAAGCTGGCACCTGGTCTGCCAGTATCACAGAACCCTCTCCCTCTTCCCTCACATGCTATTTACCCAAGGGAATAGAACAGTAGCAGAGATGCTCCATGGAAATAACTGCAGCCTTAGCATCCAACTCCTAGATGGGATGGAGTCAAAGTGAAATGGCACCAGTATTGCTAACACCAAAAATTGTGAGTCAAACCCTCAAAAATCTTTATATTGGCCCCCAAATCATGATACTGAGTTTTTATGGTCTGCCTTCTGACTTTTGAACTCCCCATGCCTCCTACCCTAATGTGAGTGTGACAAATACAGTATTATTAACTCTCACAAATGTTTAGTGAGTAATGTGACTTTGAGTTTACGAACTTTTAGGTTCACAGATGGATGACATTGTTACTTGTTTCTAACCCTCTTCTTCAGGTTTGCATCTGCCTCCAAAATTTCCAACAACATTGGGAGCCACAAGATGTAATGTAAGGTGGGAGTGTAGAAATGCACGTTTTTTCCCTAAATAGGTAACTTTGTTTGTAACGTGCAGCAACACTATCTTATGGTGTGATCCCATCAAATCTCACAAGTTCGGTAGAGTTGGGCCAGATCAATATTTGAATAATGTGCACCAACATTGGGTGGGCCAATATTAAATAGTGTTATAGTAGGTGACAGCCTTAGAATGTTAACCTTAGTCTTTTAGTTCAAAAGGTCGCTTTTCTCGCTTTTGCCCTTGAAAACTGAAGCACAGTGTCAGAGAGATCCAAAGACTGGCCAAAGGCATTTTCAAGCAATAAAATAGCAAGCAAGGTCAGTTTCTCGTTGACCATTGTCAATCGAAGATATGTTTTAATGAGCCTGAGCTTCGAAGAGCTGTGCTCACGACTGTGACTGGCAGTGTGAGCAGAATCCTCAAAGCTATCCACACATTAGGAAGAGTGTCCTTCAGCTCTACCTCATGAATGAATGAATTGGAGAACTTGGAATGGATTGTGCTTCCCGTATTGTAAAATATGACTGGTGTTGTCCAATTCGACATAAAGGTCTTTATCATTAACTTTTGAACATTCCCCATGTGTCAGCACCCAGCGAAGGTGTCATAACTATGAAGGGAAACTTCTAAGCTTATCTACCAGCTTAGCTTTGGTCCGCTGCCACCA
>NW_020664447.1:3627825-3681317 GCF_002925995.2 Terrapene triunguis | reverse complement strand
GGTACATTTACAAGTTGAGAAAACAAAGTAAATCTAAGACGCCTTGCTGTCTTTTTACTTACTAGTTTGAAATAGGAGAGACTTGTTTAGAAAGATGGGGAGAACCTGGATTGATGTCTGGTCCCTCTCAGTCCCAAGAGCGAACCACCCCTTAAAACAAAGAGCACACACAAAAGACTTCCCCCCCCCCAAGATTTGAAAGTATCTTGTCTCCTTATTGGTCCTTGGGGTCAGGTGTCAGCCAGGTTACCCGAGCTTCTTAACCCTTTACAGGTAAAAGGATTTGGAGTCTCTGTACACAGAGAGCTGTTACCCTTCCCTTCATAGTTATGACAGAAGGTCTATACAATTGTTCAAGTGCTAGCAGTTTACTAAGGTCATACAAAAAAACAGGTCTTTTTGTGGTGCTTCATTTGTCCAAACCTTTCGTCGATGGACGCTCGAGCAATGTCAATAAGCGAGCAAAAAAACCTCTCTCTTGAATTTTTCTTCCAAGCTTCTCATCACCTGAACTCTTTTCTCATAACCAAACTGTCTTTTCTTCCTATGAATATGAGTTTCCTTGAAAAGAGGCTCAGCTCCTAAGTTTTCTGCCATTTCTTTGGCAGCAGTGATGGCATCTTCAAATCTGTTGTCTGTGTAGGCCACAATGAAATCAAGGCAGCTTCTCATCAAAGTAGTATGGTAGTGATGTCCATTGACTGAGTTTGTAATGCGTTGCTTACAATGTTTACTTGGAAAAGGATATGTGCCAATCCACAACTGAGACCATAAATTTGAAATCAGTGATCTTGTTTGCCAGGCTTTGTGTCTCGTGTCGGAATCTGGCCTCAGCTTTACTCGACTGCAACAGTTCAATCAGGACGTCGTAAACCTCAGTCACGTGGTACCTAACTGACCTTACGCTATCAGTGCGGCTCTTCCAGTGAGTATCCCTTAATGGCTTCACAGCCAGATTTGTAACATTGTCTGTGAGGATCTTCCACCTGGTAGTTGATGCTGAAAACAGAATGTATATCCTTTGCAGTACTCCGAACAGCACTCTGAGCCCGGTGCCCCCCAAGCCCGTCAGCCCAGGTGGCTGCCTGAGTCGGCTGCCCCTAAATCCAGCCCTCGGTCTCACAGCAAGTGTTTGTGAGAGTTGTGATATACACCCAGATCTCTTCACTCCCAATCTTGAGTGGTAACCAAAAGATCATTCTTCCTTTCTTTATGAAGGAAAAAGCATGGTGCTGCAGGAAGTGATGTTGGCGATTCACAGTAAGGGGTTGTTCTTTTCTCTGAGTCACTATTAAACACAATTCTGCTGTCTTTTGGATGAGATATTAAATTGAGGTTGTCATGACTTGTTGTTATAGATCACATGGGAATATGTATAAGAGCAGGGGTGGGAACCTGGGTATCCTGGCCAAATTCCAACTTGGTATGTAGAATGTAATTCACCAAAATTCCCCTTGCAGTTTCAGTTAGAAATTGGCTTTCAGTTCCTGTCTTAAACTATTGTGTGGTGTTCACTGTTTAAATAATTTCTATTGCTTCAACTCTTTGTATAGTTTGTAAAGCACTTTGGGATGAAAGGCTTCATATAAAATGTAAGCTACGCTTATTGTGTCCAACTTGCCTGAACATATCATGAATCCCTTGTCTCTTTGTTCTGTCATTGGTTCTTGGGAATTGATTCATTTGAGGTCTGTTGTTTTGGAAAAAGACATGCTGTTCCGTAAATACAGGGCCTTTGAGTTTATCTGACTCCACCTGTGATAAACTCTTTTTTAGTATATGTTTACTTTGTTTTTAGCTTTTGTACCAGGTTATGGCCTGCATCATCTTGAGTCCTTTTGTGCTTGCACTGGAGGGGAGTGTCTTCTTACCATGGTTGTAAATGTGATTTTTCAAAAAGTAATTGTATAGATAAACATTTCAACAATATACCTTCTTTCATATTTTACACTATTGTAGCTTTTCAAAGGAATGATGAGAGCTTTGATTAACTTGCCTTTGAGGGAGGAAGATAATCCTTGTGGAGGTAGAGAAGTCCCAGTTTTTGTATGTGTAGCTGGGAATTTGCTCTTTCCTGCAATTTGATATTCCACTCTCAAACAAATATTTGCTTCGCTATGTGACCTACGTAAACAAACTGATATACAAACTGTCATCAGGGGATAGGTGTTTTTCTGTTTTCTCTATGTCACGCTGTCTGGAGTGGCTCATGATCATGAGTGTCAAAAACAGGGCAGCCACCCCAAACTGGTGGTGTGTTCTACAATTAGATTTCACCAACCCACTAACAAATGTGAACTCCTGGATCAGTGTGAACATAGAGCCACAGACAGTCCCCTTAGACTCTCCAGTCTATCTTACCACCCCAGGCAAGCTGGACTTAGTGATAAATGGTCACTTACACCAAAAATCACACAATATTCAGGGTGCGTCCAGTCCCAAGAGGCCAGTCGCTTACCCCAGATCAATCAGTATCCTAGATCTCATACCAAAGACAACTCCTGTAGCCAATTCTGTAATAAACTAACTAAATGTTTATTAACTAGGAAAGAGATACAAGAGTAATTTACAGGTTAAAGCAAGCTAGCATATAACACAAATATATTGCAATTTAAATCCTAAGAGTGACAAAGTTGTAGTGATCTGTCCATTCATAAAGTATTTCAGGGCAAACCCAAGGATAATCCATATGCTTAGCTTCTTTTTATAAAACAAAGCTGAAAGTCCCTTCATGGAGGGGAGAGAGGAATGTACTTTGAGACTTTGATCTCACAGGCAATGACCATTTGCTTTCTGTGTTCAGGAATTAGCATTTTCCTGTTACAGTTCATTATTTGCATTACACAAGGCTGCTTTTGATGGGTTACTTAGTTACAGGGGTATATACAATGCAAATGTTTGCTATTACTTTATAACAGGGGGTATAGTTGAGTGAGAACAATACATGCAGCATCCTGTAAAACACTACACACATTCTTTTCAACTTTACATCTAATATTTATTTTGATAATGTTAACTCACAGGTAAACAAGACTGGTTTCCAGCTATGCATTTATTTGTAAGTGTTCAGTGAGGCCTGGGGCCTGGGCATGAGCTGGCACCTGGTCTACCAGTGTCACAATGTATCCTGAATTATAAAAGGAAGAGACCAAGAATGACATCCCTTGATTTTTTTTCTGTAAATTCTATGAATTTTTTAATAATTTTTTTAACTTAGTGAAAATGATAAGTAATATATCACACTGTAAATGTTCACAGTACCATATAATAGTAGGCTAGTGCCAAAAAGATATTAGGTTCTTGCCTTGATGAGTTTGTAGTCTAAATGCACAAAGAAAAATAGTTTGCACAAGAACACAACATTTGACAGAGCGGGGTATGGCCCCTGCAGCTTCATGGAATAGACTGTTATTTAATTTTCATGAAGGAGGTTGTACACTTTTTCTGCACTAGTCCTGTTAACTCTAAAGGTTTTATGTATTATGACATAGACTCTTCAAGTGAGGTCTTACCTTCCCAGTCAACCCCTAACCTTATACAGGTGCTCAAAATGGAGAAGCCAGTTTTCTAGTGGTTCTCCTTATGTTTGTCTTTCATCTCCTGCTTATGCTCTGGTGCCCCTTTGCTGTTCAGGTGTGAATAATATGTTAAATAGCAGGCCAGTCTTCTAATAATGACATCCATAGATAATTAGCATTCACAACACAATTTTTAAATCTTCCGATAACCCAGTCAATGAGCAGTGCCATTCCACTGTAGAAAATTCTTGCCCATTACCAGTGATGATGAATTAACCAGAAAGAACCCAGTCTGACTTTAGGATCCCAGGTTGAGCTTGCAGGGCTGGCAGTTGGTACTGAAGAGTTTATTTTTTTTAATCCAAGTGTATGAGTGAATATACAATTGTTGTTTTCCTCCTAGGTTTAATTTGGATTTAAAACCCAAAATCTGAAATTCTTTTCAGATACTAGTCTTAGCGTAGGTGGATTCCTTGTTTCTTTGACTGTAATGATGCCTGGGACTATATGCAATATTAAATGTACTATATACATCTGTAACTGGACCATCAGCCACCCTGAAGGCTAGGGTTGTGGGCTCTTTAGGTCAGGTACCTAAAAAAAAAAAGTGAGTTAAAATCAAATTCCAGGCTCAGCCAAAGGAAAATGAAACAGTTGTGGGGCTGCATCCTTTAGCCACAGCTCCAAATAAAACAAAACTAGCACAGGGTAGCTTCTTTCCACCTAGATGTAGTGCCACAAACCACATAATGCCACAAACCACTAATCCAGTTCTTACTGTGATTAGTCTTTGGGTGTCAGTAAGATCCTTAATTTAAGTGATGGAAATAATTTCCCCATTTTCTCCTTTCCCTTAGCTGGGTCTTCATTCAGGAGTCTTCTGGGTTAGGCAGAAAGCAGCTTCTCTTATTCACCCCATCTATTTTCTTTGTATCACTTGCCTGACTTAGGAGGCAAGGAGACTTAGCAGTCTGTTCCACCTCTCAACAGCCTAACCAGCCACTGCTGCCAGCTGCTCTCTCCAGGTCTGGCAGCTCAGAAAGTCTTTTTAAAGACTAATTTCCACTTTTCTGCGCCATGAAGGGGTTTAACCTGTTTGCCTGATACAGAGTATAAACACCCCATTCACAACGTCTAATCATTACTGTCGTGAGTGGTTGTTCACAACTTATATTGTTGCACTGCATATGTGCAAAGTGGCAGGGATAACATTGCTATAGGAACCTTGTGCCCAGTTCTACCCTTGCATATGCACGTAATTCCCTTTGTCTATAACAGAAGTTGTGTGAATGTATGGTATCTGAGAGCCACAATTTAAGAATGTGGCTTTCCTTGTATTTGGATTTGCACAATCATTAAGCGTGTTGTCTTCATTTTTATAGTCCACTGTACATGGTGGTCTTTGGTTCTATGTTCCTTGCACATATTTAAAACATTTAATAATATACAGCAAGACAAATTTACAATTATAGTTATACCTTATTTGTTGATTTAAAATGTTCAGTTGCGTGTATTTGTTTTTGAAGTCATATGTGACTGTGTTTGGTATTTGGCTTTCCTATTGAATCTTGGTATTCCATGCTTACTACTTCTCTAGACTCTGCTCAGAAGTTACAAGATATGGGAAATGTACTCTGAAAAGTCATTCAGAGCTTCAAAGCTTATTATGTCCAGGGAGGGACAGATTTAAGATTGCTGAGATTTCTGCTTGAAGTACTTGGAACAGAGATCTGTTTGTGTCAAAATCACTTTGGGGAAGAAAGGTAACAGAGGCTCCACAGGGATAGTGCTTGGGGTCTGTTACAGACATCCCCCTCCCGCCCAGGATCCGATCTGGATATTGATAGAGACCTCTTTAGTATTTTTAGTGAAATAAATACTACTGGGAATTGTGCGATTAGGGGAGACTTTAAGTTCCCAGATATAGATTGGAGGACAAGTACTACTAATAATGATTGGGACCAGATAGTCCTGGTTGTGATACCTGACAGATTTCTTCACCAAATAGTCACTGAACCAACAAGAGGTGATATTATTTTAGATTTAATACTAGTAAGCAATGAGGACCTCACAGAAGAACTGGTTGTCGACAACAATCTTGGTTTGAGACTGAGTGATAGTAAATTAATTCAGTTTAAATTGAATGGAAGGATAAACAAAAATAGGTCTGCAGCTATGGTCCTTGATTCCAAAAGACGAAACTTGAAAAAATTAAGGGAATTAGTTAGGGAAGCGGATTGGACTGAGGAATTCAAGGACCTGAATGTGGAGGAGGCTTGGAATTACAAAATTGCAGAAACTATCTGAAGCCTGCATCCCAAGCAAGGGGGAAAAAATTCGTAGGGAAGGGTTGCAGACCAAATTGGATTAGCAAGCATCTAAATCAGGTTATCCAGAGAAAGAAGAAAGCCTAAAAGGAATGGAAGAAGGGATGGGTCAGAGAGTGTAGGGGAAAAGTGAGAACTGCGAAAAGCTAAGCAGAGTTGTACCTTACAAAGGAAACTAAAATAGTAAAAGGTTCTTTAGCCATATATATATAAAAAGAAAACAAGGGAAGAAGAAGAAGTGGGACTGCTAAACACCTGAGGATGAGGTGGAGATTAAGGACATCTAGGTATGGCCCAACATGTTACTTTGCCCCAGTTTTTAATAAGAGTAATGAGGAGCTTGGGGACAGTGGCAGGTAGCTAATGAGAACAAGGATATGGAAATAGAAAGTACCACATTGAAAGTGAAAGTCAAACTCAAACAGGTTAATGGACCAAACTGGGGGTCCTGGATTATCTCCATCCAAAAATATTAAAGGAACTGGCACATGAAATTGCAGGCTGAATAGCAAGAATATTTTAATGAATCTGTGAATTTAGGGGCCATACCCTATGACTGAAGGATTGCAAATATAGTACCTATATTTAAGAAAAGAGAGAGAAGTGATCTGGGAAACTACAGGCCCTTTTGTTTGAATTCAGTTGTATGCAAACTCTTAGAATAAATTTTGAAAGATGTAAATGGTAACTGGGGTAAAATACAATATGGTTTTACAAAAGTCTAGCTTTTGCTAGACCAACCTGATCTCCTTCTTTGAGAAGATAACCAATTTTCTAGACAAAGGAAATGCAGTAGATCTAATCTACCTGGATTTCAGTAAGACATTTGATGAAGCTCCACATGGGAAATTATTAGTTAAATTGGAGAAGATGGGGATTAATACAAAAATCAAAAGGTGGGTAAGGAACTGATAGAGAGAGACTACAACGGCTCATGCTGCACAGTGAACTGTCAGGCTGGAGGGAAGTTACTAGTGGAGTTCCTCAAGGTTCGGTCTTGCGGCCAATGTTATTTAACAATGTCATTAATGACCTTGGCACAAAAAATGGGAGTGTGCTAATCAAAATTGCAGATGACACAAAATTGGGAGGTAATTGCTTATACAGAGAAGGCCCAGAATATCATACAAGATGATTTGGATGACCTTGAAAACTGGAGTAATAGAAAAGGGATGAAATTTACTAGTCAAAATGAAGGTCGTGTACTTAGGGACGAACAACACAAATTTTACTATAAACTATGGATATATCACTTGGAAGGGACAGAGGAGGAGAGAGACCTGGGTGTGTGGTCGATCACAGGATGACTGTGAGCTGCCAATGGGATGCAGCCATGAAAAAGGGTAGTGCAATCCTAGGATGCATCAGGTAGGTATTTCCAGTTAAGTTATGGAAGTGTTATTACCATGATAAAAGGCACAGGTAATGGTAATACTCATCTGAAATATGTGTGAAGTTCTAGTCTCTCATGTTTAAGAAAGATTATTTCAAACTGGAACAGGTGCAGAGAAGGGCTACTAGGATGATGAGAGGAATGGAGAACTTACCTTATGAGAGGAGACTTAAGGAGGAGACTCGGCTTGTTTAGCCTAACCAAACAAAGACTAAGAGGAGATATGATTGCTTTCTACAAATAAGGGAGGGAGAGGAGTTATTTAAGTGAAGGGCCAATGTTGGCACAAGAACAAATGTACATAAACTGGCCATCAATAAGTTTAGGCTTAAAATTAGACAAAGGTTTCTAACTATCAGAAGAATGAAGTTCTGGAACAACCTTCCAAGGGGAGTACTGGGGGCAAAAAACATAATTTGTTTCATGACTACGCTTGATAAGTTTATGGAGTGGATGGTATGATGCGATTGCCTACCATGGCATATGGCCCATCTGTGACTGATATTCACAAATATCCCTAGCAGCTGAAGATAGAACACTAGACCGGGAGGCCAGAATATCCTTTTTACAGGCTCATGTGATTTTAGTTAAACACAAAATAAATTCCATGAATATTATAATGTCAAACCTTGGGATGTGAGTTTGCAATAATGAGGCAGGAAGCCAGTGTTTAGTCTCAGCCTAAGGTTAAGGCATTCTGGTTAATCAGTGCACCAAGGATTTTTAAGCACTAGTCAGCCGCTTAACCAACAGGCAGTAAGTAATTACATTTCACTTGTCCAGGCTGGGTATTTTTTGTTATCCTTGGCTGCCAAACAATAGGATTCTTTCATGTTACAACATGATTCTATTAGTTTGTTGCCCATTCCCTTGGGAGTATGTGCTTGTGTGTTTTTTAATATGCTTCACCAATTATTTCTAATGTGTTGGTTAGTAGCCACTAAGTTTGATGTTATTGTCTGATACTGTTTTAATGTTGTCATAATAAATTTCTCTTCATAAATACGAGTTTATGCTCTGATTTTTAAGAATCAGAGGGTTGCTTTAGCATTTACTTTGGGATGAGTGCCTAGTCCAGTGGTCTCCAATCTTTTTTGATCAGGCACCCCATCAGTAAAAAATTTTGAGCACGCACCCCCTGCCGCGCCTCCCGAACTGCCTAAGCAAAAACAATAACAACAACAATAAAAAAGCCGCTCGGACTCCTGCCCAAACTGCCGGAACCGCCCAAACTGCCGAAGCAAAAACAACAACAACAAAAAGGCTCTCGGACTCCTGCCGGAACTGCCGAAGCACTGCTCCTCCTGCCGTGCACCTCCAAGGATCCTCTTGCGCACGCACCGCCTGGGGTGCCCGCACCCCACTTTGGAGACCACTGGCCTAGTCCATGTGCACACCAAAACTGGGGGTGTGGCCAGTTAGAGATGCATGAAAGTAGCCACAGACCTTAGACATTTCTGCAAAAAAACCAGCCCTTTGTGTCTGTGCCTTCATAGTAGGGCACTTTCTGATTTGACTCACTGTTTTGCTAAATTTTGCTAACAATAATTTTAACTACCAAAGAAAGATGTAATAAAACACTTGCTATTCACTGTTCCTCCCCCACCCCCCAGGTAATGGGGCAATTTGATATGGCAGTTGCTTATCTTATGAGGGCAATCAAAAGTGAGTAAATCAGGTAAGAATATTATTAAAAAACATGCCAAAAATCAGTTTTAGAAAAATACTGTAATTTTGTTAAGTTTAGTAAAAAATGTTCCTTTCGGTTTGATGGAAATTTGAAATATTTAGCTGTTTGCAAAAAAAATATTGCTGTACATTTTGAACTGTTAATACCTTTCATAGGCTTTGAAGCCACATTTCAAGAAGATGGAAATAAAGAAAGCAAAAGAGCAGGAAGATAGAGTCCACAGTCCCTTAAATCTTATATGAAATAGTGCAATTTCCTTCACTGTTGAGTTGCAAAAACTCTTCTAACATATAGGCCTCATGGGTGAGATAGTGAAATGTATGGAAATACTTTGGTTCTTGTCTGGAAAAAACAGTAAAATTAGCATTTCTTTCAAACTGTGAGAGTGGGAAAGTGCATATTACATATCTTGAATTCATCTTGTGTTTATATAATTTGAATTTGATGAACTACATGTTTTAATAAACATCTCTGTGAGCATCATCCTGCTTGCTTTGACAGTTGATTAACTCTTCATTATACAAGTTTTTAGCTATTCGTTCTTCTGTTCTCTAGAACATTAAAATAACTGTAATAATTGGAATTTTCACTACAATGTATATGTTACGATATTGGCATCTGCTTTTGTGTTTTTATAGTCAACATGTGATTGTAAACCTTTTTTTTTAGGTATTATAATTATAACTGAACTATAAAATATTGCCATGGGCAAAATACATGTTTAAATTTGTTAGGCTTTCTTTTTTAAACACATTCAAAAATCAAAAGTATAGCTGTTTAAGTAACACTGATGAAAAAATATACATTTCAGGTGCTTTTGGTAATAACTCATTTTTAAATATTGCTAACGGGTAGCCCATCAAGTGAACTAGGATAATTAGATATTTTTCCCCCGCCATACAAACACTATGCTCATCACAGTTCTGATACCACTGTACAGGGTGACATTAAGCCAATTCAGTAAATAATACATCTATTAAAATGGCTTTAATACATAGTCCATAATAAAACATTATTGAAGAGGGGAATGGTCAGAGAGAAGGGGTTCAAAGAGCCAAACTAATGTGGGCTCAACACAGGGGAAATACTGACTTTTTCGCAGCAATTCGCTCACATTTGAGGAAAGACAGAGGAAACTAATGCTGGAGAAGTGGAGTGAATGTATGTAAGATTGGGAAGTCAGGTTGAACATCTTGATATAAAGATTTGAAAACCAGGGGGAAATTTTGAATTGAATTCAGAGCTGGCTAGGAAGTTGTGAATACAGTTGTAAGTGATCTTGTCTAATTGCCTGGAGCAAGAGTATTATCTGGCCACAGCATCCTAGACCTTTGAAATTTAGAGAGTTAGGATTTAGGAAGATCAGAGAAAAGGGAATTGCAATAGTCAAAATATGAAAATATTAGAATGTGAGTAAGGTTTTCCACATAGGCAGAGTTAAGGAAAGGACAATTTCTAGCAATGCTTTAGTGAAGGTTTCGTGTCAAGAGAGTTAGAAGGAAAAGAAAGTTTGGTGTGAAGAATGACCTCCAAGGATTCTGGGCTTGGGAGCAAGGTTATGTCTGAATTAATGTTGTTATATATAAATGTAAAAGTTGATTTAAAAAATTGTGACTGTCATCTTCAAAATAAGATCGGCTTCTCAGGCCTGGTAACGGAAACGGTCCTAGGACCTTCAGCTCTTCTCTTAGCCCAGAGTCTGGTCTCAAGATCACAACCTGTTTAGTTGGAGTGGGAAACAGTGAATATTCTGTGTGTGGCACCAGCCACTTCACTTGGCTCACTGGCGGTGTGGGACTTGCTCCTCCTGACTGAGCTGGAATTCATGAGAGAGACAGAGATCTCTATCAAAATAGCCTTTAGCTTAGGGGAGTTGGGAGTCAGGAAACCATGACTTAAAATCACACCTCTCTCACTCATTATTGTTTACTCATTACTCATTACATACTCTATGTCACCCATATTATTGATCAAGGCTTCATACCTAACTGTAGGAAATAAGTTGATTGAGAGGTTGCACATGGTCACTTCTGCTGAAATTGGGCATAAAACTCATGTCTAATTTGGCAAACTAAGTTTTAGCCACACAGCATTTCAGACTGTGCGATCTATGAGCTTGTCTATCCTATCTATAACCACTACTCTAACCACTTAATTGCACTTGCTAACCACTTAATTGCACTTGCATTCCAGGAGTCAGGAACAAAAAGTAGGAACCCTTATCCCTAAGATTCTATTGCAGTTTAACAAAAATTGGTGTAAGCAACTAGCTAAGTGCATGTCATGGCCCCTTCTAGTATTTGCTCCACACAGTAGATAAATTACTCCTTTAGTTCATGTGGTAGGTTCATACCCTGCTGAAATCCACATATGTCCCAGTGGTTACACATGATAGAATTTTTTGTTTCTCCAGTTTTCCCTTTAAACAGCACAAACAAAAAAAAACTAGTTTCTTTGATTCACACAGTGAGACTACCCTTAATGACATACATTTTTTTAGTTAAAAGCCATTATAATTTGTTAATTATGGTGCAACAAAAAATAAAATCCAGTTGTTCCCAGGGTGGATTTGATTGAAATCAAATTGATTTAAATCATGATTTAAATCACTAGTCAGGAAGACTCGATTTAATCATGGATTTCTTGCATTCTTGTTGGTTGTTATAACCTTAATACATATTCTTCACAACTCAGAGATAGATGTAGGTTTCATTTTGAAAAGGTACACACTATACATTTTTAAGTGATTTATTTTGAAAACTTTTCAGATTAGTTTTACAGCTATATCAAAAAATGAATGATTGGTTATTTCATTTACGAAAGGTAATTGAAGCAGATATTTATGAAGTCATTGGGAGGTGAACTATCTCCAATTCAACAGGTCAATCATAAATATTTGGAGGATTTTCTTGCCATGCTGTATTAGGAGGAGAACATCACCAGACAGACATTTAAATTGTTTTATATGACTAAAACAACAATGTTATGTATTCTAGATTTTTTTCTTCAACAGCAAACATATAATATTTTAACAAAACAAGCATGTGAATTTTTGAATTTAGTTAAACATTCAAGTTTTTTAAAATCAGATTTGTTTTTGGTAAAATTGTTTTTAACTAAAATAATTAAATGAAATATATTTAAAAAAAACAAAAATTAAATCGACTATGTCAGCCAGGTCAACATGAGAAACTTAAAATATTGGCTTCTGAGGCTAACTCAGTCGTCTTCACCTTCATTTTCCTGTTTGTTCATAATCTGGAAAAGAAAAACAAGCTTTCCTGCTTTTTCAGGTCCCAAATGATTTCTCAATTTGGAATGAATTAGTCCAAAGGAAGAAAATATTCTTTCTACATTGGCAGAAGAAGCTACTGGTGTTAAAAGTGAAATTATCACTTCAACAGTCTTTGAATCCAAGTGCTTAAGTGACTTCCACCAGTTTACTGGTGTGACTTTCTTTAAAACATCATCAGCAAACATGTATTTCTTGAATGGTTCACCCTTAGCTCTGACGTTTATTATAGTTGGCATTATGGAGGGATGATTGCTGGATGTCCATGTCATAGCCAATTCCTCCTTTTCAGCAGTTAAGGTTTGACCCTGGTACCGAGTATTGAGAATATTTGCAAAAAAATGAGCTGGAGATAGTGTTTGTCCCATTCGTTTTTTTAATGCTTGTTATTTAACTCTGTCATTGCATATTTCTCTTTTTAAGATCTCACTCAGTTCCTTCCAAATGTCAACAGCGTCAGCAATAAAACAGCTATTTCCCTGCATTTTGTTCAAGGCTACAGAAATAGGCTTCAGGGTACTCCGCATGTGTTCAACATTTCTATTAAGCCCAATGTTGAGAACTTTGGCTGTGACAGTGCCATCTATTTTTTCACGATTTTGTTCACAAACGGTCATCTGATTAGGCCAGTTCTTGATATAGTGCTCAAAGCAGTCCATTACTGAGTTCCATCGCACGTCTTGTGGAAGAGTTAGCTTGGTTCCTCCCACATTTTTCAGAGCAGCTGCTGCAAAGTGGTTGTGGTTATGGAAGTATTTTGCAATTTCAACAACATTAGCCTTTATTTCTGGAACACTGACGTCTTTGGCTAGGAGGTGCATCAAATGAGCACTGCAACCATATGTTATTAGCTTGGGACTCTCTTCTAAATAATTTCTTCTCATCTTGGATCCATTTGCAGCATTGTCTGGGACCAAGCTGAGTACTAGACATTTGAATTTTTTTTCACAGTTTGTTATAGCTTTTACTGCTGGTACTTGTAAGTATTCTGCTGTGTGTTCATTTCCTGATGTATAAATTGTTTCTGTAATGAAGACATTCTCTTCTCCTGTTGTCACACAAGCACGTACAACAGGATCATTGCGAACATTGCTTCACCCATCAAGACTCAGGTTAACAATTTCACCCACTAGACCTTTTGCACACTGATCAATTTCTCTTTCATACACTTTATCCAGCAATTTGCCTGGGACATCTGCTCTGTTGGGTGGACTGAATCCTGGTCTTAATGACTGAACCATGTTAATGAAGTGTGGGTTCTCAATCATACGGAAAGGAGAGTTTGTTGCATAAACAAACCGGGCAATTTTTTCATCAATTACTCTTTTTGTAATCTGCTGGTTCTTATCAGAAACTTATCTATGGTTGTTTCTGGATGATGGAGATTTTTTTTCTTTTTGCTACAGGTGATATACTGTGGCTATGTGACATACATGATGTGACTGAAACACTATCATTGGCAGATAACTCTGAAACTATAGAAAATGATGGTGATCTTGAAGGTGGATAGTCTTCAGAATCCTGTATGTTGAGGATGGATTCTCCTAAATAAAATAAGTCAATGCAGTTATTTAATTATTATTACCATACTGCTCATTTAGTATTACTCATTGCATTCACTGACACTCAGTACTACTTTAAAGGTGAAATTGTAAAAGGAAGATCTGCCAATTTCAGCTATTTATTTTTGATCACAACTGCATCTCAAATGATAGAACCATAGAGTAACAGCTATATTTTTTTGCTCAAACATGAGAATTCAAGAATAGTCCAGAAGGAAGACAGGAAGTCCTTAAGAAAGAAGTATGAAATAAAAAAGTTTACTAACCTGAAGATCCTGCATGTTCAGACATGTTCCTTTCATCATCTTCAGCGCAGCTTCCTCCTGAGAAGGAACACTTCTCATAATGTTGTTTCATTCGGGCAACCAGGCCTTGCATTTCTTTGTTGCACTGTTTGCATTTTGCATGCATGCCTGTCTTACCCACAGGTAGAGGAACTTCATTAAAATATTCCCAAACTGGGTCTCTTTTACAGCCTGCTGCCATTATAGGTTTTCCCTTCTAGTGAGAGAATGCTATGGTAGATCTCAAATCAATGAATGCTACACTCAGGGTATGTCTACACTACGAAAGTAGTTCGATTTTACTTAAATCGAATATGTGGAATCGATATTACAAAATCGAACGTGTGTGTCCACACTAAGGACAGTAATTCGACTTTGTGAGTCCACACTAACGGGGCAAGCGTCGACATTGGAAGCGGTGCACTATGGGCAGCTATCCCACAGTTCCCGCAGTCCCCACTGCCCATTGGAATTCTGGGTCGAGCCGCCAATGCCTTCTGGGTAAAAAAATGTGTCGAGGGTGCTTTTGGGTAACTGTCGTCATCCGTCCGTCACTACCGCCCTCCCTCCCTGAAAGCGCCGGCGGGAAATCAGTTCACGCACTTTTCTGGTCAGTGACAGCGCGGACGCCACAGCACTGCGAGCATGGAGCCCGCTGCGACCATCGCTGCAGTTTTGGCCGTTGTCAACACCTCGCAGCTTATCATCCACCTTTCCCAGAGGCAAATGCAGAGAAATCAGGCGAGGAGGCTACGGCACCGCGGTGAGGACCTGAAGTCTGAGAGTAGCACAGACCTGTCAGAAAGCATGGGACCCCGCGCCGAGGACATCACGGTGGCAATGGGTCATTTTGATGTTGTGGAACGGCGATTCTGGGCCCGGGAAACAAGCACGGACTGGTGGGACCGCATAGTGCTGCAGGTCTGGGATGAATCACAGTGGCTGCGAAACTTTCGCATGCGGAAGGGGACTTTCCTGGAACTTTGTGAGTTGCTGTCCCCTGCCCTGAAGCGCAATGACATCCGGATGCGAGCAGCCCTGACTGTCCAGAAGCGAGTAGCCATAGCCCTCTGGAAGCTTGCAACGCCAGACAGCTACCGGTCAGTCGCAAACCACTTTGGCGTGGGCAAATCTACCGTGGGGGTTGTTGTCATGCAAGTAGCCAACGCAATCGTTGAGGTACTGCTCTCAAAGGTAGTGACCCTGGGAAATGCGCAGGTCATCATAGATGGCTTCGCCGCGATGGGATTCCCAAACTGGGAAATCACATCCCTATCCTGGGACCGGACCACCAGGCCAGCCAGTACATCAACCGAAAGGGCTACTTTTCAATGGTGCTGCAAGCACTGGTGGACCATAGGGGACGTTTTACAAACATCAACGTCGGATGGCCAGGCAAGGTTCATGACGCTCGTGTTTTCAGGAACTCAGGTCTGTTTAGACGGCTGCAGGAAGGTATTTACTGAGTCTGTACTGAGCCATCTTGATTATCACTTCAAAAGTTTTTTTTTCTCTTATTTAATTGGCCTCTCAGAGTTGATAAGACAACTCCCACCTGTTCATGCTCTCTGTATGTGTGTGTATATATATCTCCTCAATATATGTTTCACTCTATATGCATCCAAAGAAGTGGGTTGTAGCCCACGAAAGCTTATGCTCTAATAAATTTGTTAGTCTCTAAGGTGCTACAAGTACTCCTGTTCTTTTTGCGGATACAGACTAACACGGCTGCTACTCTGAAACCTGTCAGAGATGCCTATAGTCATCCTCGGGGACCCAGCCTACCCGCTAATGCCCTGGCTCATGAAGCCCTATACTGGTGCCCTGGACACTGAAAAAGAACTCTTCAACTACCAGCTGAGCAAGTGCAGAATGGTGATGGAGTGTGCTTTTGGCCATCTCAAGGGGAGATGGAGAACCTTACTGACTCGCTGTGATCTCAGCGAAACCAGTATCCCCATTGTTATTGCAGCTTGCTGTGTGCTCCACAATCTCTGTGAGAGCAAGGGGGAGACCTTTATGGCGGGGTGGGAGGTTGAGGCAAATAGCCTGGCTGCTGATTACGCCCAGCCAGACAGCCGGGCGATTAGAAGAGCCCAGCGGGATGTGCTGTGCATCCGAGAGGCTTTGAAAGCTAGGTTCCTGAGTGAGCAGGGTAACCTGTGACTTTTAAGTTTGTGTACAGAGAAGCTGAACCTGCCCCCGTTTCTTTACCCACTAAATGTTCAGTATCCTCTCCAGTTACATACCCCATTCCCCCCCTTCCAACACACGTTTAAAAATAAAATCACTTGAATTTTGTTAATGAACACCGTTTTCTTTATTACTGTTTTCGCGGGAAAGTGTTGAACCTGGGACGCAGACTGTGGTGGGGAGCGGGTGTAGTGTAGTGATGCAAATGACGCTTCTAAACTCCAGGAATGACAGGCTCCGCAGTGGTGGACTGGTTGTTTCAACGGAGCCTGTCACCCCTCCTGTTCGGGACTCTGTGTGTGTGGGGGCTATGTGACTTTGTGGCAGGGGGAGGACGGTTACAGATCCCCTGCTGCGTGGCTCTGTGATCCAGGATAAGGACCGCTGCATAAGATCTCTAACTGCCCTCCCCCGCCACAAAGTCACAGGGCCGCCCCCACCCCCCACAGAACACTAAAACCACCTCCCAGACTGACCAGGGTAACTAGTGACTGCAATGTGTGTGTGCCCTGCTGCTGAACCTGCCCCCGCCTCTGTACCCTGGTAAAGGTGACTGTCCTGTCCAATTACCAACCCCCTTCCCCCCTTCAGACAGACTCTCCTCTAAAAGAACATGATGGAAACAGTAATTAACAGAAACGTATTTTTTATTAGCAACTACACATGAAACTGGGGGGTGAAACTTGGACGGGGGCTTGGGTGAGGCGGGAAGGAAAGGACTTGTCAAATTTTGGGGAATGAGAGCCTTCTAGTACTAGAGCAGTCTGCAGGGGTGGAGTGAGAGTTTTCACGGACTCTGCCGCCCCTCCTTCTTTGGACTTTGGGTGAGGGGGGTATGGGACTTGGTGGCGGGGGAGGGCGGTTACAGATAGACTGCAGCGGGGCTCTGTCCTCCTGCCTCCGGTCCTGTAGAACATCCACAAGGCGCCGGAGCGTGTCCGTTTGCTCCCTCATTAGTCCAAGCAGCGTTTGAGTCGCCTGCTGGTCTTCCTGCCGCCACCTCTCCTCCCGTTCCATGTGTGATCGGTGCATTTGGGACAAGTTCTCCCTCCACTGTGTCTGCTGGGCTGCCTGGGCTCGGGAGCAGCCCATAAGTTCCGAGAACATGTCCTCCCGTGTCCTCTTCTTCCTACGCCTAATCTGCGCTAGCCTCTGGGAGTGTGATGCCAGGCTAGGTTGGGAGACAGTCGCAGCTGTGGGAATGGGAAAAAGGGAGTGAATTCCTCAGAAAGATAAATTTAGTTGTGAACAAAGAACATAGTCTTTCTCTGTGAACAAGACCATGCACAGCACCTATCACATGCGCACTCAGGACAAGGTCGAATTTTCGGCCTTCGCATTCAGTGCCTGGGGTCTTGCAGTGCAGATCAGAGAAGCGGGGCAGGACACCGGAATTTGTATAGCAGGCTGACATGGTAAGCCGTAGACTTGTGGCTGCTTAAAACTTTAATAGTAGCACTGGCCTCCTTTCACATTGAAAGCAATGCCAGTCCCTGCTGCCAGCAATCCGGCAAGCATGAACTCTGCCCCTGTCCCACCCCCTCGCGGCTGTCCCAGGGAAAGATCCCTGTATGCTGCCCCTCTCCCGCCTCCACCGCGTGGCTGTAAACCCCCGGTTACAGTTCTGTAAAGGAACAGGCAAGCAGTCCCAATACTAACATTCGCCTACCTAATTCAAAGCAGGTCACCATGAGCGACATCACTCTGATGAGGATTTCAGAGACGGAAAAAGAAAGGATGCTTCGGGAAAGCCTGCAAAGACCAGGGCCGTATGCCGCCATGCTCTGCAGGGCAATGATCCCGGAGTACTTGCTTGTCTCCTGGCGCGGAAACGTTTCCTACTACGGAGGACCCAATAAGGCCGCTCTCCCCAGGAACCTGATGCAAAGGCTTTCCAATTACCTCCAGGAGAGCTTCGTGGAGATGTCCATGGAGGATTTCAGCTCTATCCCCGGACATATAGACCGGATTTTACTGTAGCTGCACTGGCAGGGACTAAACGGTAGAGCGGCTTGGGCAGAACAATCATGCTAAACCGGACATTGTTAGATTTTTTTCAGTAGTTGCACTGCCAGGGACTGAACCATTAAGCGCCTAGGGCAAAGTAATCATGCAAAACCCATTGTTAATATTGTTAATATTCCTGTTCTGTTAAAAATAAATGTTTACATGTTTAAAACACTTACTGCCTGATCCTTCCCCTGATTCTGTGTCCGGGTTAACGGCTGGGGACGGTTGGTAGGGGATCTCTGTAAGGGTGATGAAGAGATCCTGGCTGTCGGGGAAATCAGCGTTGTAAGCGCTGTCGACTGCCTCGTCCTCCTCATCTCCTTCCTCATCTTCCCCATCCGCTAACATGTCCGAGGAAGCGGCCGTCGACAATATCCCATCCTCAGAGTCCACAGTCAGTGGTGGGGTAGTGGTGGCGGCCGCACCTAGGATGGAATGCAGTGCCTCGTAGAAACGGGATGTCTGGGGCTGGGATCCGGAGCGTCCGTTTGCCTCTTTGGTCTTCTGGTAGCCTTGTCTCGGCTCTTTGATTTTCACGCGGCACTGCGTTGCATCCCGACTGTATCCTCTCTCTGCCATGGCTTTAGAGATCTTCTCGTAGATCTTTGCGTTCCGTCTTTTCAATCGCAGCTCGGAAAGCACGGACTCATCGCCCCACACAGCGATGAGATCCAAGACTTCCCGATCAGTCCATGCTGGGGCCCTCTTTCTATTCTGAGATTGCATGGCCATCTCTGCTGGAGAGCTCTGCATCGTTGCCAGTGCTGCTGAGCTCGCCACGATGTCCAAACAGGAAATGAGGTTCAAACTGCCCAGACAGGAAAAGGAATTCAAATTTTCCCGGGGCTTTTCCTGTGTGGCTGGTCAGAGCATCCGAGCTCGGACTGCTGTCCAGAGCGTCAACAGAGTGGTGCACTGTGGGATAGCTCCCGGAGCTATTAGCATCGATTTCCATCCACACCTAGCCTAATTCGACATGGCCATGTCGAATTTAGCGCTACTCCCCTCGTTGGGGAGGAGTACAGAAGTCGAATTTAAGAGACCTCTATGTCGAACTAAATAGCTTCGTGGTGTGGACGGGTGCAGAGTTAATTCGATGTAACGGCGCTAAATTCGACATAAACTCCTAGTGTAGACCAGGCCTCAGAAAGACCTCAAGACTTCTGGAATATGCTGCTCAAACAGTTTCACTTTTGTTTCTACTGCCTGTTCCTCCCTTCTCACATTTATCTCCAGACTTCTTCTCCTTGTCCAGATCTATTCCGCCCCCAACAATCTTCTATTGATTGAACTTTTTGAAACTTTACACTTTTAGAGAGAGGTAAGAGCAAGGCCGCCCAGAAGGGGGAGCAAGTGGAGCAATTTGCCCCGGGCCCTACAGGGGCCCCCACGAGAATATAGTATTTTATAATATTGCAACGTTTTTTTAATGGAAGGGGCCCCCAAAATTGCTTTGCCCCAGGCCCCCTGAATCCTCTGGGCGGCCCTGGGTAAGGGATTGACTCTGTGTACACAAATTTGCAGAGGGACAATAGGGTTGAGGTCTGTTATTTCTCACCTCTATATATTTATTTATTTATTTATTTAAAAATATTTTTGCTGTTAACAAGCATGTTATCTCTGGAGACACAAATCCACAGTTTGAGAACTGCAAAACTAAGCATCTCTGATGGTATCTTCTAGACTGAGCACTGAGTGCCATTGGGTAGATAGAACGATTAACCTAAATAATCTATACAGAAGCCCCTGGAACCCCATAAGATTGGGTCCCTAATCCATGAACTACTGGAGCTCATTTACAAAACTTTTCTTAAACATTACATGAATATATTGTCTCATACTATAGAATTAGAATTTATAAGCCCTATTCCATGATGAGATATCTTTGAGCTGTAATGTATCTTAATTAAAACTATCTTTAGATAGGTTTTTTCCTCTAAAAGCATTTTATCAAAAAATCCGATTTTTTTTTTAAATAAAAAAATCATCCATTTTTATCCACCCTGGTTGTTCCATATTTTGGTCAATTGTCATGTATTGTTTGCTTGTGCTGAATATCAGCAGGTAAGAAGATTAAGAGGTATGTGTAAGTTCTACTGAAGACAATGGAAAATGACAGACAACTTTATAAAGGGCAGCCTTACTTTGGGAAGGGAGGTTTTAATTAAATCATGACCATGTTTCCTGAGAGCAGCTAGAAACTTTAGGTCTATCACAAGAATGGGAGATGGTACCCAGGGCCGGCTCCAGGCACCAGCAGACCAAGTACGTGCTTGGGGCGGCACCTTAGAAGGGGCGGCCAATGTTGGGGTGGCGGGGGGCGCTCACGGTGTTTTTGTTTCTTTGTTCGGCGGGGCAGCGCTCGAGGGGTTTTTCTTGTTTTTGTTTTTGTTTCGGCCGGGCAGCGCGGGGGGTGTTTCTGCGGTGCGGCGCTGAGGGCGGGGGCTTCGGCAGCGCAGCGCTGGGGGGGTTGGGCGGCGCGGCGCTCCGGGGGTTTGGGCGGGGCAGGGGGTTTGGGCGGCCTGACCCGGCGCGGCGCTCTGGGGGTTTGGGCTGCACGGCACGGTGCTTGGGGGTGGGGGGGTTGGGGCAGCACGGTGAGGCACTGGGGGGGGGGGGGGGGGGGGGGGGGGGGGGGGGGGGGGGGTGTTACAGCAAGGTGGCGCTCTTCTTTTTTGCCTGGGGCGGCAAAAAAGTTAGAGCCGTCCCTGATGGTACCATCTTTATTAAGGGCGTACTACCCTTCTCCCTCAGTAAAATCTTTACTGAGGATATGAGTAGATTCAATCTTACTAGGTCACTTCGGTGCCAATGTAAGTTATGGGAAATGGTGGCCTTTCTGAGTAAGGGAAAATGGTGAATATAATGGGAAAGAAACTATTATTAATTTTAACTGCATCCTAATGTCTACAAATGTGCATAAATCACTAGTTAACAATGATTTTTAACTATATGGAACGTATGAATAGTAATGAATCACTCATTAGTTAGCAAAAGGAATTCTACAAAAGGTGAGACAACTGAGAAAGTTATCTTAAAGGTCCCATTTTAAATTCATTTTAACTTATAAACTAAATTACATTGTATTTTCGAGGAAATGTCTTTACCCACAGATTATGTGCTGTAAATATACACTGTATTCCTCATGCAAAACAAAGAGGTTGAAACCCTATTTGAAGTGCAAAAACAAGACCTAAAAATATAGAGCCACTGCTCTACTTCTGTAATAAGTCCATTACTCTTTACTCAGTCAAAACTCTACTAAAATCAGAGTGAGCAACATGGTATTTGGCTTATTATCACTGAGAAATGTAAATAAAACCATGGACACTGTTTCTATGGGATGCACTAAAACAATGTTTTGTCTTCTGTCAGTTGTCTCAGCAGAACCTATTAACACTGTTACCACACCTGTGGTGGTATTATCAATGTTGCTGGTTTCTGTGGATATTTTTGCATGATAAGGTACTGTACTTTATTCTTAAACAAAAAATACCTGTTCAACTATATTCTAACCTCAGTTAAAAAAGAAAATGTTTTTTGCGGGAAATACAGGGAAAAAATGTTATTGTCAAGCTCCTTAGAAACAAAGGTCAGAACTTTTTTAACTTTGAAGAAATGACATGATGGTGTCCTTTTAATTGAGGAAGAAGATCCTTTGCCTGTGAAAAATGAAATCCTCCACACTTCTCAACTACCTTTTAAACCCTTCAACCTGTCAGTGAAATTGTGTAATCTAGTAATAGCATGCCTGAGGCTGCCTTTTCCTGGGCAAGGGTATCAGCAAATGATGCGCTCTACTAATTTTAATCATATTGGGCCAGATCTTAATCTTGGTTACGTTGATGTAAATCCAGGGTAATTCTATTGTCTTCAGTGCAGTTACTCTAGGTTTATATTAGTGTAAATTAAATCAGAATCTAGCTTCATTTTTTTTATGGTTCCATTGTAAGATTTTTAGAAAGTCACCAAACAAAGAAATTTATGGGTGAATTTTCACATCTTTAATGAAAATCACTTATTGAAGTAGCATTCCTCTTTGGGTAATGGTTAAAATTGTCATGTAGCTATCAACATTTTGGTATAGAGGACTCAAGGTCACTGCTGTGCTAAATGCACACAGTAGTTGATTTTTCATTGCATCATAACCAATCTTAGTTGCTTGTAGTTTCTTGGACTTTGTTACTAGAATTCCTGATTATTCATTAGCTGTAGTGCTGTATTTCGAGTCAGTTTGAATCAGATACCAACATATTTTATATGTATTTGAATATGTAGACTAATTGGAAGTATGTAGACTTATACGTTTTATAAGTGACAAGACACAAGAATAAACTGTATTGAAACTTGGGGTGCAGTAATTCATATTTCAGTCAATGAAAGTTTTGCATTTGTAGTTACTCTGGGATGGGTTTTTACAATCCATCAATTCAGTAATTTTGTGTTAACTAATTCATAGCAGAGTTGATTAGTAATATCATCCTAATTGTTACCTGTATCAGAGGACTGTACCATGTCTGTGTAATGGAAATTTTTTTTTCTCCAGTATAGGAAATTTGTTTTTGAAAACAGTTAGGTACTTCAAATATTAACCAGCCAAAAACTTTTATCCTGTAAATTATTATTTTGTAATTGACTGAGATGAGAACTATTAAATCATGCCGTTAACTTGGTGCCATCCCTGAAATGTCTTTCCCTCTCTTAGTGTTGGTATTACAATGCTTGCCAATGTCAGATGCTTTCCCAAATTTGCAGAATGTGTGTAATCTGCAAAATATTCTTCAATTTTGTCCAGACATAGAATACAATTACCTAACTATAATGTTCACTAAATAAAAGTACTTCGCTAAATAAATAGATATGTTCTGAAATATAGTAATTTTTTGGTATTCTAGTTAAATATACAGTATCATACACTACTGTATCCCGATACATGCAAATTACAAATAAAAGAAAATCTTATTGCATTACATTTATGAATATTGCTGTAATTTATAATATAGGAACAGCGTCACTCCACTGTACATAATAGGGCTGTAATTCTAGTGAAGAATTCTGGTGACAAACTGAAAAAAAAAAGTGTGAGTGGTTTGATTTGGCAAACAGGATCCCTACATGGAAAAACGGCCTTAATTTATGAACATTTCAGGGTACATTTTTAAATATAACTCACAGATAAAGAAAAATAACCTGTTTACATAGTTTGTCTCTTGCCCACTTTTTCCATATCTCAGTTTTCTTTTTTATTCTTCTTTCACTGCCTTTTCAATCCACTTCTGCCTGGTGAGGTTTGACAATTTGGTTTTTAAAGCTGTCCCTAAGATCATCTGATAAAAGTTCATTATGCACTTTTCTGAGATTATTTGCTTATGCATGTTTTCAGATGTTACTTTTTTATAGGGGGAAATAAACTCTCTATTTTTGTTTTTTATAAGAACAATGTAGAAATCCATAGATTATAAATGGCTGGTATAAGCCTTATTTGTTTTTCTGACAAAGCAACTGTAAATTTAATATTATATGAACAGCTTGAAGGCAGGATCCAAAGCCCCCTTAAATCAATATGTTTCCCTTTACTTCAGTGGGCTTTCGATCAGGCCTGCAGTGATTAATATTAAGTCTCCATTCTGCATTTTGAACCACTTAGGCTCAGCAGTCTGTGCGGGAATTACAATGCAGAATTGGGATTGAAGAGACATTTTTGAAAGTTATAATAATAAATGGAGATATACCTATCTCATAGAACTGGAAGGGACCTTGAAAGGTCATTGAGTCTAGCCCCCTGCCTTCACTAGCAGGACCAAGTATTGATTTTTGTCCCAGATCCCTAAGTAGCCCCCTCAAGGATTGAACTCACAACCCTGGGTTTAGCAGGCTGATGCTTGAACCACTGAGCTATCCCTCCCCCCCATTCCTTGACTCTGGCCTCTAGTATTTTGCCCACAATCATTTGTCTATGCAAAACTCAAACTTGCACACACTAAGTGAATTGTTGGAATTTTGCAGACTGAAAAAATGCAATGGTGAAATTTCTGGGATAAATTTAGAGACCACTTGTGAAAATATGGCCAGAAAAAAAAAGATGATTCACTGACTGATAAGCAGTAACTGGGAACAATTTCACATTTGTGCCTTTGAAAATCTCCCCCTTCAGTTTTTTGAGATTCTTGAATAAAAGATACTACTGTACAAAAATATAAAATAGTTGTATTTTCTAATAGTTTTGTTAATAAGTTGATCTTGTTAATTTTGAATCCATCTTCAGAGTATGTATGAAGAATAGAGATGTAAAACAAAGCAAAAACAACAACAAAAGAGGGATAAAGAATAACTGCTTTTAGGTGCATTTTTATATTTAAAGTACCTTCTACTAAAACACTGTAACAAGCTTTTAATGTCAGAGGGGTAGCCGTGTTAGTCTGAATCTGTAAAAAGCAACAGAGGGTCCTGTGGCACCTTTAAGACTAACAGAATAAGAACCTCACTTCTTGCATCTGAAGAAGAGAGGTTCTTACCCATGAAAGCTTATGCTCCCAATACTTCTGTTAGTCTTAAAGGTGCCACAGGACCCTCTGAAGCTTTTAATGAATAACCATTCCAGATTTGCATTGTTATAAACTTGTCCCTCAGTTCTATCTAATCTCCTTAATTTTTAGGCACTTAACCGTGAATGCATAAAAACTATTAGTGTATGCAATGTGGTTGTAGCTGTGTTGATCCCAAAATATTAGAGAGACGAGGTGAGTGATGTAATATCTTTTATTGGACCAACTTCTGTTGGTGAAAGAGACAAGCTTTCGAACTTACACGGAGCTCTCCTTCAGGTCTGGGAAACGTACTCAAGAGTGTCACAGCTAAATACAAGGTAGAACAGATTGTTTAGCATAAGTAGCTAACACATATTTCAAGGGACCATTCAAGGTGAAGTGGCTCATTAACACTCTTCTAGTCAGGGGGGAAAGAAAGGGAGGGAAGTCAGCTGTAGGGGGTTGTTAGTGGTTACAGATTGTTGTAGTAAGCCATAAATCCAGTGTCTATTCCAGGGGTAGGCAACCTATGGCACGCGTGCCGAAGGCAGCACGCGAGCTGATTTTCAGTGGCACTCACACTGCCTGGGTCCTGGCCACCGGTCTGGGGGGCTCTGCATTTTAATTTAATTTTAAATGAAGTTTCTTAAACATTTTAAAAACCTTATTTACTTTACATACAACAATAGTTTAGTTATATATTATAGACTTATAGAAAGAGATCTTCTAAAAACATTAAAATGTATGACTGGCACGCGAAATCTTAAATTAGAGTGAATAAATGAAGACTCGGCACACCACTTCTGAAAGGTTGCCGATTCCTGGTCTATTCAGTCCATGATTTTTAGTGTCTAGCAAAGTTATAAATTTAAGCTTCCAGACTTGTCTTTTGAAAGTGTTGTGCAGGTTTCCTTTGAGGATGAGAACCGATAGGTCAGATATAGATATGTCTGTTCCACCTTGTATTTAGCTGGGATGCGCTGAGTATGTCTACACTGCAATTAAAAACCCACTGCTGGTCTGTGCCAGCTGACTCAGGTCTCAGGCTCAGGCTAAGGAGCTATTTAATTGCAGTGTAGATGTTTGGGCTTAGGCTGGAGCCTGAGCTCTAGGACCCTGTGAGATGGAAGGGTCCCAGAGCTCGGGCTGCAGCCCAAGCTTGAAAATCTACATTGCAGTTAAACAGCCCCTACACCCAAGCCTCATGAGTCCAAGTCGGCTGTAATGGGTCAGCCATGAGTGTCTAATTGCAGAGTAGACATACCCTCTGAGTATGTTTTCCAGACCTGAAGAAGAGCTCTGTGTAAGCTCAAAAGTTTTGTCTCTCTCACCAACAGAAGCTAGTCCAATAAAAGATATTACCTCATCCACTTTGTCTCTCTAAAAACAATTAAATCTGCCCAGAAGAGACAGTCAGTTCTCTGTGCTGCTCTTTTGTCTAGATGATGGCATTCATTTTTGGTTGGACTGCCAGGTTATTCTTCTTCTCTGGATATTTGGGGAATGCGTAACACTGCACCCTAAAATGTTTGATCTCTGCAGACAAAAAATTGACATGATTATGTACTTTAAATAAAACTACAGACAGTAACACTTTGTAGGAGAAAACTTATTAGTTGAAGTCTCCAAGTTAATTATTCATTTGTGCCTGTGTGGTCAAACCGCTCTATTGCTTTGTGTGGCTGAATGTTGCATTCTTTATATTTAAGTTGGAGTTAAAATATTGTCATTTTTGGACAGTAACAAGCACACTTACAAGCATAGTTAATAAGTAGGTGCTCAAGAGAAATATTTCCATATCTAGCATGTATGTGAAAAGCGGTACTCTAATAAGATGAAATTTGTTTCTGGTAGGTGTAGTTGCTTTGGCTTGCAATGGCTAATCATTTCCCCCCTTTTTGGATTTTCTTCTTTGTTTTTCTCTCTAGCTGTAGATGGTGAGCTGAGGCCAATGATTTCCTTCTCCCCAAAGTGTTGGTCCTATCCTCTTCCATAATACTATCACCTGTATCGTTAGGTTACTCACGACAGGTGGGTGGAATACATAGCCTCTGCTAAGGCTGCAGATAATGCTGCGTCAGCAGTCATCTTGGGCTGCAGTTAATACTGCTTCAACAATCACTTTGTAAGCAGCACTTAGACAATGGTCTTTTGAAATCCAAAGCTATCATGGTCACAGAGACCAAGTGGTGGTGGTTTATAAAGAAAATGGGTGCTCCAGAAAAGAAAATATAATTTTTTAATCTATCTCTACCTCACCATAGAGAAATGAACCAAAACCAAAATGTACCCAGACACAACAAAGATTACCCTAAATAATGAAAAAGGGATCTTAGCCCAAAATAATTTCATGGCCACTAGTCAGCTCTATACTAAAGCTTTTATTGCTAGTTTCCTTTCTCTTGAGGTTTCTGCATTTTTTCCTGTTCCTGTATCCCGGGGCTTGGCTGACATGGCCGTTCCAGTCATTAGCAACTTGACCGCCACCATTAGCTTTTACACAAGAGGATGTATTTGCCTATTTGCCATTTTTCCTTATTTTCTGAGAAGGAGAAAAGAAGAACACTGCAGTGACTAATGGGAGAAAAAAAACCTGTCTGCATTGCACACTTCATATCACACTCACACCACACAAAACAAAACAAAAAACACAGGAAAGAACAGAATTCCAATGGGACAACATAAAAAAGACAGACTGTTAAAGAGCAAAACCATCCTGTCACGTACATCAACAATTTGCCTGGTCTCTCTGGTTTTGTAAACTTGGAACCAAAGTGTTGCTCCCAAACCTAACCTTTTACTTGGCAGTACAGTGCACTTCATTTCAAAACCAGGCATACAGATTTGTGTGTGCAGCTATCTGAGACACCAAAATAATCAAATTAACAACAAAGGGTTGCGCTATAAGTAGACAATCTTCACTTGCACTAAAAGTAGACAATAAGTATATTGCACTATAAGTAGACAATCTTCCAGTTCAAGAGTCATGTCCTGACTGTCTGTTATAGATCAGAGGAATCAATGACAGGATTTGTCTGTGGTTATTTTCATTTGGCTTTTGTTGTCCTAGCAAAATTGGTTGCGAATAGTAATAGCACCTAAAAGGGCTTCCACATATCTCTTAAGTATGATAATTTAACCTGCTTGAATAAAAAGATTGGATGGCCTGCTTTCACCAGTTTAATGGTATTTTTTACACGTTGTACTTTTACGGCTGTGAATTACTGATAGTGAACCTGTTTAAAGATTTTGTACAATGTAATATAGAAGTGCTTCATCTTCTTGGTCTAACATTCTACCTGTGCTGTCTACAAAGGAGCCAAGATGAAAGAGGAAAATTGCAAGCCTCTAAGAAAAAGGGCTAGTAAGTAGGGGAGAAGTTATGTTGGTGTCTATTATAAAAATGCCACTTTCACATTTATTTTAAAACAGAGTTGGACAGTCTTTTCTGTAGGCGTACATACAGTATGTGTCACTAGGTTCCTCCATAGCTACTCATGAATGCAAATATTCCTCTATGCATGGTTATATATTACTTTATTAATTGGCAGGATCAGCTGTTGCAGTGCATGATCATACACTGATAAACAAATGCTACTAGATGCATTTTTTTTTCCTGTTCAGTGCTTCAGAGAAGATGATTTTTGTCAACTTCCCTGTTGGCTTGGGTCAGCCTGCTGAGAGAATGCTAGTTCTATGATTATTGCTAGCTTTATTTTGAACATCTGATAGGTTTTTCATTAGCGAGGGACAAGGATTCAGTTTTTCTCTTTTTAATAAAAACAACAAGGAGTCTGGTGGCACCTTAAAGACTAACAGATTTATTTGGGCATAAGCTTTCGTGGGTAAAAACCTCACTTACTGAAGAAGTGAGGTTTTTACCCACGAAAGCTTATGCCCAAATAAATCTGTTAGTCTTTAAGGTGCCACGAAACTCCTTGTTGTTTTTGTAGATACAGACTAACACGACTACCCCCTGATCTCTTTTTAATGAATGCCCCAGTACCAGAATTTAGAAAAACATATTGAACCTAAAAGTATTTGTGGGTTCACTAGAATGAGTCTTAGTAAGTAATTTGGGTTTTCTAGGTGCTGTCATATTACATATAAAATAACAATAGCAGGTCAAAATAATAATATATAGCACCTGTATTGCACTTTCTGTTTAAAGTATTTTGCAGACATTAACATTTACGGAACATTGACAACAACATAGTATGGGAAGTAGAATTATCTTAATTTAACAGATAAGGAAAATGAGGCAGAGAAGTGAAATGACTTTCTTGAGGCCACAGAGGAAGTCAGTTATTGACGAGTTCGCAGTTGTGAGGTTTAGAAGCAGATCTGCTCAGATTAGAGATTAATAAGCAATAACATTGAAAATCTCAGTTCTGAGTACCAGAGCTGCTAAAATCATGTTGGAATTGAAGTAAAAGAAAATGCAACATATTCATGAGATGCATATTTAAGGTCCAATATTTCATGGCCTGGGAGAACTAGAAGTTAATACTTTTACCCACTAGAAAGCTGAAATTTCAAGTGTGTGAACATTCCTCTTTTCACAAACAGAAAAAGTGGCTATTAATATACCTGCCTTGCCAATAACAATTGTACGTATCCATGAGTTCCAGTCTCTCCTGGATCCCTCACAGTTGTTAACTTTGATTAAAAGCACTTAAAAACACTTTTGAGTTGTAAAGGAAAAGTAATTTCAGATTGTGCTTTGATCACACTTTTAATTCACAGTGGCAAAAATAGACAGCTACAAGTATGTGAGAAAAATGTTCCTTATGCTTCTAGGTAGGGTGACCAGATAGCAACTGTGAAAAAACGGGATGGGGTGGGGGGTAATAGGCGCCTATATAAGAAAAAGCCCCTCCCTCCCTCTGCTATTTCCCTATTTGCACCACATGTACCCTATTGCCCTGCTATATGAAAAAAAAATACATCAAATTTCTCTCCTTTCGCCACAAAAACCTTTTCAATTATATAAAACTTACATTTTTCATTATCTGATAGATATAGGAGCAGATATTAATGCCAGGAATTGTGTGTTAGAATATTTGAGGACTTGATTATATTATATTTTTAAATTAGGAGTTTGGATCTTAAATCCTTATGTTTTGTTTTTATTGGTAAGAGTAGAAAATAGATAAATCTAACAAATACCCTGTGTGATGGCTTGCCTCCCTTCGAGATGCCAACCGATGTGACACAGATAATGAGATCAGCTCTGGGAAGTCTCCGCTTAAGGGACTTGCCCCAGCACTCAGGTATCCACCTCCCTTGGAGTGCAGACCCAAAAGTATATTATGAAATCTGCCTCCTCCCTCAGTTGGAGGAAGGTATGCATCCCTCCCCCAAATTATGAATTGCACAAATGGGATTATATTATAAACAAGAAATACATTTATTAACTACAAAAGGTGAATTTTAAGTGGTTAAAACAGAGGTGGGTAAACTACAGCCCGCGGGCCACATCTGGCCCGCAGGACCGTCCTGCCTGGCCCCTGAGCTCCTGGCCAGGGAGGCTAGCTCCCGGCCCCTGCCCCGCTGTTTCCCCTCCCCCGCAGCCTCAGCTCGCCACACCGCTGGCGCAATGCTCTGGGTGGCGGGGCTGTGAGCTCTTGCCGGGCAGCACAGCTGCAGAGCCCGGCCTGATCCGGTGGTCTGTGCTGCACAGTGGCGTGGCTGGCTCCAGCCGGGCAGTGCAGCTGCCTGTCCTGGTGCTCTGGGAGGCGCGACTGTAGCACCGCCAGCCGCCGGTGCTCCAGGCAGCACGGTAAGCGGGCAGGGAGCAGGGGGGGTTGGATAGAGGGCAGGGGAGTTTGGGGCGGTGGTCAGGGGGTGGGGGTGTGGATAGGCGTCAGGGTGGTCAGGGGGCAGGGAACAGGTGGGTTGAATGGGGGCAGGACTCCCCGGGGGCAGTCAGGAAGGAGAAGGGGGGTTGGATGGGATGGCAGGGGGCAGTCAGGGGCGGGAGGTCCGGGGCGGTCAGGGAGCAGGGGGGCATGGATGGGGCAGAGGTCCTGGGGGGGGCCATCAGGGGACAGGGAATGGGGGGGGTGGATGGGGCAGGAGTCCTGCGGGGGGGGTGGCAGGGGGGAAGGAGGCGGGGGGGTTGGATAGGGGCTGGACCACGCCTGACTGTTTGGGGAGGCACAGCCTCCCTTTACCGGCCCTCCATACAATTTTGGAAACCTGATGTGGCCCTCGGGCCAAAAAGTTTGCCCGCCCCGGGTTAAAATATAGCAAATAGAACAAAGCAGATTACTAAGCAAATAAAACAAAACCCACAAACTCAGCTTGTTTCACTAAAGAAATTGGTTACAAATAGTGTTTTTTCACTCTAGATATTATTGCAGGCAGATTACAGAAAGTCTTGAAAGGCAGCTGCACTGGTCTCCAGCTTCAGACTCACAAGCTAGATGCCCTTCCAGCTTGGGCTCAACCCTTCTCTCCCCAGTTCAGTTCTTGCTTCCAGGTGTTTTTCAATGTCTCTTTGTGTGGGAGGCAGAGGAGAACCTCGGTGATGTCACTCCCCTGCCTTATGTAGCTCTTGTGTAAGGCGGGAACTCTTTTCTTCCAGTGGAAAAACTGGCATTCCAAAAGGGGAGGAAGGGTATCCAGAACCAGGTGACTCGGACCCATGTCTCTGCAAGACTGTGGCCGCCATTGCTCTTAGGCTCTCTGGAGCATCCACAGGAAGACTAAGTTCTCTTACAGTCAATTGTCTCTGGTAATGGGCCATTAGCACTGTCATGCTTTCTCATTGTGGTACCTGAAGGGCTAGTTGGGCGTAATGCCGAAAGGATCCCATTTGAAATACAGATACATAGTCAATATTCCTAACTTCAGATGCAGAAATGATACAGGCATACAAATTGGATAATTGCATTCAATAAATCATAACCTTTCCAGTGATATCTTACATGAGCCATCTTGCATAAAGTATATCTCAGTTATGTCATATCCATATCATAAGCATATTTCCATAAAGAATATGGAGTGTAATGTCACACCCTGTGTCCACTAGAATTGCTGTCCCGTGGATTCCACCTTTCACCTTTTCTCATTTTTTTACTTGGGATAAATAAAGCTCTCTTTCACTTATTGTTCATTCTCTAATTGACTGATTAGATCCCCTGCAATAGCCTGTAGTTTAAGGGACTAATAAAGCATCGGAAACTTTTTAGGGTTGGCCTGTCTTGGCCTGTTCTAGTGATATCCTAAAGGCTGCATGGAAGGTCACATGACTCTTAGAACAAGATTAAAGTGTATTGAAAAAGACGTCTCAAGCAAGAAGCCAATGTAGGATCAATGTTTTCCGCCATTGGAAGTGCTTTGATTTACAGCAGCAGCAGGTCCTTTTCCTTTTTCTTTTTCTGTTCCACTTTTTAAACTATTTCCTCTGGTCTGTTTTGGCCAGATAGAAAGATCCATGAAGGTTTGTAAAACCGAATCTCTCCTTTTCTGCATAGTTTAATTGATAATGTTAACCAGAAATTTATCTTTCAGTTCATTGATCAGCCGAGAAAGGACTCTAATTTGATAAGAACCATTCCACAATATGCCAGCTTACAAAAACCTCGAACTAGGCAGGAAATGTAGTATAACATTTAATGTTGGCCCTTTTTAAAAAAATGAGCAAAATATTTTTCTTTTAAGTGAGCAAAACTATTTCATGACCACCATTAAAGCCCTCCTTCATGCCCCTTTCCCCACCATTAGTTACTCCTGAGGGAATTCTGTGCCAAAAAATTAAAAATTCTGTACACAATATTTGAAAATTCTGCATTTTTATTTGTCAAAATAACAACATAATCATGCCAGTTACAATTATTTAGGTTTAATTAAGTATTTTGAAATATTTTAACAAATATGTTATATCCCATTTATGAAAAAGAAATAACTAGAAAATAAATGTGGAAAACAACCTTGCATTGGTAATAAGCAGGAATTTATTTTTCCCATTTCCAATTTCTATGATTCCCTGAACGTGCCAGGCATGGGTAGAAAAGCTGAAGGAAAATTTTCTTAACTACAACTTCTGTTTTTGCAGATCTGCTGTACAAACCAGTATTCTGTGTTGTACCAGTCTAGTTCCTTGTCAGTGTGGCAGACATTCATAATCAGAACATAAGTTTTTTTGTGCCACAAATTCACTAATTGTGACCTTCCCATTCTTCTCCTCAGCTTTTTGTTCTTCCTTCATCAGTGGACACATTCCTGCCAGTCTTTGTGCTACCATTTAATTTGCACAGCAAGTTCTACAACATTGAACAGATGACTGATCTCAGCCAGGACAAGAAAACCATAAAATGCACCAAGTGCTCCGCTTCATTTCAACCAAGCGATGTTGTATTTTTTTGCCCCAATTGCAACAAGGGTCCAATGTGCTCTGGAGGTACTCTGCTAGAGACATCTGAGTTTTTAAGTTCCCATGATGACACCTTGCCTCACCAGTCAGAGGAACAAATCTCTTTTGTAACAGAGGTGAGCAGATTGGGTTTAGAGATGCCATTCCTTTCCATCCAGGTTTTATTTCATAATGACTAGTGCTCATTTCTGCTTAGAACAATAAGGACTATATTTCCCAGTGTGCCCTCATAAGTGTGTATAGTAGAACAGCCCAGATTCTAACTACGTTCTAAAACATCTTCCCTATTCACAATGTTTTTGAAGCCTTGTACCTAATAATAATAATTCCTAGCTCTTATATACTGCATGTAACAATCTATAATGTTTTTTTTAAAAAATCCTGGTTCTCTAGAAATTGTGAATACCATGAGAAGAGTATGATATAACACGTTATGCTTGACCATACCCATATAGGACCAATTATATGGAAGAAGCTGTTTCACTATTTAAAAAAATCTAATAATTTATTAGAAAATTTGCAGAACAAATTAACTTAATATATTAAAACGTAAATTCCTGATTTTTTTTTTCTTTTGAAGAAAATGTGGTGTTAATATCTTACCTCAAGAGACACGAAAAGGTTACATTTTAATGGGATTAATTAGTTAATGCTTTGAAACTGCAAAGTAGTTTATAAGTGCTAAGTTATTCATGTACTATGATGTACATTTAACTCAGAGTGAAGATTATACCATATGAATATAAAATTATATCATTTTTAACCTAAGTTGTAAACAAATGTTGAGTAAACCCTTGTTCAGAGGACTTTTTTTTTCTCCCTAAGAGACAGGCCAAGTAGTACTCTGAGACAAATTACATTGTAGCCCTAAGAAATGTGTCTGTCAGACTATACAGTGCAATTAACTGTAAATGAGGTGCTGGTAATGCATGTAGTAAACAATCTAGAAAACTCTATATGTAGGCCCCCTTGACCCAATTCAGTAAAGCACATGCTGAAGTTCTTTGCTAAAGGATGGTTTGTTGAAACACGTCCTGAACAAGGATGGATTTAGGCACATGCTTAATAGCTTTTGCTGAAGCAAGGCTTTAAATAGAAGTGGTCTAATTTTCAGAAGAACTGAGTACTCACAAATTCCCTTGAAGTCAATAGAACTGTTGTGTTCAGCACATTTGAAGATCAGGCTTTTGATTTAGGCATCCAGGTTTGAATATGTTAGTTTATTTTCCCCTCTAATCTCTTTCAATTATAGTAATCTTAAATGTTTTAATAGTACATAATAATAATTGTATGCTATATAATAGTAGGTAAAAAATTCAGACAAAAGTATGTTTTTTAAGTTGACTGTCTGTCTTTAATTTCTCTTTAGGCCATTCTTACTGATGTACAGAGTTTCTTTCTTTAAGTATTGTTCCTGCAGTAGTTAATGCATTGGTTGCGGACATATTTATCTCAGAACATAATCTTTCTAATATTGAAGGTTCTAAAATTGTACAATTGGAAGCTTTAAAAGCTTTTATTGGAGGCGTTTGTATTAAATATATATCTGAAAAGAATAAAATGAAAAAAGCACTTAAAACTGAATGCCAGAAGAAAATCCATCATTTGGGATATATTAACATAAATGAGTCCCCTTTAAAGAAGCACTTCTAAATTGATGGACGCAAACTCAATATCCTCTTAAATCAGTCATATCTGAATATACCATCAGTGACTTGTTTTCCAGCATTTCTGTAAGTGGGGGGACAAAACAGGAAATGTTTTTAGCAAAGAAAACTAAAATACATTCAGCCTCAGTTATTCCTTCACTACGTAAATAGTATAGAGTATCGGATAATATTGTAGAATAATCTCTGTTAGTAATAGCAATTGTATATATGGTAAACTTATAGCTGACTATTTGGCCATTGGTATATAGGAAATATCCAATGCTAGACCTGTCAGGAGATATGTGGTGCTTGAAAATAAATGAGGAAATTGCATTAGAATGGCGATCATCTTCTAAAATATAAGAAACCCTTTCTATTATTTAATTCAGTGTCAGATTCACATAACATTACTTTATTTCAAACAATTTTGTAACATATCTCATCAATTGAAAGCATATTTTTCTTGTTATCAGGCATAATTATTGCAGATAATTATTTATTTTATTTATGACAAGCGTTTATATAGTGTCCATCACTTTAGTATGTGAGTAAAATGAATTCCTTCTAGAGTTGTTACCACTTGAAGCTGTTTCTGTAAGTCAGTCTGTGACCAGGAAAATCAAGGGCACTTGTTGGACCATTCATACTAAGGCCAGCATTTATCCCTATTTCACTCGTATTCAGTCAGCAGCTCTACGTGAAGAATTTTTGTGTCCCCAACCAGGGCTATCCTTAGGCATACGCAGCATACACGGATGCATAGGGCACCTGAAAATTTGGGGCACCTCTGGGTCTTCGTGTCGACCCACCTGCCTCTTCCTATCCCTGTTCTGACCCTTCCTTCAGGCTCCCACCACAGCTGGCTGCTGCTGCAGCCTGGTGAGTCTTCCTCCGGAGGGGATCTAGTAACTTAAAAGTGAAAAAGCCTCCAGCCTGCCAGATCTATTAGCACAACATTGAAACTGTTAAAGAGCCATTCAAGTGGTAATGAAGCCATTTAACAGGCATTTGCCAACCCCCAGGTATATACTGTCAGTTTCTGAATTTACTGACAAAAACAGTTGTGCATTACTGTCATATTTACTCAGAACATGTTAGTCTACAGGACCTTAGTTTAAAATTTGCTTTAAAATATTTCATTAGTGTGTTGCTGAAGATTATAAAATCACATCTCTAAAAAATCCTTCCATAGATCTTTAAATGCACAATCTGAGTATTCATCTTTAGTCTTAAATGCTTGGATCTTCAGACATATAGTTTTTAAAATAAATCCTTCAAAAGATCACCCTTATCTAAAATACATATGCGAGCCCGGGCTGCCGTCGGGCATAAGGGCACTGTGACGGGTTGGATCACAGAAACCCCCTTGGGAGCTACCACCCAATGTACCAAGACTACCCCTGCTCCTGTTTTCCCTGCCAGCTCAGGACTCCAGCACCCTGTCTTGCTGAGCCAGACACTCCAGTCAGCTCCAACACAGACTCAGGGTCTGAATCACTTGTCCCAAAGCTGCAAGTTTACCTGAAAACAGCTCACAGAAGTGTGCTTTTTTTAGCACTCAGATGCCCAACTCCCAATGGGGTCTAAACCCAGATAAATCCGTCTTACCCTGCATAAAGCTTATGCAGAGTAAACTCATAAATTGTTCGCCCTCTATAACACTGATAGAGAGATATGCACAGTTGTTTGCTCCCCCAGGTATTAATACATACTCTGAGTAAATTACTAAATAAAAAGTGATTTTATTAAATACAGAAAATAGGATTTAAGTGGTTCCAAGTAGTAACAGACAGAACAAAGTAAGTCACAAGCAAAATAAAATAAAATGCGCAAATCTACGTCTAATCAAACTGAATACAGATAATCTCACCCTCAGAGATGCTTCAGTAAGCTTTTTCTCAGACTGGACACCTTCCAGGCCTGGGCACAATTCTTTCCCCTGGTACAGCTCTTGTTGCAGCTCAGGTGATAGCTAGGGGATTCTTCATGATGGCTTCTCTCCCCCTTTGTTCTCTTCCACCCCTTTATATATCTTTTGCATAAGGCGGGAACCCTTTGTCCCTCTGGGTTTCCATCCCCCCTCACTGGAAAAGCACCAGGTTAAAGATGGATTCCAGTTCAGGTGACATGATCACATGTCACTGCAAGACTTCATTGCCCACTTGCCAGCACACACATATACAGGAAGACTAACAGGTAAACACAGCCATCTGCAGACAATGGTCCTTGTTAATGGGAGTCATCAAGATTCCAAACCATCATTAATGGCCCACACTTTACATAATTACAATAGGCCCTCAGAGTTATGTTTTATATTTCTAGTTTTAGATACAAGAGTGGTACATTTCTACAAATAGGATGATCACACTCAGTAGATTATGAGCTTTGTAATGATACCTTACAAGAGACCTTTTGCATGAAGCATATCCCAGTTGCATTATATTCACTTATTATCATGTTTTTATAAAACCATATAGACTGCACAACGTCACAGGCACCAGTTCAATAATACTGCATAGGGCCCCATAAATCCTAAGGACGGCCCTGTCTCCAACACACAATCATTTTTAAACACAATTAAACTCCTCTGATTAAGAGTATTATGACCTCTTCATTCAGGTCCCAATTTAGCAAAGCACATAGGCACATGTTTAACTTTGTGCTCATGAGTAAGTACTTGCCTTCAAGCATGTGAGTAGTATGATTGACATCAATGAATGTCTACAGCTAAATACTTAAGTGCTTTGCTCAATGGGGCCTTGGTCATTAATTTTGGCTAATGGCTGTAATGTTTACCTCCACAAAAGATTTCAATGTGTCTGTGGCACTCCTGTACTCTACCATGCAAGAAATTAAATGATTGAGAATCAAACTGCTAGGCTCTAAACTGGACAGGAAATGGTTTGCTCATCCCATTAACTTTGTTGAGATTTCAGAAATTTTTTTGTTGGGTACTGGGAGGAAACCAAGACCTTTTGAAGTTTTTCAAAGAAGAGAGAGTGCACCATCCTGGAATATGTTGATTCAGACCAGGGACTTGAGCGTGGATCTTCCACATCCCAGATGTATGCCCTACCCACCAGACTATTTGGTTTTCTGAGGTGGGTCTTTCTCAATCTCTCCTATTGGAGCTGTCCCACTTTGTATAAATAATTAAATATTTATTGGAACAGGAACTTGAATCCGAATTTACTACATCCCAGGTGAGTGCTCTAACCCCTGGGCTATAGTCAGTCTCTCTCCCTTTCTCTCTCTGGCCCAATGAATATTTATTTATACAAAGTGGAATAGCTGTAACAGGAGAGATTGAGAGACCCAGTTAGAATAGCCAATAGATTCAGACTAGGGACTTGAATCTGGGTCTCCCACATCCTAAGTGAGTGCCTGAACCATTTTGGTCTCTCTCCCCACCCTCCACCCCCTCCAACCTTCCTAGTTTTGACTAGAAAGTTTGCCCTGGACCTGCAAAACTATTTCCTGATGAAAATTTTGTCGAAACTGGTACATTCCCACAAAAAGTTTTGGTTTCGACACATCTGTATTTTCTGACAAAAACCTGGTTAGTCGAAAATTTTCTGACCAACTTCACTAGGAACTCTAGTGTGATCATTTTGTTTGTGTGTGAGAGAAATTCAAAAACGCAAATTAAAATTGGCAGTGTAGGGCCATATGATATTTCCATAATATATTGGCATCACTTTGAACAGCCCAGTAAAGTAAATTGTGTATAAAGATGCCATGTTATTAAATGTGGTTATTGTGATCAAGTTTTTGAGCCACTTCCTGTCCAGTTACGCCCCTCTGTAAGCAGATACAAGTCTGCTGCCTTTAATGGAATAGTTCTATTTACACTAAAACAGAATATAGCCCACTGAATACAAGCAATAGAGACCTGCAAAAGACAAAACTTATTCTTGGTTTTTACATAATTCTGTATAGATATTTTGCCATCTTCAACTTATTGACTATTAATCTTGGGCTATGTGGAATCCTGTAATTGATTTTAAATCTTGTTCATCTTTTAAACTATTACATACTGTGAATTAGTGTATTATATATCTTACAATACTGAAATATCTGAAACAATCTAAGAATTTTTAAAATAGTGAATTGTAGTTTAATTTCATGCTTCATATTTTTGTATAAAGATGCCAAAATCAGAGCTAATAGAATCTTATAGAAAAATGCTCACCCAGTCAACTCGCAGCAGTAGTGCAGAAAGCAAAGTTCCTCACACACGAATAGATGATGGAGCTGCTATTCAGGTATGTAGCCACTTTTATCATTAATATCCTGCCGAACCTTAGGTTTAACTGTTCTGCATCAGCAGATAGAGACATGTAGCTTTGTTTGTATAACATTTAATCATTTCTGGGAATTTGAGCTTCCCTTTTCCCCCCAAAAAGAACAATTTGATCTTTCAGCACCTTATTCCTAAAATAAATTGCAGCTGTTTTTCATCCAAAGGAACCTGAGTCGTGATTTTCTGTCTTCAGGCTCATGTTCACTATATTTAGCTAACAAGGAGCCGGACTCCTCTATTCAGGAGTCCAGATCCTTTCCCTGCTACCACTGTACAGCTATAAGACCTTTTGAAAAAGCCAATACCAAAAAGTCTTTCTCCTCCTGTTTAAGTGAAAGGATAACACTTTTTTTTAACAAGTACCAAAAAAAAAAAAAGAGGTATTCCTGCTATTTTTTAATCCCATTCTTCTTGCTCATTTATCTCAGACCTAAAAGAAGAAAACACCTAGTGAGAGATAGAAACACCTATCATCTAACTTCAGAATGCTTGGTTAATGAAAATTTGTTTTCTCCATGAATTTTGCTTCAAAGGTGCAGAAACCAGTGCTCTAAAATGACCTGCCGCGTGTGGTCAGATGTGCAGCACTTCATTTGCAGTCCATCCTGTGTCTCAGGATATTAATTTGTTAGATCAATGAATTTACTCTTAACTGAGAAAACATCCCTGCCTCCCACCCCTCTACAAAAAGGAACAGACCCAAATAAACAGTTCATTGATTGGGGCTATATGCCAGTGCAGAAAAGTTAACCAAAAGATCCATCTGTAGGTGTGCTGAGAAGTCTGTAAAGGGTTCACAACAGACATTTGTTGTTCCCTCTTGTATTTGTTTTTGTTACTTTTTGGAAATGTGTTGAAATTAACATAACAGGACCGTAGTACATTAGAAATATCTTGTCTTAGAAATCGTATCTTCGGAATAGAAATAAAACTGGAGCACAAACCCAGTAGTTTCCTTTGTTGGTCAGCTATAAAGTACTAAGCTTTTGTTTAAAAGAAAAAAATGTTTAAGATCTCATCATTAAGAACTTGATCCAATCACCAGTGAAGTTAGGTGAAAGGCTTCTAATAGGCATTTAATCAGAGCCTATCACATTATTTACATATAAGTTTACAAATCACAGATACACAGGAAACTTAAATTTGCCTCTTGTTAGGGACTGTAAGTATAGAAGAATTGTGATTTCTGTGTATTTTGTTTCACAGCATATTTGAATGCTGCTGTTCTAAGGCTAAACTACTATTGAACATGCTAGGAGTCTTGCCTGTGTTAGATCTGCATAATGTTTGTTTTAACCTACATTATCTATTATTCTTTTGTAACTGTGTCCAGCACTCTAATTTGTGGGATAATAAATAGTCAGACGATGAAACAAAATTCTTTATTGATTTGCCCACAAAATTTTGAGATGGAGAATTCATACTGAGATCTACATAACTCACCACAGTCTACCCTCTTATATCAACTTGCATTGACAATTGGAACAGGTGTTCTTTTAAAAATGAATCTTGGTGTACATGGGCAGGGTTCATCATCTCCTGTTAAAGAGATCTTTTAAACATTCCAATTCAGATACTTTTAACAATGACAACTATATTTTGCCATCAAAGTTTTTAAAACAAAATCTCTTTTTCTGGTTTCTGTTTCCTTAGCAAATCTATTATTTTGGAAGAAAATTAGGACAAGGCAGCTTTGGGGTGGTAATTGAAGTAAAACACAAGGAAACCGGCAAAAAATGGGCAATCAAAAAAGTGAATAGGGAAAAGGTAAATATTATGTAGATCTCTGATTTATTTTAAACCTGTCTTACTTTTCCTTTGATTTTCTATGCAATCTGTTTCTGCAGTATCTTTGTGCCTCTTCTCAGTATCTTTGTGTATCCAAAACTCACATTGCAATCAGTGCATGTATTTACTCTCACTGTTTAGTTGATATTCTCACTATCTCTTCCTTGTAGCAAAAAGTGAGTCACATCAAGTTTTAAATATTAAAAATATAATATAAAAATGCAATTTGGGGTTCTTACTCCTACATAAAGTCACAATTGAAGAAAAAGTTTGCCGGATCAGACCCTTAATTATCCAAATCTATGTAGAGAACATTGGATGTTAAGTGAATACCATTTAAAGTTTATTTCTTTTTTGCTAAATAATTTTTAAAAATCCTAAATAAAACAAAATATTAGCTTAACTGATTTTAATGATGATTTACATTCAAAAAACCATATGAACATAGTCTGAGAGTTTACATGCCAAATTTCAGCCAGCAACCAACTTTTTTTTACGGCTGAATGACAGACCTTGAAAAGGTGAAATACTGTTAAAACTTTAATATTAGCAGCCCCAGTTATTTTGGTGTGTGACAGGCTACTAGCTGATCCAGATTTAGAGGTATTGTTGTATTACTGCTCATAGTTTTACCATTATCAAATTGCTAAACTGACAATGATTAATTCTCCTTAATTAAGTTACTGCAAACAAGTTACGAAAATACGGTTCTTATAATCACGTCTTATCATATGACAAGAATAGTAAGCTTGGGTCTGATCATATTTGGATGGGAGACCTCCAAGATGAGTAGGTTCTACTCTTCCATTCATGTCGATACTAAGCCAAAGCCCAGTGTGGTGTTAAGAGGTGCTTTTCTGTCTGTTACTTTCTAATGAACAAGACAAAAATCATTTATGTTCATTTGAGATCCCCTTGCAAATGTTTACAGGATTAGAGATTTTAGCTCCTGTGAGCCGGCCAGCTTCCAACTTGAGTAATTACGTTTTGTTTATCTGCATTCCCCTGATATTCTTCTTCATTTTCTGTCTTGAATGTTTGTGTAGCGTTGCTGTGTGTGTTAAACAGTGGTCATGTTCTTTCCACGTTAGGTGAAATAATTCCTTTTTGTGTCTCTCACACATATATGTGTTCTCACATTTTTTCCATCTTAGGGAAAGTAATTACTATTTTCTCTCTCACATGTATGCACGTGTGTAAATGTGAACACAATTTTATGAAATGCTTCAGAATGGTTTCTGATGGAAAGACTGCATATAAATGTAAGACATTATTAGTTGAAAAAGCTAAAATATAATGGTAGCAACCCCAAAGTACAATAGGATTTATTTTGTAACTCTTTTTCTAAATGTAAGACATGTTCATTTGTTTAACACATTCTGTAGATTTCTTTAACAGAAATTGCCATTGTGGAATATATATGGTCATATCATGAATATTGTCATGCTCTGTAAAATACATTTTCCATCTAAAATTAAGGCTGGAAGCTCTGCTGTGAAGCTACTTGAACGGGAGGTGAGCATCTTAAAAAGAGTGAACCATGAGCATATAATACATTTAGAAGAGGTGTTTGAGACCCCTAAGGTAAGGGTTCATTAATTGCAATACTCGGAATGCTATTAATACTTAATGAAAGGTGCAGAGATCAATAGAAGCTTTCTTTTCTGCATTCTGAGGTAATTCCTCTTGCCTTCTTGTACACTCTCCTCTCTTATAGGACATTTCTCCTCACCACTGATGACTAGAAAATTGTGGAGAAATGTGCATTTTAATTTTTCCTAATTTTTTTCTAGGCTGTTCTAGGCAGTAAATATAAATCCTTCTGCCAGCAGTTCAAAAGATAATCAAAGTCCATGTGTTGTCATTTCCTGTTTAAAGGAATTAGCTTGCTGGCCCTACTTACTTATGTGCCTGTCTCTAACGGGAGCAGATAACTCTTCTGTTTAGCTAGCATAGATTTGGCCTCGGTTTTTACATTTTTTTCCTTTTGTAAATTCACAACCCAATTTTTTCTTTTCTTTCAGGATTAGCTAGTTTATAGTCTGGTACTGTCATAGTGAAGTTTATTTTTTGTCTCGTCATGTTTGTTGTAGCACTGTGTGAGGGGGCAGTCCACTGGTTGCAGTGTGGCAGAAAACATCCAGCCGGAAGCTAGCTTTCCGTTTTGATTTGTCCCATTTTCTGAGAAATAGCTGGAAGACCAGAGCTTGATGGAAGGTCTGATGGAAGCTTTTTTGAGAGTGAATTAGTGTCATTTTTTTAGTCACTTACTTCACAGTTTGTGAAAGGGGGTTGGTTGTTGCTGTGTTGGACAGCACAAAGCTCAAGGACACTGTAATGATGGCACTGTATGATGTCCATTATAGTGGCACAGATCACTTTTGATGAGCTTTAAGAATATATTTTATCTTTTATTTAATTAGTCAAGGGTGCTCATGTGATATGTATTTACAGCTTTATTCGTAGTCATTAAAGAAGATCATGTTGTGTCTTTAGGTTTAGTGATGCTTCTATAGGATTCTCTTTTTTAAGAAGTTGACAATATGCTGAATGAACTCTTAGAACAGTCTTTAAAATCCATATTGTATTTTATTTTTGTTGTACATGTTCTTGAAAGTTGAGAGTTTGTTTTAATACTCAAAATATTCAATCTTACATATAAAAGAAAATCACTATTTTGGTTCTTTATTAATGTTAGCGGATGTTCCTTGTGATGGAGCTGTGCGAGGATGGCGAACTTAAAGAAATTCTTCACAGGAAAGGATGCTTTACAGAGAACGAGACAAGGCACATAATTCAAAGCCTTGCATCAGCAATAGCATATCTTCACAAAAAAGGCAAGGATGTTCATTTCTCGCATTTATTAATTGGCTCTGAATGTCAGTTTTTTGTTTAAGAGTAACAGTGATCTCTGTTTATATATATTATTTATTTCCTAGAGTACTGGTGTTCCTGTGGCCTAGGAGTGAAGCATCCTACATTAGCGCTTCCCCCCATTATTTAAACTGTTAACATTTCCTTTTGCTTCTTTGTTCCGGCATCGTCCATCTGACAATAACATGAATTTCTTCTTCTTAAGTCTCAACCACTTTGCATTACAGCATTAACTTATTTCAGCAGCCAAGTAAATAGTCTATTACAGCAGAGAGAAAGAAGCAGGCATGGAGTGCTCTAGATATTCCTTAATTGTCTGTCCTCCACTTGGTGGGATGCAGTCAACATCAGCATTTTAATTCACCCCAGAGAGGCATTAAAATCCTGCACAGTCCATGACAGAGTTAACCAATTCAGCCAGAAAACTAGAGTTCAGTGTATCCAGTTATTTTTCCCTATATTGTAGGAGTATGAAGATTTGTATTTGAATAACACAAAAAAATTTATTCATCTCTATATTTTGGAATTAGTTGGAGGAATTAGCAGCTCCTCTTTTTCTCCCACCCAGACATATGATTCCTTGTCTGTGGAATGGCCCCTTCTTTGGTCTTCTCTCTATTTTTGGTTTCAGAGTGGTAGCTGTGTTAGTCTCTATCAGCAAAAAGAACGAGGAGTACTTGTGGCACCTTAGAGACTAATAAATTTATTTGGGCATAAGATTTCGTGGGCTAAAGCCCAAAGAGCCCAAATAAATTTGTTAGTCTCTAAGGTGCCACAAGTACTCCTCATTCTTTTTTCTCTATTTTTGGTGGGCAGAGAAAGGGGAATAAAGAAATCTACAGTCCCATCCCCTTTGGTCTGTTGGATATGAGACGAGACTAGATTTATGAAAATATATGCACATTTTGTAAATCTATCATCCACTACTCTTTTCTATAAGATGTTCACAGGTCTGCTACTGTATAACACAGAGCAATGCAAACTGTTTTTCTTATTACAGATCATCAGGAAGTTGGATCCAAATTTGATCCAGATTTGGAATCTTCATATAAGACTCCTTGGATCAAAGGGCAAATACTCCTTCCTTTTAAGTTTTCAGTAATGGAAACCTAAATGCGTTGAAACTGAAACTCATTTGAATGAGTAATTTCCACAAGATAAAAACATTTGTCAGAATATTTTGACTACAAATGATAAATACATTTTTATTTATTGTTCTCTTCCTTGACAGATATTGTTCATAGAGATCTAAAACTGGAAAACATTTTAGTTAAAAGCAGTGAAACTGATGAAGAAAACGAAATGAAATTAAATATAAAGGTAAGACTAGAAATTGTAGCAACTCTTTGCTTTGAGCAATGGTTTAGATACCCAGGTATCTAAGTCAGCCCCCCAGTAGCTTTTGAATAGAGCCACTATATTGTGTTTTAAGAACACTAAGAAACCTGCCCAGCCTAATGCAGATATTATTAAAATGAATCATTTTGGAAGCTAAGTGCCACTGCTGAAAGATACTTTTTTGGGGGGGTCAGATATCGGTGGTATACTTTTAGGTCAGTTGAAACAAACCTTAAAGAAAGCATACCTTATTAATCTAGATTTACCTTAGGATAGTTCCAAACTCTTAGTAACAGTAAGTTAGCAGGAATTCTAAGCTATAATTTTTCAATTATGTGTATTGCCTATTTAATGTAAATGTGTTAGTAATTTAGAAAAAAGCACATCTAGACTAAGCCCTTGATTTAAATATAAATTATATACCATTCTAGGCTTTATTAGATATTACTAAATATTTACTAACTAAACACAATTAATGTACCATGTACTTATATCTATAGATTTTAATTGTAATAATTGGTCCTTGAAGACTAATAAATCATATGTTATATCATATACTAGTTGTTCCCCATTTTAATAGCAGCTGCTGTGTGTTATTACAACCTCGTAGAATTGAAGTGTTGGATTGCTGATCTGCTCCAGTAGATAGTTGTATGTATCTATACATACTGCTTATCCATATAAATATAAACACAATATAGAACATACTGATTTATCTATATCATATCTCATACATTGTGTAATACTGATGCTTTTATAAAATGCTCTGGAAAATTCCATGGTACAAAATCCAGCCTACATGTACCTTGGTGTCCACTTTGCATAACTTATTTTCATTCTGAGAAACATAAAATTCTGGATCTTGATCTCTCCCTCAGTGTGGGACATGTGGGCTGCACCTCTGTTCCTGCAAATAACAGAGGCACTTCAGACTTGTCATGAGTCAGAACACCCATTCTGTTCTTACGCCCAATTCTCTGTCTCCAGCAGTGCAAATAGAGCAGTGATTCAGCCCTCCTGGATTATCCAGTCATAGTCTTGCTTTTATACCTCAGTTTAGAATTGCAGCAAGCAAGATCTTTCTTTTCCTCCTCTCTCTCTCTCTCTCACTCACTCCCTTGTCCAGGGCACTAAGGTTTTTCTAGGCTCCATTCTTTAATGGGACTATCTATAGAGATCTTTCCCTCTGTTTACCTTGTCCTCCTCATGGTAGAATAGGCCTGATGGAACAATCTGAAGACCAACAGAGAAAGTGAGAGATTGAGCTGTGGAGATCCTTTCATAGTTAGTGGCAGTAGAAGTGGTTGCAGGGTAGGGGAGAGACCTGGGGAGAACAGCTCCCCTGTTTTGCAGGAATTATGTATATGCAAGTACATGGCTTATAGAAAACCTTGCTCCTCATTTTCCCGTTGTCCTCTCAATCACAATCTTCCTCTCCCTTTTCCTTCTCTCTTTCTCATCCCCTTCAAAATCAATTATTGCCATTGCTGCCTCTTCCCTCACAAAAGTAATTAATTGCCCCTCACCCAACAAAATCAGTTACAGCTGCTGTCAACCTCTATCATCTTTTTGTGGGACCCTCATGCTGTTGTTCCTGTTCCTGCTGCTCTCCTGAGATTTTTACATGCTTCCTTCAGCCCACTGCCTGAAGTGGGAGAATTGCTGTGATCTGTACTCTGCCTCTACCCATCACTGGGCTTTCAAGACTTGGGATATGGATGCTGGGATCTTCACTTCCCTCTCTCGAGCTCTGAGGAATGGTGTCTGCTTGAACCTTCACTATTCCTTTGACACTAGACGGATCAGTAACAGATACGGAAGGAGTGTGGAGGCCTACTGCAGCAGCCAGGAGACAGATGCTTCTTGGTGAAGGAAGAGGTTCTGTTCAGTGTATGGCATATGCCTGCACAAGGCAGAGTCCCACACACCCCTGGATTTAGAGGGAGTCCTGAGTATAAGGGTAGAAACTCCCTTCAATTCCTGTCCACCACGAAGTTCTTCCCAGGGTAAAACTTGGGCCAGGGACACCAGGAGAAAGGCCAGACCCGGGAACAGGACCAATCCCTCCTTCCATTCCAAACTGCAGCTGGACTTGCATCCATCCAGAAATAGCACTAGAGGGCAGGATATTCCTTCTCCTGGCAACTTCAGACATAGGAACACTGGAGATAGGGCAGTATGCTGTGAAGATATGGGCTCTTACACACCTTGGAGAAAAAAGGAAAAACATCAAATCATTCTGAAGGCATTTAATAGCTTTTAGGACTAGGGATAGATGAATCTGTCCCTCAAGACACAAGGTGCACAGGAGTCTACGCCATATAGTAAGAAAAAGATCAGGAAGAGTTTGGTCTGTCTAAATTCTCAAAAGGCTGAACAAGTTGATGGAAAAAGTTGAAATTCAGGATGGAGAATTTAACTTCCAGGATTGCAGCAGACTCTTGAAGGGTTCTACTGATATTGGTGGAACTGGCAGGCACTTGTCTCCATATTACCATCAGGCCTTCTCATTGGCAGTCACCAATACCAATACAAAACATTACCTTTCATTCTGTCTGCATCCCTGAGAGTGTCTATGAAAGAACTGACAGTGATACTATCCACTGAGGAGTCTAGGAACATATCTATTGATGGCGTACTTGACAGAATGTCAGCACCAGGCACCTCACGAGAAGGAACTACTTAGTGTCTCTCCATGCTACGGATAAACAAGTTTGTAATATGAAGAATTCTCTAATCCCCCTCTTGGAAGATTGCCAATCTGGGGGTTGAGAGAAACACAAGGAGAGCCAGTCTTCCTTATGCGATTCAGCAACATTCAAGCACTAATGTTTAAGGTGATTCAGAGCCAAGAGTCACCAAGGCATCTTCTACAGTCTTGCATGGAGATTCCTATATGGATATGAATTAACGAGAGGGCTTCAGAGATTAATTTTAGAGGCCTAGAATCTTTGTCTACAAGAGATGCAAAGGAAAGGAAAGATACCATCCAGAGTGATGCAGTCCCTCAGTTGGTGGGCTTATCCACATGAAGCCCATGTAATGTAAGATCCTTCCTTCACAATCCAGATACTAGCTTGTTCATCCTTTAGAAAACACTTTGAGCTTCACTTTTAATTCTCTTGGGCAGAAAGTTGCCCCAGGTGGTGATCCTGTAGTAGATAAATACTGCTAATTTTAGGGAAGAAGGAACCTTCTTTCTGTCCTACATATCTTCTTCTCCCTGTAATTTTCCCTACTCTTCTCTGTATCCCAAATGTCTCCCTTTAGGAGAGGTGAGGATCCAGAATGGAAAACAATTTACCAGATGATTTCCTTTCTGATACTGACCTATCCCACTGGGTTATTTTTGTGATGGCCTCTCCTGGGGTCCCTGTGTATAACTATCACAGTTGTATAGGGGTGTTACTGTCAGGAGTTTTACATCTATTAACTAGTAGAAATTAAACATTTCAGTACACCTTGGAAGTGCTTGTTTTCACAGATCCTAGCAAGTGCCACCCACTGCTGTGAGGGGCATCCAAGCTTTTATGCTCTGGATTCCCAGAGGTGTTCTAGAGTTTTTTGGAGCCTGAATGGATGCCCCGATCTAGGGGTCCTTACGCATGCTCTCAGGGTGCAGACCTTGTATCTGGCATCCTTCCTTTGGAGTGTTGGAACACATTCTCCACCTGCCTAGCCTCTCTGGGCAGAGCACTGACCCTTCAGGCGACCCAATACTTAAACATGCCCCTCGCTCAGAACTCCATCCAACAGGTGCGAAGCTTCTGGTTTACAGTTTAACTCTCAGGGTCACACCGTAGTTGTGATACCACACACACACACACACTCTGTTTAGTCCGTCAACTTTATGCTCTTTATATTTAATCATGGTAAGCACAGGAGAGTACAGATCACACAGAACAATAAAACACTATAAACACAATGTCCCTCACTAGCTTACCCTTCCCTTGGGGATCATCTGTGTTTTGGCAGACAGGGTCTTTCACCCCATTGCCTACCCTGGCCTTGCAACAGCCTCCCTTATCTTACTCGGGTGCAAGATGACGCTCCCACTTCCCCTTCTTTACGAGTCTCTTTATAGACAACTTCTGGGGTTACCTGCTTCTTTTGTTCTGCCTTCTGTTTTTTCCACTGCTCTCAAAGCCCCCTCCCTTCAGACAAATGGAGGAAGTGTCTTCTCTCAGGTACAATAAAGCCATTAGCCCAAGATGTTTTACTTTGAATAGATGATAGTTGAGTGCTGATCACTCCCCATTGTCTTTGGCCTGGGAGAGACATGACGCAGCCTGCTAATTCCTGATGGATCCACATCCGTGTAGGCTTTCCATGACACAGTAATTTCATGATATAATTTCATAAAATTATCAACAATTCAGAAGTGGTACAGACAGATCCTCAAATCATCACACTTATCTCAGGGATGAAGGATGTGGCCAGTTCCCAAAGTCCACTGGACAAATCTGAACTGCCCCCACTATTTCCAGGAAAAGATGCACAGTCCACATCTCTCTGACTGGGAGAGAGGTCACTCACAGAAAAGAAATCAAGTAACAAATTTTCCATTTGTGATTTTACTGTATTAGATGGATGCCCACAAGGGTGCTAGAGATGATATACGAAAAACAGAAATTGCTGCACTTTTTATAACAATTTTTTTTTAAAAAAAGCTGTAGTGTGCCTTCTTTGCTGTGCTGTCGCATCCTGATGTGCAGAGGTGACAAGAGCCTCGCATAGCCCAGCACACCTTTTCTGGGGTATGCAGCATGGCCCCAGTACTCAAAGGCAACCTTCCCTGTTCTCAGGGATGTCACATTATGGCTGTGCTGTGACAGAAGGGACTTCTTGCACGCTCTCCCCACAGCAAACAATTGCAGAGGGTTTGTCCCCCATTTATGTCATTTGTATAGCGTGGAAATATTGTGTGTAAGGAGGCAAAGGGACAAAATACAATGTTACCCTTTCAATATTTAATGTGAAGTTGGGAAAATGATTCCCAGTATTAAACACTCTGAATGAAAAAGAGCAAACAGCTAAGTTTAAAGAAATAAAAGGAAATGCTTTTTTAAATTAAAATGTTGCTCACTGCAAACATCTCATGAGATAAACCTCTCATTTTCATGAGAGTCCAAAGCGGTTAGCAGATATAAATGTAACCTCAGGTGTACTTCGGAACCACAAAATATAATGCAGCTACTCCCTAAAATAAACAATAGTGAAGAGTCTCTGTGTTAGTTCACTTTATATTAGAAAGACTTTCTAAAGTCTGGTTAATAGCTTCTCTTTTTTTAACCTACTCACACTCACCAGTTTCATATATAATAAATCTCTAATTTGGTTTTTAAACAATAACTAACTAACTAACTAAATAAAAAGGTGTTTGGGGGTTTTCCAGACCAATTTTCCCAGCTTCTGTCTTCTTTTCTTGGTTCAACGGAGATGCTGGGATCCCACTCTGAGGTCTGGATCAGACCAACAGAACATTGCCCACAGAACTGCCTGTAATAATTGTTATTTTTCTACCCCCTGCCCTTTTTTGTTAAAGAGCCAGCCTGTGAGGTTAAGGGAGCCACCAGTGACTTAATAAGCAAGCGCAAACACATTGAGTACAGTGCAGAATGCGTTAAGCAAAGCAGAGTGCAGTGGACCCAAGCTGCTGACTAGCCAAGCAACTGTTTCCGAAGAGCTGCAGAAGAGTCTTCACCCTCTTTTCTCTGGTTCAGGCAGCTGAAGTGTGCTTTCAACAGCCCCTCTCCCCTGCTGCTGCCTCTTCCCTTTCAACTTTCCTACTGCTTTGCAAGGAACATGCAATCATTGCGAGGAGTGGGCCCACATGGGAGCATGCTCTAGTCACTGCTAGAGTAAGGAGTTGTTTTCTGCAGCAGTCCAAACTCTGTGTGGCTCTTAATAAACAGCTCTCTGATTTTCCAGAAGTTTTGGTTTTGTTTACTTGACTTTCCTTTCTGACTTCTGGCCCTCTCCCTGCTTACCCGCACCATGGACTATATCTGATTATTGCCTCTACTATCTGTAGTAGATTTTAGGTTAGCCTCCCAGCCTGCCCTATCAACAAGGAAAGCAAAATGATTAACAGGAATTTGTCCATTGTCCTTGGTGTATTCCTTTTTGATGACCTCTGGGTCTAAGTTATCTTGAATATCAGGAAAAACCTTTTAAATATCTTAGGCTTAGACAGTGGAACAGGTTGCCTAGCAAGGTAGTTATGGAACAGACATTAGCAGTGTTTGATACAAAGTAACAGACATGTATGAAAGGAATGGGGTAGAGTCCTTCCTGCTTGAGGTAGGAGATTGAGTGGGATGATTTGAGAGGTCCAGTCAAACTCCATTATTTCTGACTAGAGCAGTTTTGCTACAAACAATGAACTCTCAGCTGGACAGAAGAACTTCAGCTTCATGTCAGTATGGATAGTTTCACTACTGTGTTGTTTCCTGTAGGTGACTGATTTTGGTTTAGCTGTACAGAAAGCAGGTGGTAGCGAAAGCATGTTTCAGTCTACGTGTGGGACTCCTACCTACATGGGTAAGTTCAGCACTTTATGAATGTTTGTTTATTCTTATCACATGAAGAAATGCAATTATAACTCTCTGTGTTCTTTCTTGCTCACAAATAGCCATGTAGAGGTGCCTATTTCTAAGCTCCTTTTGTCAGGAGCTTCCCCCTCCCTTATAGGAATCAGCATACCAGATCAGGCCAATGATCTGTCTAGTCCAGAGGTAGGCAAACTACAGCCCGCGGACCACTTCCAGCCTGCAGGACCGTCTTGCCCGGCCCTTGAGCTTCCAGCTGGGGAGACTAGCCCCTGGCCCCTCCCCTGCTGTCCCCCCACCCCTGCTTCCTCAGCTCGCTGTGCTGCCAGTGGTCTGGGCAGCAGGGCTGCGAGGCAGCGCGGTGGCATGGTTGGCTCCGGCCGGACAGCACGGCTGCTGGTCCTGGTGCTCTAAGCGGCATGGTAAGGGGACGGAGAGCGGGGGGGTTGGATAAGGGGCAGGGAGTCCCGGGGGGCAGTCAGGGGACAGGGAACAGGGGGCAGTTGGATTGGCGTGGGAGTTCTGGGGGCCCTGTCAGGGGACAGGGGTGTGGATAGGGGTCGGGCAGTCAGGGAACAAGGAGAAGGGGGGGTTGGATGGGTCGGGGGCTCTGAGAGGGGAAGTCGGGGGTGGAAAGTGGGAGGGGGCAGATAGGGGGCGGGGGCCAGGCTGTTTGGGGAAGCACAGCCTTCCCTACCCGGCCCTCCATACAGTTTTGGAACCCCGATGTGGCCCTCAGGGCAAAAAGTTTGCCCACCCCGGTCTAGTCTGATATCCTGTCTCTGACAGTAGTCCGTACCATATGATTCAGAGGGAGATGCAAGTAACTATAATGGATAATAATAATAATAGTGGAGAAATTTCTTTCTAACCCTTGGCAGTTATAGTGACCAACTTTGTGTCCTGAAGCACGAGGCTTTATATTTCTTATAAACTTCGTATCCTATCTTGTGTAATGTGGATGTTCGCAGTATCCATATAAATGTTTAATTCACTTTTTTTTAATCCTATTAAGTTCTTGGCTTCTCCTGTAGCATTGGATTCCACAGACTAGAAATGCATTTTGTTGAATTTTTGCTCCCAGTGTAACAAGGGTAACATAGCTGTTGGATACTAACAGATTACATGATTGATGTTTGTTCAGATGTCCTTCCTCTCTCCAGTCAGCTGGAGAGCAGGCTAGAAAGGTCTTGCAGAGAGAGCTCACACTGTGGATCTAAGGCAAAGAGGCATCGACTCATCCCCCACCCTCCCAAAAGCAGAATGCCAACCCTTACTCAGGCCTTCGGCATACTCACTACTTGTTACGAATTAAAGGTCCTAACTAGAAACAGGAAGCTTGTGCTTCTAAAATTTCACATACATCACCACCACCCCAAACCTCCCTCAGATAAAATGGGAGGACATGAGACCCTAGTCTTCCTAAACTTTGCAAAGGGAAAAAGAGGATTAAACACTGAGGCTATGTCTACACTTCAACTGCTACAGCAGCACATCAACACTCACTACGGTGTCGAGAAGGGTTCTCCTGTTGCTGTAGTTAATCTGCCTCCCCAAGAGGCGCTAGCTAGGTCAACGGAAGAATTCTCTGTCAACTTAGTGCTGTCTACACTGGGACTTAGGTCAACATAACTATGTTGATCAATGTATACATTTCTCACACCCCTGAGTGATATAACTGGTCTGACTTACCTTTTTAATGTAGACGTGGCCTAATATTGCTTCACATAGGAACTGCCTTATGAGTGGTTCTATCTCTGACTGTGACTGGTATCTGATGCTTCGGAAGAAGTTGAAAGAAATATTGAAGTTG
>NW_020664447.1:3588340-3627815 GCF_002925995.2 Terrapene triunguis | reverse complement strand
ACTGGTATCTGATGCTTCGGAAGAAGTTGAAAGAAATATTGAAGTTGGTAATTATGGAGTAACCTGCCCATAGGTCAAATTTGTTAAAACTCCCTTCCTCCTCCCAAATCAGTTAGTAGATGTCTTATGACCGTCTAAACATTTTTTAATCTTGTATATTGTGGATATCCTCATCATCCAATATCTAATTTTGTTTCAAATCCTACTGAGCTCTTTGCCTCAATGATACATTTAGGCAATGAGTTTCACAGACTGATTAGCTGGCTGTGGATTGTTTAACAAAGTAAAAACAGATCTCCTTCTGGGAAAGATAATGAAGGATAAAAAATTTAGCCCCACAGGCATTTCAATCTATAAAAAAATGGTATCTCAAAATATTTTTTAAAAGGAGGGTTCTGTGTAGGATGAAATTACTTTGTGATCAGTAGCTAACCTTTATAGCTAATCTAGAAATAACTGTTCTTCCTATTCAGTGTGTGTAACAAGTACAAGCTAGGCACTTAAAAATGCTTTGGGCCACATCCTCTGGTGATGTTATTTCATTGCCTTTATTGGTGTTACACCAGCGAAGAATCTGCCCCTCTATGTTTTATTCTCTTGGAGACATGAAACTGTATGAATTCTCCAGCTCTTGCACTTTGCAATGTAGCCATCTTTTCCCTGCTTTTAATAGAATAGATTAATGCTAGTATTAAAATATTCTTAAAATATAATAGATTAGCTAATATCTTAAGGATGAGATGATATTTTGATTTATAGCTTTTGATAAATTTGGCAAATACTGACAATGGAAATACTCCTTTAAACATTTTGTGTACAAGTTGTGATATTATGACAGTATTTTAAAGTACATTCTGTAGCTTGATATCTTCACAGCAAGAGGCAAATGCTTTGAAAAAAAGAGACTTTAAATGACAACAGAATGTTAAATAGTATATTAAAATGTTATTGAGGTTGAGATAGTTAATCAGTCTTTGTTGAGATGGTGGGAGAACACCTACTAAGGCAGCTAGTGTCAATTTGCTCCAGTGCTGCATAGGTTGGGGGTACCGATGCATGAAGCATTTAGCTTTCGCTTTCTCTTCGGGGCCAAAACATGTCATCTTCATTGATTCTGGGAATGAGGACCTCAAGTCTTGCAATGAACTCATGACCTTCAGTCCCATGATGTAGTAGATAAACCACCACCAATTTGGCTCCAAAGCAGCATTTTTTTTAAACATACGGCTATATCAACATAAAAATGATTAGGGAATAGATTACAGTGTATGCATTTTGTAATCTAGTACACATGGAAATAAAGATATAAAGCCATTTAAGTATTCAAAAACATTTTTATTTTCAGGATTGTTAATTTAAAAATTTTTTGTACACTGTACAGAATATATGTTAGACAATATGTGCTACCAAAAGCCCTTATGCCATATGAAGAAAATGTGAATATTCTTATATATTACACTTATTTTTCGGAAAGGAAACATGTTTAATGTAGTATCATGCAGTGCTTTAAATCAGTATTTTATAAATAATGTTTTAACAATTTACGACTTGAAAAACAATACCACATTTAGTCACAAGTTAATGTCACAATGTCACAATCCTGTTAGCAGCTAAATGATAAAAGTGAGGACACATCAACATGAATTGTTAAGGCCTGTACATTATTCATTTAAACATCTGCTGTTGGTTCTTTTTTTCATAGGGGAATAAATTATACCACATCAGCACATTCTTCATGTTTGTGTTTAAGCATTTAAAAGTAATTTTTTCTATTATTAATATTATTTTTTCTGCTTGGTTGATAGCCCCAGAAGTTATCAGTGCCCATGACTATAGCCAACAGTGTGACATTTGGAGCATAGGAGTCATTATGTACATGCTGTAAGTAGTTTGTAAAATCAATATAAATCTACTGTCCCTTTATAATAAATCTGCTTATGAATTTTCATTAAAATAAAAAGTAAACTTGTGTGCAAAGAGGTTATAGACTGGAGATCTTTGAGATAATAACCTATATGAAATATATTACAAATGAATGTCCGAAAAAGAGAGCTAAAAGTATGCTCAGATTTTGAAGAATACATATTTAGTTTATGAACCAGTTTATAGTCCTGAAATAACATCTGATTACAGAACATTGCATTGTAATTCTAAAAAATTAAACTAAGGATTTAGGTGTTGTCTTTTTAACATGCTGGTCTGAGGGAATTGGCTACTGACTTGCAAATTATAGGGCAAATCTTCAAATGGAGTGCACAACCCAAGCAAAAAAGCTGCATACTCAGGGAAACATGCAGGGAAAGGCGCAGGGCTTGTCTAAACGGCGCTGCAGTGTGGACTAGAAGGATGTGAATTGTAGAATATTCTAATGTGTCATGCTCTAACTGCCTTGTGTAGATCCTGCTGGCATGAACTAAAAGGTATCCAATGCTTGTTAAGTAGTCCTGTCTGAAATGTGACTACCTCAATGTGAACTAGGTACCTTTTAGTTTGCGTCAGCACAGTCTGCACAGGATAGTTAGAGCATGACACATTAGAGCGTTCTACATTTCACACCCCTCTATTTTGCCCAGCAGCACCTTTTCTCCAGTTTATAGTAGCTGGCAGGCAGTTATGGTGTGCAAGGGCTGCAGAGTCTCTCTGCACAGGTTGTCTGTCCTCATGTAGCAGTAATGAAGAAATTCCACTTCATTCTGGGCCTTACATGTCTGGCTGAAAAGATGCTGGATTTGACTCTTTGTGATTTACCTTGATAGCTATCAAAGCATGCTGTTGTAGGAGGGAAAAATCAAGCCTTACATTTACAGGACTGTATGCATGTCTTTAATAAAGCTTCTCATAATGTAGCAGCATTACCATGCCTAGACAGCAGTACATTAATTGTTACCAAATTATGAGATGTTATTTCTCAGAGAAGAAATGTCTCAAAATTAGTTATTAGCTGAAAAATCATGTGAGCATATCCCAAGTATTAAAAACAAGTTACAGCAAAAATACTTACAGGAGTGCCTTGCATAATACAGTCTATAAAGCATGAAAAGTGAAAATTACATAATTTAAAGGTCACACTGCTTACAGATGCTCTTAGTGGTTTTATATTTTCATATTCTTAATTTTTCTCTTGGTCGCTTTCTCTTCTTAGCTGCCTTCTCCCTAATTCATGGTTTTAGTGCATTGATTTTAGAGCCTTGCTTCTTTCTATTTGATCCACTGGTGTGCTTTCTATCCCAAGACTTTTCTACTTCTCTTGCATGCAATCTGATTCTTTTATGTCCTAGCTTTTGTACATGCACACTCATGTGTGTAAACACACACATATATGCAATTCATATTGTCATACCTTCCCCTTTTGGGGATTTTTTTAATCTTTCTCCATACATTGGTTCCTCCGTCTGTTTTTTTTTACTTTGCAACTAACCCACCTTTGCTTTTGTTCACAGAATAATGAAGGCCTCATCATAATTTTTATTACCCGTATTCTTATTTTAATTTCTAGTGTATATTGTGTTATGTGAACTTTTTTATGCTTATGCATGATCAGTTTTATGGTCCTACTTTATGGTGTTAATGTTGGCATGGCAGTGAAGTTATAGTTGCACAAGTCAGTACGATAGAATATATTATAAAATGGGCATTAGAAATTGGGTGATGTGATTGGTTAATAAGAATTCTGAGCTGTGTCTGCAATCAGCACAATTCACTGCTGAGAACTTGTAAAATTCAGAACAGTGAATTGTGTTGATAACAGTCGCAGCTCAGAACTTCTGACCTTATTCCTTAATTAGCAATATAAATATTTTTACATTAGCATTTTATAATCACAACAATGTTAGACCGATGTAGCATTAATTCACACCTAGTTGTGTTGACAGCACAAGATCGAACATACTGTACATGAGTTAATAGAATCCATTTCACATTTCTTTTTATTGCTTAATTTGAAAATAGTATTAGAGAAAGCAGTATGATATTCTTCTGTTAACTATGTTTTTGCTAGTGGCACCTCCCTCTCCCTCATCGCACAAGTTTCTGGTCTTCCCTTAATGGGTTTAAAGAAGCTATTACAACCATTACTGCCACTATCACAACTTTGACCCTTCTAGGCTACTATCAATGCCTCCCTTTGACATGCTCCATCCTGACACCAAGTGTATTATTGCCACAACAGGCTTGAGCTCTACTTATCTGGGGGGCATAAGGTGACTCATGAACTCCGTTTTCATGAATAATAATGCACAGGACTGTCTCTGCATAATGGGACAATGCCAGCATGATGCATTTTTATATATAATTTAAGCGGAGATGTACTTTAAACTTTCCATTTTAACGTGTAGTGATAGAATCATATATAATAGTCATCAATGAAGAGAGTCCATTAACGTGTAGAAGTATGTTAGTTTATTGATGAATAAAGGAATCTTGTTGCTCAGTATGCTAAGTGTATGCCTAAATCCAGTTGTGTACTGGGTAGGGGTAAAGAGTTTCTTTCCTATGTGCAATCAGCACTGCTTTGTAGCAGTTCAGAGCATGCTAATATAGATAGCTAGCTAACTTGTTACCCTATAGGTAAGGCTTTTACCTAAGGAGGCAAATCTAGCCCTCCCTCCTTCCCTTCATCCACGCCCCGTGGATAGTGTATACATTGCTCATAGCTAACCAATAGCTGACAGCACATATGGGGTACACAAACCCTGTCACTGTCCAGTACTTACAGCATCATAGATTAAAATGAAGCCATGCTTAAAATTCTTTCTTTTCTTGAAATTGAGTTCCATGTGGATAAGTGCTGGGGAAGGGAGAGGAAAAAATAGTGAAGGATGAAAGAGAACAGAGTAGTTTTTGTTAAAAGTGATTTTGAGATTAAAGCTTTAGGGGAGGAAAAAGCGCTAAAATATTAATTTTATGTTTTACCTTAAAAAATTAAAAATTAAAACAAAGTAAAAAAAAAAATCCCAGGATAATAATTCTATACTTTGATACAAAGTGACAGACATCCTTCACTAGGAGATGCCGGTTACATTTTCAGTAGCTATTTCTGTGTTTTGAGATAGAGCTAAAAACTTAATTTGTGGCAAATAATTTATTTGATGAATTTAGGCTTTATTTCTGTTTTCAAATAGTCCACGAGCAGAATTTAATCACTATTTGAAATTATTTGCCATGTAAATCTTTGGCTGTAGATTGTTCACAAGCAACTTGTTATGAATATTTGAAATTTAATTTCTGGTGGTTAGTTTTTATTCAAAACATAGGTCATATATTTCTGCTCTCTGATTTGATCATCATTCTGTAGACTCTAGTTTCCATGGTAAATACTTTGCATTTACAAGTCCAAAATTTACTTTCCATGAATATTATATTGTGATCCCTTAGAATTTGGTGTTTCTGTGAACATTCCTGCCAGTAAACTAGATTGTTCACAGAAACCAAACACAAAAGGGTCAAGAACATAGGCAAAGGAAATTCATTTATTTAATATTTGCACAAATGTTTTCATAATATTTGCCCAGCTTTGTTTTGAATGTGGTCATTTGTTTGTTTCTTTCCACATTAGTCAGTATATAATGAATATAAACGATAAAAATAACACAATGTAGTAATACTGTATTGTATTATTTCCTTTAAGTGTAAATGGAATTAGCAGACATGAAGTCCAATACCATGTAGTTCAGTCATTTGTTTTAATACTGTACTTACTCTACTATCAAGAAAGTTGTTATATAATTTATTTGATGCAGAGAAATGCCAGGGATGTCTGTGTTCACAAATTATTTACACACATGCGCGCGCACACACATACATGTATCTCCTAGATATTTTTCTGACACTTTTGTAGATTTATTTTCTTAATCACTTTTCTGTTGACATATTAGTTTAGATTATACCACATCAGGCAATTTCCATATTATGTAGCTCAATAAAGTGTTGAGATATGACTACATATAGTAAATGTCAAATTAAAAAAGATCAAAGTTACTTAATTTCCTATAGTGCAGTTCTTTCCTGAAAATTGACTTTGCTCAAAGGACATCATGAATTTCCATGTTTCTCTCTCTCAATGACTTATGTCAATTTTTTTCAATTTAGAGATTTAAAAAAATGTTTTAATTGCTAGTGCCACAAACTCAACCTGGGCTCTGAGAACTGAACTAGGCTCTTTCTGACTCATGCATTTTGGGGGCTGAGACTGTGTTTATCACTGTTTGAACAAAATAATTTATTAGGTTGGACCATGATAGTCATCTAGTCCAACCACCTGCATAACATAGACCACAGAAGAATAATTCCTAAATTGAGCCCCATGACTTGTGGTTGAACAAGAGCATATCTCTTAGAAAAACATCCAGTCTTGATTTAAAGACTTTAACTGATAGAGAATCAATCACATGTCTTGGTCAATTATTTCAATAGTTTATTATCATTGTTAAAAATTTGCACCTTATTTCCAGTTTGAATTTTTCTAACTTCAGTTTCCAGCCATTGGATTTTGTTACACCTTTGTGTGCCAGGTTAAAAATCTATGGGACATTAGTCATCTTCTCCCTTTGTGGATTGTGACTGAGACTGTGATTAAGTTACCTCTTAACCTGCTCTTTGAGAAGCCCCTTAATTTCTCCTAGTAAAGTATATTTTTCAGCTCTTGAAACATTCTTGTAGATCCCTTCTGAACCTTCTCCAGTCATACTGGTCTGTTTTATCTTGCGTACCTGTTATTCCATCAGTGAACAATGGTAAGAATCTATTAATTGACTTTACTTTTGTTGTAGATTATGTGGTGACCCACCCTTTATAGCAAGCTCAGAAGAAACACTTTTTGAACTAATAAAGAAAGGAGAACTGCACTTTATTAATCCAATCTGGCAAACAGTTAGTGAGGCTGGTAAGTACTAAACTATCTGACAAAACAAACACCAATAACACAACAATGAACTTAGCAAACAATTACAGTATTTTGGACCTCCTTAACTAATTTTCTCATAAAAGTAAAATTGAGTCTAAGAAAAAAAATTCACTTAAATGATTTTGTGAACGAACTTAATCTCATTATAAGTAAAATATTCTCTGCTGAATTAAAGCACTCAGAGACATTTGGGAGATGTGTTGGGTTTGTTATAATTAACAGAAATGAGATTTATCAAAGTGTCTTTTTATAGCTAAACATGTACTGCAGCTACTTCTGAGAGTAGATCCTGCCCACCGAATCACAGCTAATGAATTGCTTGATAACCTGTGGATAACAGTAAGTTTTGAGTTTTTTACAAAAAATTCTTCCCATTTTATTTGTTTTCTAACTGAATTTTGACCTTCCAGCCATGCATGCTGTATCACCTCTGTCCTTTCCAATAAATAAACAGACATAGCCTCCTATTTGGGTCTGATCCAATTCCGAATGAAGTCAGTAGGAGTATATCCACTGACTCCAGTAGGCTTTGGAAAAGGCCCTTAGTTTCTTACCAGGGCCTGAGACTGTGTTTCTTACCCAGGCAAATTTATGTTGACTTCAAAGGGTGTTTCATCTCCATAAGGAAGTACAGAATCAGGTCCTAGCTGATTAAATCTCACAACATTCCTGTAATGTTGGTCAATATAATTATGCCTGTTTTTTAGATGGGCAAATTGAGCCACAGAGAAAAAGTGACTTTCCCTAGACAAATGAATTATAGAGCCAGGAGGAAAACCTAGGAGTTCTAAACCTATTCTCTAAGTTCTGTTATCACTGCACTATGATGCAGAACATCTACACCAGGGGTAGGCAACCTATGGCACGTGTGCCAAAGGCTGCACGCGAGCTGATTTTCAGTGGCACTCACACTGCCCAGGTCCTGGCCACCGGTCCAGGGGGCTCTGCATTTTAATTTAATTTTAAGTGAAGCTTCTTAAACATTTTGAAACCTTATTTACTTTACGTACAACAATAGTTTAGTTATATATTATAGACTTCTAAAAATGTTAAAATGTATTACTGGCACGCGAAACCTTAAATTAGAGTGAATAAATGAAGACTCGGCACACCACTTCTGAAAGGTTGCTGACCCCTGATCTACACTATGAGAATATTGAACACTGAGGTGGTTATCAAAATACATGCACCCCATTATGCAGCTCATTGAAAGGTCAAGCAGAGGGGATGGAGATGGGGAGATAGCAACAAAATAGTAGTGGTAGCCATCTTTATTTGCTCTTGCAGCTGGGCTCAATGCTAAGAGGACACAGAGGCACCTGAGGCTCATTAAGAATCATTGGCTCTGTAGGGGAGGTAGAACACCTCTATACATTACTCAGAATGAGCTACCAGTTTCTCATCACTCCTTCAGCCACAACAGAGCCACTCCAGCAGCAATAAAGTGGCCCTGCTCTAGCTGAGCAGGGAGATCTCAGAGGAGACAATCAACGACTGTCATGTAAATTCTTGGGTCAGGCCCATGGCTGACCCTGACACTTTCTCAGTGGCCTGTGAAGTGTGATGACACCTATATTAATTCTGCCTTGACATACCAAGAGAACCTCCCTGTTCTGTGCATCAGTAAACTGTGGACCTGGAAATCTGCTTTCGTTGTTGGTTTGTGGCTTACCAAATTGTACATTAGTGGGGTTCTAGTGTAAATCATGTATAAGAGCTACAAAATTCAAACAGAACATTCCCCTAATTCATAATAAACCTTTCCTTTTCATACTATACATTTCTCGAACACTAGACTTAATTTACTGTGTTATTCTTCATTTAAAAAGTAAGTAGGAGACTAGTTTTTCTCAGATCTAGCTATGCATTTTCCACAAACAAGCCCTGTGTAAATTATTTTTATAATTACTGGTAGTAATTATGTGTCCAACACCTGCAAATTTAGTTTCAGCACAGGGTAATAACCCAGATTCTGTCAAGTGTGGATTTTTATAGATAATGGGATGGATTTTTAGCCCAAGATCATATTGGCTTCTGCTATTACAGACCCTGATAACAACCCCCCAGCTGCAGGAAGTCCACTGGTCAGGGGAGTGTCGTTATAGAAGGCATCTACAACCACTCCTCTGTCAAGGACGAGTGTACTGAAAAGTGGGGACCAGGGGATGTGCTGATTTAACAGAACCCCAGGTACAAGGTTCCAAGCATAATGTAAAGCTGTTCTCTCATGACAAAACTCTCTGGAGCCAGTAGTGCTGCAGACACAGCAATCTCTCTCCTACCACCACTCTTATAAATTAAGCTGTGGGAACTCATAACTGACCTCTAAGAAAATACCCATGTTAACTGACTCTGTTTAAAAAATGGGTGCATTTAACATGGCTGTTTCCTTAAATGTAGATGAGACTTCTGTTGAATATATGCATATCTCTGTTCAGACCTGAGTCCTGCAACTGTTTTTTATTAGTAAACTGTTTATTTAATTTGCCCCAAACATTTGTTTTCTTGTACACGAGGCTCTGATATTGTGGCGTTAGAAGAGGAGTAGTTAAATGTTTTTCAGTTTCCAATAAGAAACTCACTAGATTTGCTAAGGAGTGTAGAGTGAGGAAGTGAGGACTTTCAGTGATAAGTGATACTACTTATGTGTTGTCTTCAGTGTTCCTTAAGATGTCTGAGGGATCTGTAGCTCCTGTTTAACTTCAGTGGGAGTTGTAGGTGCTCAGTACTGAAAATCAGGCCACTAGTTTCTACTTCATGCTTCAGCTTTGATAGCATTTTTGAAGTGTCCAGATGGATAACATGAAAGTGCAATATCATGTAGAGATTTGTAGTGCATAAAAAAATTAAAAATTAACCCCTCGGTGCCAAGTGACACATGAGTTCCTGCGTAAGAGTTAATGCATTTGGCATTACAATTTCCCACCAGAAAATCTCAACCACCTGTACCCAAAAGTTATACAGTCACAAGTTATCCTGCATAACAAAAAGTGACACGTCAAAGATAAATGTGGCAAAATAATAAACAAAATTCATTGTAGAATTACATTGCATTTACAGTTAAATCAACAAACCTCAAGACCAATTTTAGATAGTAATTACCACAGAGGTTTATCTGTTGTCTGTTTCAGACAATATGTAGTTTGGCTGTGGGCTGTGCAAAGGATCACTGATTAATTATTTACAAATACTTATTAATACAATTTTATTTCTAGTTTTGATTATTTTTGATATACACCATTTTGCTGCTTTTCCCAACCCTTTTCACTTTCCCTTTTCATCATTTGAAAAAATAGGCAAAAAAGAGACCGGAATAGAGGAATCTTGTTAAGGTCAGATGAAGGCGAGTAGTTGTATGGCAACTAGGATGTTGTGTTTAAACGATCTGCTGGTACATTATATTTTGCACATCGTCGATATAATTCTCTTCAGGAATTTTTAGAACCAATATAGTTTATTATTATGTGCATAGTTTAGTGCAATCCTGTAATTTCCTATCAACTGTTCAACCTTGATATTTGCACATAACCTATATTCCATTTCCTTTCTATCTAGTACTGTATATTTTAAGCTCGAAGGTACTACATCTCTGTTTTGCTTCATTGCCCACTGAGAATGTCTGAGGTTTTTTCTCAGCACTGAGACTGGCAGAGGGTGCTGTTTCCTTTCAGACAAGGGGTTTGGATTTTCCCCTGCTATTAATGTTTTTTTTTCTTGGTACAGTCTGTGAGCACTGTTGAAGGTGAACTCTTCCACAGTTTGGATGTTTTATCATTTTCTGGTGCTGTGATACAATTTCTCTTTGGTGAAATTACCAGTCCATTATCTTGCTTGACGCGGAACCAGGAGGCACAGCATTTTCTGAGTATAAACTTCCGCACACAGAATGAGATTTTTCATTTCTTTTGGCTACAAACTTCTCAAAATCAACCTTCATTAAAAAAACCTCTGCTATCTAATCTATGGCCCCAATTCAGCAAAACATTTAAGCACAGGCTTAAACCCATCCCTATTCTGCAGATTACATAAAGGTGTGCTTCACTCCCATTTAAGTCAGTGGCATTTAAGCATGTTCCTAAAGTTATACAATGCCTTAAAGCCCAGATTTTTAAATGTATTTAGGCATTGCCTCAGAAAGGATGCTAAAGGATCAGGTCGTAATTGATTTACTCGTATAACATTCCTGTAAAGTAGATTGGTATTATTTATATCTATTATATAGATGGGAAAATTGAGCCACAGAGAAATCATGGCTTTCCCAAGGCAATTAATGAATTTAACTGCCTTAGGAGCCTAACTCTGAGCTTCGAAAGTGATTTAGGAGCCTAAATCATATTGACATTCAACGAGACTTAGTCTCCAAAATCAGCTAGTTTTTGCAACATTGAGCAGAACAATGACTAAAAGAGTTTTTTTAATAGTTTAGGTACAAAAATAATCCCGGCAATGATATTGGTCCATGGAAATGGTAGATTTATAAATAATAATACAGAAAATACAGAGTTGTTCAATGAATATTCCTGTTCTTTATTTGGGAAGAAACAGATGATATAGTCTCATCATAGGGTGATAATACTTTTTCCATTCCACTAGTATCTCTGGAGGATGTTAAACAGAAGCTACTAAAGCTTCTAAGCTTTCTAAATCACCAGGTCCAGATTCAAGAGTTTTAAAAGAGCTAGCTGAGGAGCTCACAAGACCATTAATGTTGATTTTTTATAAATCATGGAATACTGGGGAAGTTCCAGAAGACTGTAAAAAAGCTAATGGTGTGCCAGTTTTTAAAAAGGGTAAATGGGTGACCAGGGTAATTATAGGGCTCTCAGCCTGGCATTGATCCCAGGCAAAATAATGGAGTGACTTATATGGGACTCAATTAGTAAAGAATTAAAGAAGGGTAATGTAATTAATGTAAATCACCAGGGGTTTATGGAAAATAGATCCTCTCAATCTAACATGATATTTTTTTATGAGATTATACATTTGGTTGCTAAAGATAATAGTGTTGACGTAGTATATTTAGACTTCTGTAAGGTTTTGATTAAAAAACAAGAAGGACATAAAATTAACCAGACGCACATTTAGTGAATTAAAAACTGGCTAACTGATAGGTTTCAAAATGTAATTGTAAAGGAGGAATCGTCACCAAGCAGGTCTTTTTCTAGTGGGTCGCACAGGGATTGTTTCTTGGCCCTATCCTTAACATTTTTATCAATGACCTGGAAGAACACACATCATCATCACTGATAAAGTTTTCAGGTGACCCAAAAATTGGGGGAGTGGTAAATAATAAAGATGACAGGTCACTGATTCAGAGCCATCTGGGTCACTTGGTAAGCTGGGCACAAGCAAACAGTATGTGTTTTAATACGGCTAAATGCAAATATATACATTTAGGAACAAAGAATGTTGGTCACACTTCCAGCACGACGGACTCTATCCTGGGAAACAGTGAATCTGAAAAAGATTTGGTGATTGTGGTGGATAGTCAGCCGAACATGAGCTCTCGATGTTACAATGCGGCCAAAAGAACTAATGCGATCCTCGGATGCAAAAACAGGAGAATCTCAAGTAGGAGTAGAGAGGTTATTTTACCTCTGTATTTGACACTGGTGCAGTCATTGCTGGAATAGTGTGTTCAAGTTCTGATGCCCACAATTCAAGAAGGATGTTGATAAATTGGAAACGGTTCAGAGAAGAGCCACAAGAATGATTAAAGGATTAGAAAACATCCTTTATAGTGATAGACTCAAGGTGCTCAATCCATTTAGTTTAAAAGAGACAGCTAAGAGGCGACCTGATTACAGTCTATAAGTACCTACTTGGGGAACAAATATGGCTGGTAGTTGAAGCTGGACAAATTCAGACTGGAAGTAAGGTGTACACTTTTAACAGTGAGAGTAATTAACCAATGGGACAGTTTACCAAGGGTCCATCACTGGCAATTTTTAAATCAAGATTGAATGTTATTCCCTAGGAATTATTTTGGGGCTATTTCATGGCCTGTATTATTTAGGAGATCAGACTGGAGGCTCACAGTGGTCCCTTCTGGCCTTGGAATGCATAGATATACCTTTACATTTTCAGGCTAAGTGCTTAGCTAAATAGGGCAGGACTGCTGAACCAGGGCCCTACAGAGAAGTCACTCCCTTCATTAAATAACCAAAGGAAAAACATTAGTGTTTTATTGTCCTTAATCCTGTCTTCCTCCCCACATGTTGCAGCTGCAGACTGCCCTGAACACATTTGGAAACTGTGTGCTTCTGCTGCACAGGAAACAGGATGTGGAGGCACCACAGGAGGCCCACCCTGCTTCTGTGCCACAAAGCACAACTCTCCGTGGACTCCCTTCTGGTGCATGGGAGTGGCAGAGAGATGAAACGTGGAAATGGTAGAGAGACGACCTAAAGCCACTGGAAAAATCCCCAGTGGGATGGGGATGGTAAATAGCTGAGGTTGGAAAGATGGAAAATGTATAATCCAAGTGGAAAGGCCACCTCTGAAGACATAGACAAAAAGGCACAAAGACTTCCATAGCCAAGAAAGAAAGAACAATGTCTGCAATTAGAGCAGCTATTAAAGCCCTAACAGAGTTTAAGATGATGAAAACAGACAACTATATCAAATAAACAGCAGATCAGAAGGAGGTGACAAAATGCCGGGTTTAAAAAAACCCCTCTCCCTATATATCAAATGGATGCTAGACAGATGGACAGAGACCAATAATGAATTACATAATACTTAAAGAGAACATAACAAAAAGTGAATGTGGGAAAACTTAAATAATAAAACAGCTTAGCTAATGGGACAGATTGCCAAGGGAGTTGGTGGAATTGCCATTATTACTGATACTTACTACTAGACTTGATCCATCTCTATCAGGAGTAATGATCATGACATTATCAGTTCTGGAAAAATGCAAAGGAGTGATGTGACAGGGTAAAACGTCCAGGAAAGGGATAAGGACTACCTGTCTGTCACATAGCCCAACCAGGTATTTAAGGAAAAGGTATGTCCTTTTTCTGGGGGCTGAGAGAGGCCAGGGGAAAGTCTCTGGGGACTGCATTCTGTGTTGGTCAGGGAAATTGCTTTGTTTTAGTGTTACGAGTTTTGTGTTTGAACAATAAATTGTGCCCAGAGGCAGACGCCTGCAATAGACTCAGGCATGGCACTAGTTCTTTCCTGGGATGGTGAGATAGCTCACCAGCTTACACAGAGACTAAATGACCCATCTGACAATCATTTTAACCCTGTGACTTCTGTGATTCTATAGAGCATGCATTTGAAAAGAGTGATGACGGTCAAAGCATTTAAAACAGAGATGGGAGCTGGTCTCTCACAGACATCTTTTATAAATAAATAAATTAGTGGAGATATCCTATCTCCTAGAACTGGAAGGGACCTTGAAAGGTCATCGAGTCCAGCCCCCTGCCTTCACTAGCAGGACCAAGTACTGATTTTGCCCCATATCCCTAAGTGGCCCCTTCAAGGATTGAACTCACAACCCTGAGTTTAGCAGGCCAATGCTCAAACCACTGAGCTATCCCTCCCACCTGCATTTGAAAAGAGTGATGACGGTCAAAGCATTTAAAACAGAGATGGGAGCTGGTCTCTCACAGACATCTTTTATGCTACAACTGAGTTCAGAACTTGGTTTCCACATTTTTCCACTAGACGCAAAATAGTATATTTTATTAATAACACATTTCAAGAAGAGAAGCAGTTGTACAGTGCTCTCTACAATAATTTTTCCAGTTACTTTCCCTTCTGCTTTCATGAACTATGTTTGCTAGTTGATTTTTTTGTTGTCCTTGCAAGTTTATCCCATGTTAGTTATTTTATGTTTATATTGCATTTGCTGTGGGTGAGAAGCTTCTGCCTCCTTTTTAATTAATATATCTCTTATATATTGACAGATGTAGTCAGAGTTCTCTTAGCTAATCATTGTCTCTCACTTCACTCTGAATGGAAAATCATAAAAATGAGTGTTTTTGTCACATTAAGTATGTGTGAGGCAACATGCTTGCTCCCCCATGCTTGGTTATATTGTTATTCTGTTCGTTATTTTAAAAAAAATGCTCCATAGCTTCTTAACCCTAAAATTCCTCAGGGTTCACCACATTTATCAGTCTATTTAAAGTTTTTAGCTGCCTCTGTCAACTTTCCTCGTGGTGTCAGTAGCATTTCTGTACGTGTTTAGACATCTTTTTCTTCAACTTACTACATCTCCATCCTGATTTGAAGACTCCACTGTTATTTCTATAATGTGACTCAAGACAGGCTCTTTCTCAACTGCTGACAGGAGTTTGCCTGTGCTTGAGTGCTACCCTGGCAATATACAGTTTGTTTCCTTATAAAGACTCAGTTATGACTTCCCCCATATTTTCATCCAAAGAAATGCTGCCCTGTGTTAACTCCTAATGACTTGAAGTCTTATAGGAATGGAGGGAACAAAGCACTTGCAGCAGATACGTGGCACTTTTTATCATCAGAGGGTCAGAGCCTATATTTTGAACTATCGAGTTCCTTTCTGCCATTGCTTTTTCTTGTGCCCAGTTCTCTTGCCCTTATTGTGTGCAGAAGTGTATTTTTCAATGTTTTAATTGTTTTTGAGGGGAGTTTTTGTTCTTTTTAAATCTCAAGTTCACAGAACCAGTTAAACTGAAAAGCATTTAGTGAAATTGTTAGTCCTGGTTATATCCGTGACTCATTCTTTTTACTGTAACCCAGATTTCATCTCCCACTGTGGTTTCTGATCAACATACTCCAGACCTCTCTGCTTCCTCTTGAAAATTCTCACTGATGAACTTTTAATTTTCCTGAGTTTTCTGTAGTGGGGCAAGTAGGCTTTTAAGATCAGCAGTCTAGTGGTGCTCACTAAGCTGAAACTGTGTGTCCTTCTAGATATGTGCTGGGTGTCTTCATGGAGGAAATACAGCATCTTACATTATTCACAAATAACTGGACATCTCTTCATTTTGTGTCTTGAATCTTACTGAAACACACGCTCTTAAAACCCGAACAGAAAAAGCTGAAAAGGAAGACAAAAGAAAATGAAACAATGTAAAGACAGCCAATTAGTAATCCATGACTCTCTTTACCCACAATTAGCACCAGATGCTAGCCAATTAAACTCAACAGGTGTTCAAATGAGCCAACACAGACAATTAACTTAAATGATTCCACTTTCTTAAAAATTGTCAGAATACAAACTCTCACTTCTCTTTATGTGCTATATAATTATCTGGAGCTCTTCAAGGCCTAGATTTTTTTTTAAAAGGCCTAAACTCAGCCTGATTTTGTGGGTACAATTCAATGTACTTACATATTTAACTGCCTGATTGTGCCTGCAAATGAGGTAGTTAGTTTAGTGTTTGTGCCATCCATTTTGCCCACATTTAATTGCAGATTTAAGTAAATGAATCCATTCCTAGTTTACTCTGCACATGTGCCCTATTTCACACAAAAGAAATTCATTCCAGGCACTATCACTCAAGTATAAAAAGATAAAGTCTTAGTCAGAACTCTTAATTGACATATTGTGTCTAGCAATTAGATCGAGGACTTGGAGTAAGGATTCATGTATTCTAATTCTTACTCTTACAGCAAATAGGCAAATTACTTTGGTGTTAAATTTTCTAATGTTGTGTGTTCTAGAGTCAATAAGTGAAAAAAAAACCCCAATTGTTACCATATAGGGTGAAACACATATTGTCCAGAGACCATTTAATGTCCTAGAGCTGATGAAGGAATGGAATAACAACCTGGACATTGGTGAAGTTTGCAATGTGGAAGAAGAACTGAATAGTCCATCTACTGCATTGAATCAGGAAAACATGATTGAAGAGCAGGAAAGTCCTGTTAGCAGCAATGGCAACTCAGAGGTTGGTGCAGAAACAGAAACAGAGAGTGGGAGCAGCAAACCCTGTACACCAACAAAACAGGTATGAGTGCAATACTCTGAACAAATAAAACACTATATAAGTGCTAAGTATTATTAGGGGGCAATACATTGGTAAGGTAAGGAATGGTGAACATGACCTAGTGCCATAGAGGATCGCTGGAACCTAGTGAAAGATTTATACATAGGGTACAGAATCTGAATAAATACAAGGATACAGGATGAGCTGTGTACTGTATAGTTACCCTCTGAAGAGAAACAAAACCAGACTGACCCAGAATACCAATTCCTTAAGAATCTATTGCTCCTGTTCACTCCCTTAAGCTGGTGTGTGTGCAGAAACTTAACAGAAAAGGAATAGGATATTAAGAAACTGATGATATGGGCAGATGAGGAAGAATCTCTGATGGACACTCCATTCTTTTCTTCCACATTCCTTCTGCATTCTGTAAGTCGGAGTCACAAGAAACCATCCTGGGGGAAGTGAAGGAAAAGGTAAACAATAGTTCGCAAGCAACACATGTATAAACCACTAGTAACATAGTGAAGCCCAAGGTATAATGCTTATAATAAGCATTGCTTTGACTTCTCAGATGACTTGTTGCTTAAAATATTGAATTTTCATAGCATGCAGCTGAATCCCTGGCCTGAAGAGACTAAAAGCCATAGTGCAAATGCTGGTGGTTCTGCATTAGCTATGACCTCTCTGTCTCTTAGATTTATTGATCAAAATGCAGACTGTTCCTATGCAGCATGTTGAAGTCTTCACTGTTATACAGTATGGTGCCCGCTCTGGAAATGGTTCCACTTAGCAGAGAATCAGCCTTGGATATGGAGCTGCAATGCTGTGACTATATCAGAGCAGAATATTCTTGTTTGAATTAGAAGCTCCTCCACTCCCCTGAATAACTGGACTTTGCATAGGTAGTTCCATAGGGATATGGAGAAGAAATTATCTCCTCACTCAAACTGCAGAGCTGCTCCTCAGCTGCAACTGTAGCCTTGATGCTGTGGTAGCTCCTGCTGCTACTTCGCACCTGCTGCAGTGGGGGAAGAGGGTTGGTGGCAATGCCTTGTGGATTTGAGGAGTACACGCTCCTCAAGATCAGCATGTTCCTCCAAACCAACTGCCTAGAGACACATACACAAGCTATGCAGAGCTGGGCTCCCCAAATGCTAACCCCTTCTTGTCCATACAGTGGAACTATTCCAAAGACCATTTGATCTGGGGTCCCCACTGGAGGAAGGAGCTGGATTTTGCCATAAGGGAAAGGTGTGCTTAACACACACGGAAGAGCTGAGCTGTGTACGAAGTTTACTGATAGTAAACTTGCAAGTAAAAAATGTATATAAAAAGCTTCATAAATGGGTCTAACTTTTGCCAGTTAAATATTTAATCAATCTATCTGCCTCTCAAAAGAGCTGTGTTTGAGGCTATCCAGTATGTCTACGCTACGATTAAAAAGTGTGTGGCACCAGTCTCAGAGCCCAGGCTCCAGCCCAGGTCTTTTACCACAGTGTAGACATATTGTAGGCCCTTTTCTAACCTCCTAAGTATACTTGGTTTATTACTCCAACCACTTGATTTTTCTTTCACAGGTCAACAAGAAAAAAAATAACTCAAGTGCTTTACCAAATGGGACACTTAAAAAAAAGAGTATACCCCCCAAACCATCCATTGCTGTAAGTGTTCTCTCAGAAACTCTTTTTTCCAATTATCTTCAGTTTTACTTAGTTTTATGTTTTCTTTGCTGACATATTATTTTAAGACACTTTTAGAATAAGAGAAAAAATAGTGTTTAACTAGAGACAGGTGAGTTCTTATTCACTTTTTAAAATATTGTTTTGCAATAAGATTTACAATTGATTTCTGTTATGAAACAAAAGTGCTTGAAGACCTAGCATGTCCCATTGAAATCAGTGGTAGTTTGTGTGCCTAACATCTTGGAAAATCAGGCCACTTGTTGTAGGTTCCTAGGTATGGATTCTTAAAGAAGCACCTAGTTTTTAAAATTTTGTGGTAAATCCTATGTTATCTATGTTAATGTTTCTTTGACTTAAAAGGATACAGCACAAGTGAGTGAAGGATGAGATTTTTGCAGAAGAAAAAATTAGAATATATAAAGATAAACATTAAGGGCTAGTTCCTCAGCTGGTGTAAATTGGCATCTTTCCATTGAAGTCATCAGCTGATTCATACTAGCTGAGACTCTGGCCCAAGAAGTGCTCTTACAATAGTTAACTGCACTTTGTCGGAAAGTAAAAATAAAATGATTGAGATTTATTGGATGGCTGTTGACTGCTTTATCGGTTTAGCAGGTTTTTTTAAAAAATCAGTTCTAGTAAGGTGAGAAACCTGGAAATTAGAGAATAAGACTTGGAGAACTAAAGAATACACTGGTCTACAATTTTTGAGAAGTCGTCTGCTTCAGAGATAAAATGTGCTATTTATTATGTATTTTGATGTGCTGAATTCAAATATGAGAATTAAAACAAGTGATTGGCTACTGTTTCTAAGATATTTAAGTTTTTACATTTTATGTCTATGTATATTGTGTAGATAGTAGAGTTTTAATCATAAATTGTAAACCTAGGTCTTTTCATGTGTTTATGGTTGCTTTACATGATAATATTTCACCTGTCCTGTTTATGTAACACTTTAAAAATCAGCAAAAGGGTTATATAAATAAAATTTATTATGAAACAAAAGGCAAAAAACTATTATATACATAGTTTAGTCCTATTCAGTGTCTACTCGGCGCTTCTTGGCTTGTCTCTTGTATTCATTACATGGAGCATCTCTTGTCACTGTCCAGCAATAGTCTTCCTTTATCTTAGCTTCACTTAACCTTGGAAATTTTCCACGGAGGTACTTGAAAGCTGCTTGTGTTTTGTCAATGGCCTTGACAAAGTTCTTCATCAGACCCAGCTTGATGTGTAAGGGTGGTAACAAAATCTTCCTTGATTCAACAAGTGGTGGATGCTGAACACTTTTCCTCCCAGGCTCCAATGACTGTCGGAGTGGCCAATCTTTCTTGATGTAGTGGGAATCTCTTGCACGACTATCCCATTCTCAGAGAAAACAGCAGTACTTTGTGTATCCAGTCTGCAGACCAAGCAAGAGAGCAACAACCTTCAAATCGCCACAAAGCTGCCACTGATGTTGATCATAGTTTATGCACCTCAAAAGTTGTTTCATGTTGTCATAGGTTTCCTTCATATGGACTGCATGACCAACTGGAATTGATGGCAAAACATTGCCATTATGCAGTAAAACAGCTTTAAGACTCGTCTTCGATGAATCAATGAACAGTCTCCACTCATCTGGATCGTGAACAATGTTGAGGGCTGCCATCACACCATCGATGTTGTTGCAGGCTACAAGATCACCTTCCATGAAGAAGAATGGGACAAGATCCTTTTAACGGTCACGGAACATGGAAACCCTAACATCACCTGCCAGGAGATTCCACTGCTATAATCTGGAGCCCAACAGCTCTGCCTTACTCTTGGGTAGTTCCAAATCCCCGACAAGGTCATTCAGTTCACCTTGTGTTATGAGGTGTGGTTCAGAGGAGGAGGATGGGAGAAAATGTGGGTCCTGTGACATTGATGGTTCAGGACCAGAAGTTTCATCCTCTTCCTCTTCCTCGTCTGACTCAAGTGAGAATGATTCTGGTGCATCAGGAACCGGCAGTCCTTCTCCGTGGGGTACTGGGCGTATAGCTGATGGAATGTTTGGATAAATGCACAGTCCACTTTTTCTTCTTTGACACACCTTTCCCAACCGGAGGCACCATGCAGAAGTAACAATTGCTGGTATGATCTGTTGGTTCTCTCCAAATCATTGGCACTGCAAAAGGCATAGATTTCCTTTTCCTGTTCAACCACTGGCGAAGATTTGTTGCACAAGTGTTGCAGCATATGTGTGGGGCCCACCTCTTGTCCTGATCTCCAATTTTGCAGCCAAAATAAAGGTGGTAGGCTTTCTTAACCATAGTGGTTATACTGCGCTTTTGTGATGCAAAAGTCACTTCACCACAAACATAGCAGAAGTTATCTGCACTGTTCACACAAGTACGAGGCATCTCTGCTCACTTTGGCTAAACAGAAATGTGTCCCTTTGCAAAATCAAACACTGACAAATAAGAGAGCACGACACTGTATGATTTCTAGAGCTGATATAGGGCAATTTGTTCAGCAGAGTGATGTAAGCTTCGTTATGATTGCATCATCCATGACTTCTAGGAATAACATGATGCAATTCATATCATGTATGACGCAATACCAGCTTCAGATTGCATCATTCATTGTTTTGCCTAAAAAGCAAGTACTGTCCAAACCCAGTCATAGATTTATTCATAGATCCAGTCAAAGATGTATTTTAGTCATTTCTGGTTTAAATTGAGATCCCTTCCCTTTATAACTCACTTATCCTCCGCCATTCCCAAGTCAAGGGTCGTATATACTGACCCAATAGCATATCTTGAAAACTAGAGCCAATCATCAATTTTAAGCATCATTTTCGTTCTCAGTGACCCAGAATTAGTAAAGTTTGACTACATTTATTTCAGAAGCATTTTGGCTGTAGAGCAGTGATATTGGTACGCTCATGCATTGGCCAAGTTTTAATCAAGACGCAGAACAGAAAAAATAGTCCTAATTACACATTTATAAAGGATAAAGATAACAGCTTTAAAATGTATTTGGATTGTTATGATAATTGAATAACAATAATAGTGATTATTATGTTCCTTAAAATCATAAATCTTGGTACAGAAGTCTGGCTAGTGAAGACTAATATCAGATAATTACAGTTGGATGTAAGTAGTCCTAAACAGGTATTAAGAATGTAGTGTTGTCCCCAAAGCATGGGATTTTAGATTAGTGGAATGAAAGCTGTGCAAGTATACCACAGAAGAAGATAAGAATTATATTTTTCATAGATCAGCTTCTCTTGCACTTTATAATGTCCTTTACTGTCTTTAACTACTTTTTTATAACTTACATTGATGTAGAATAATACTGGCATGGTACCACTACATAACTCATCTGCTTTTTGTACTATGATGTCTACCATTATTTTGTTAACATAAAAACACATATATATTAAACTTCTTTTTTAATTATAGTCCTCTGCAGGTAGGTCAGTATCTCCAGTGTCAAATTCAAGGCGAAATCAGGACAGTCAAGAAAGGAAGGGGGAGACAGAAAAGTCCTCTATGTCTTCAAGCCAAGGAACGGGAAATAAAAACATACCAAAACCCGCTACCACACTTAGAACCAAAAAGAAATCATAGGGTTTCCATCAACTTTGAACAACATACAAATGGGGCAACTTACTTGTGCCAAAATGAGGACACTGCATAAAAATGGACAAGTACATCCTGAACTGTTAACGTTTTTGCTCTCCTGAGCCCTGTAATCAGCAGAAAGCTCTGGCTTTCCTCTAACACTGAAGAAGATTCCAAAGCAGTGTGAACTCCTAACCTGTAAGAGGACATCCACTGATAGTATTGTTGTGAGACTGCAGATTATCAAATTGTCTAAATAGGTATGTAACTTATTTGTTCTACACTAGCAGGCACTGTGCATGTGAGTAGCTCACTAATATGAATCCACTTGCTATGTTTTACTTTAGATTCATTAGTTTTGTCACAAACATATATGGGGAAAAAATGAGAGGCCAGAATCTGTAATGGGGGGTTCCTAATAACAGCGTACCCTTTGCACTATAAGAATTTTCTAGGAAATTGCTTATAAAGTTGCTCTAGGCATTACAGCACAAATACTTGGGTCAATGAAATTTGTTACTGCTATTTTAAGTCACTGTAGATTGCTTACAAAACTTATTTTAAACTTGACAAATGGGAGATGTATTTTTGAAGTATGATGAAATTGCTGTGGTTCTTGCTGATAAACTTCTGATGTGTTGATGAAATACTTAAATAAAAGCAGATGTTAGAATAATGGCCTTTACATCGTAATTTATCTTAATGTTCAAAAGGACAGTGAAGTGTGCTGTTAAGCTAAGGCTTGTTGTGTAAAATAAGATTGTATTCTATCGTTCAAAATTCAGTGCCTCTCTCTGAAGGTAAGTCTCACCTGTAGTCCTTCACACTGCTCCACGGGGGGAGCAAACTATACAAACTTTATATTACAAGTTATTCAATCACTTATGCTCAGGACGTTCACTGTGTATTGCGGGACCAAATAGATTTTTTTCTCTTGTTCCCCACAAAAATACTTGAGTTTCTTTTGTTCTTGTCAGAACCTAGATGTCACACATTTTCAACTGTTTCTATTTGGGTCGTAAACAATTCCATAAAATTCAAACAGATTGTGCAGGAATCTGGACATTTAAAAAAAAATTTATGATAAATCCGTTAAAATCTCTGTTGAATCATTCAATATCAACACAATGAAAAACCACTCAAATTCTCTCTGAAGCCTATAGATAGATCCTGCATGTTTAAGTATGTTTATATGGAGTGTTAATCTTCTGGTTAGTGTTTTTATCTTACGACATAGAATGAGTTCAAGGATGTAAATTCTCCAGACTGTACTAAATTTGATAAGAGTATAAATTTCTATATTCATCTGATTTTAATTCTACCAGAATATCACTTTAACCAGGCAGCCCTTCCAGTATTTTTCCTATGCAGTCTTGGTTGTCTCAGCAAAGCCCTGTTCCACATACTGGATCTAACAGTCTCTCTGTTTTTATTTGAAGCGGACAAAGCCTCTTACAAAGTCCATCCGGATTTCTGAGTCTCATGACACCAACGTGTTAGTTCTTTAGGCCACAATCTGACCTATCTCTTGTTGGCTATTAACTCGCATTGCTCATTCTTTTCCTTTAGTGAGACAGTCACTTGAAGGGCATGTCGGAACTCACTCTGTTAGAGCTGTGGCTGCATCATTAGCCAACCTCAGGTCAGTCCTACCTGATCACAGTAGTTGCATAGCTGCAAAATGAAGTTCTTTCACTGACTTGATACAGTGTCGAGGGTGCCTGTGTTCTGTTCTCAAATAAGCCCTTTTATAACATATATAGAATTTTTAGAAGCCCAGCAGACATGCTGACAATCTGCCACTGCTGCTCTTTTGAACCATGGGAACCTGAAAATTTACTGCCCCACATCAAAGGAGTATATCATTTTTACAGTGCTGGCACTGTACAATAAGTAACATTTACCTTTAAAGTCAGGAGAATTATTTACTTCCCACTCTCCTGAGAAATTACATAGGTACCCAATTCTGTGGAGCTTAGTGATTCCCAGCCTTTTTGATTTGAACACGCCTGTTTGGTGGATCAGTGCTGAGACCCCTCTACACAAACTCTGCCTTGTCCTGGCATGCTGTGCTTTGTTGCAGTTGCCATATCTCATCTGTTCGTAGTCCATTCTGTCTCCTTTTCCTAGTGGTCTCTCGATCTTTTTCCATCCTGTATGTACAGTTCTGGTTTTCTTTAAATTGTTATTGCTTTCTCTGTCCTCCAGTGTTCTTTCCCTTCTTCTTGTCCTTCCTGAGGTGGGAGGTAGTATTTGCCTTCCTTAGCCGTAGTGGAAGGGGAGACAGATGATATTGTCCCCCTGGTCGCAGAGCAGGTGGGAACAGGGCTTACAAGCTGCATTACTGCTGCTCCTGTTTCAGCACCCCTTCTTATCCCACAAAGAGGAAGCTGGCACTCGTGCAGTAGTGCTAGTGGACGAGGTCACTGGTACCTCCATGCACATAGGAAGCGGCACATGCTGCAGGGATGCACCTGTTCCCCACCCCACTACACCCTACAGGCTGGGGAACACTGGTGCAGCTCCTCGAGCAGCACTTCTCACGTGTGTGCTAACAAATGATCAAGTTTGCGGTATGGCTTTGGGGAGGGTTCATCTCGCAGGCCTTGGAAAGATTATTGTGGGTTTTGGCCTCCCCTTTCTCCCTGGCAAGCTTAGGTGATAACAGCCCCGATAAACACACCCGATAAAATTTCCAAGTTTACCTGTCAGATTTTCTGGGTGAAATATAGCATCCAATTTGGTGTGCGGGGATTGGAAAGGCCTTGTGACTCTACCCTTGTTAGGATCCCAAAGACTGGAGAAGCCTCCATTAAATCAGTAAGTGCCAGAGTTTGATCAGACAAACCTATTCTTAAACTACAAATACCCCTTACTATAGCCCCATGCATTCTTTTACCTTGTTCCTTGCTTCTGTCTTTTCGTCATTCCTTTTCAGTGTCCACGTTTTCCCTCAGTTGAATTTTTCCTTCTTTAAAAGATTTATTTTTCTTTCTCAAGCCTCCCCCTCTGTATCTTGAGTGCTTGCTGTCTTCCTCTCCCCAGCTCTTTCTGCATCACTGCTTACCCGCTCCACTGAGCTCAATAGCTTGCAAGGGACTTTGCCCATTTTCCTTCTGTTTCCCCCTTTTTCCACTGTGCCTGTTTCTCCCCTGTCCTCCTACTCTCTGTTGCTTCCCATTCCATCCTACTTATATCCATTTAACTAGCCTCCAGTACTGTGCTCTCTTCCTCTGCTCCCCCGTCCTGGTATGTGTCTCTCTCCCTTACACCCCTTTTCCTAGTGCTTTTTTATTCTTTCCCCTTACCACCTGCCTGTCACTATGTCATCAAGATGAAAGATGAGTCAATGGTAACATTCAGATCAACATATTATGTGTCTCTCTCAGACTTACACCTCAGCCTTTCCTGCTACTGCTAACTTTTGCGCTGCATCTCTGCTGACATTTTCCTTCCAATTTGCTGCTAGTGGTAGCAAAGCTGGGGGAGTCGATGCAAGCTATCTATCAGCATTTTAACCACAGTCTTGTCTAACTCTATGCAGAGCTGGTCTAAATGACATAATAGTTTAAATGTTGGTGGCTGCTGGCAGCCTGTCTACACTAGCGCTCCCACTGTTTCTGCCACCAATGGAACTGCACCAGTGGGAAATTTGAAATACTAATGTAGACAAGGCTTTAATCAACAGTAACCTGATCCTTTAAAAATGCAACACCAGTTCATTTATTTCTCATTCCACACATACAATTTTAATAGGTACAATCACCCTTAAGAATGTTTCAAATATTAATATTATGTACAATTACAAAGCAGAATCCTTTTTCTGTATGAAATGATCAGCATCTTTGAACTGAGCACGTAGTTTGCTCTGTGAACATCAGGTTTACTATAAATCAGAAACTTACTTGTCGCTGTGTTAGATCTAATTAAGTGCAGAGCAATGTCAGGCTTTTTTGTCTTATTTTTCTCAGAAGAGGCTGACTGGTGATATTTTGCCACCCCTTCAGGTGTATAAAGTTTGCATGTAAAATGTTTTAAAATAGGTGAGGCACATGATGGAGCCAAGCAGATGACCGGTTGATTTCAGGACAGCCAAAGAGAAGAATTTTCCTTACAGAATGGTTGCATTGACTTATTAGCAAAAGTTCACTGTTTTTTTATGTTGGGACACCTGCGTGCTTGGTATATCTGCTCCTCTGAAAAGCTGTGTTGTGAAATTCTATACTTGTTTTCAGGCATATTACACCTTTTGTGAGCAGCAACAAAATATATTTGAAAACATTTAACATTGTTCTTTACCCCACAAGGTTCACCTGAGAGAGAGGAAGTGATATTGGAAGTCTCATACAGTAAATAGATTTCACAACCCATGAATAAAAAGACATAAAGTATCTTCCTTTTCAGATTTGAACTGTAAAGCCAAATCTGGGTGGGTGTATATACTGTTGATACGGCAGCATGCACTGGTAGAGTGATGTTTTATAAGAAAAGTGTCATCATTTCAATTTCGGGTCAGACAAGATTTAAGAATCACTGTAATGTTTTATTTTCCTTTATTTCCATCAGAGTGTTAGCTCTTGCTGTGTATTGGTGAATATGTATCCAGAGGATAGTATGCAGGGATCCTTTTCCTTTTCTACTACAGTCCCTTATTATTCACTTTCTAACAGTAGGCCTTTACACTGACTATCCTTTTAAACAGACCAAGAACAGTTAAATAGCTTTTTTTTCCTGATTGCGTGGACAGTATCTTGTATGTAAGTATTTAAGGGAATGAGAAGCATTTCCTAATTGGTTTTGGAGGAGATTAAAAGTACAACATTGTTTGATTCCTCCTCTTTGTGAAACAACCAATGCCATTTCTCCAGTGACACCTTTTGTGGAACTTTCTTGTACTCTTTCCCTATGTTACTTTCTGCCTCAGGGTTTGTGTGCGCACGCGTGTGTGTGCGTGCATTTAAAATTTGCTGTTTGGTAACCCCTGCAATGGGATACTCTAATTCATAACATTCAGACGGTTTAGCAAAGGATCAGTTGACTACTCCCCACTTGTCTGGATTTTAAATTTGGTCCATACTTAACCCCAACTCTGATTCCAAGTACACGTTACCTGAGATAATGTTCAGGCTTATTTAAAAAGAGTACAGGTGTTAGGCATCATTCGTACCTACATGCTAACATTATATATTATATGAGTGTCTGATTATTTTTGCCTCCCTGCTTCATGTCCATTGAATAAAAAATGTCAGAACAGGTTCAAGGATCCATCTGTTTCCTGTCTTTCTCATCTATCTGTATTAAACAGTTTTTAGACTATAAAATGGCCTACCATCTCTCTCTCTCTCTGTCGCTGTCTCTCTCTGAAGGTTAAATGCGAAAACTATCACTTTCAGCCAGTTTGATGGAGTACCAGTGGTAGATTACAGTGGGATCCTTGGATTCTGAACATCATGGTCAGAGATGCTGTGGACAAAGCAATAAGTCTAGGGCCAAGCTGCAGGTTGAGATTGAATAGGAATCTGAATGCTGCTGGTCAGCTGCTTGCTAGGGGGATCTGACCTGCCTTGCTTAAGAGGAAGTTCAAGTAGTAAGGGGTGGCTGGAAGGAAAGTCTGTCTAGGAAGTAGGACTGGGGTGGAAATCTGAATGACCTGAAGGGGAAGGAGGGTGGGAACTAGAAGGAAGACACTGCTGGTGGTCCCAAAATGTTGATGAATACAGGCACTGGTTAGCCTTATTCCACCCTTGTGTAGCAGTATGCTATTAATTGACCAAAAGAGCCCAGGCAGGATGATTCTGTAATCTAGATGCCAGAAATCTGATCATCCCAGGACAGTAACACACAACTTCTGTTGACTTGGCTAGGAGATGTGCATGCATCTCCTGGGATGATCTGGCCTTAGGAATATTGTTATCTGTATTAAGGAACAGGATGGGAGTTACACTTAAAAATAGTGTAGCTGGGGGATGCACTGCTTGGGTGAGTAGATAGCTCTGTAGAGTATATACCCAGCAGGTTCAGGTGTGTCTTTACTCACCTAAGCACTCCCTGCTCCCCCCCCATCTACACTGCTATTTATACCTGTGCTGGGCGGGGGCATGTAGTCTATGTACTCTACACACTGCTGAAAAGAGTATGCATTGGAGACGTACCGTACGTGTCTAGCCTGTTTCCCCCTCGACATATGTAGGAGGGAACTGGAAAGTTACAGTTTTCATAACTGCTTGAATGCTAAGATCTGGCTACCTCACATCTTTCATCATTGTTCACTTATCTACACCAAGTATCATTTCTGAACCAGAACAATGAATTAATTTGCCTTTCCACCCCAATCAAAACAAATGTCTATTAGGAAGCCCCATGTATGATGTAAAATTACTTTGAACCAATATTCTTGGCTGGTATAATTTGAATTTAATAATAGGAGTGAAGTTTAATTAAAAAGTATGTTAGAAGTGAATTTATCGTTCATGTTAATGCTATGTAATATAACAGTATAGCATAGCTTATCATGCATCTGTTTATAATCTGCACAAAAAGCACAAAAGCACTGTAAGCATCACTGTATCCATTTTGGGAGTCTGTTAATAAAATAAAAGATTGCAATAAAAATTACTCCTTTTCCTTAAGTATCTGGTTTGCTAATTATCCAAAAAGATATATGGCCAGGGTAGTCCATAGTACTAGGGTAGTCTAAATTACAACACTATGTGCCAGTGAATGCACTAGGGAGTTATTGCAACGTTCTCAGCATTAAAACTAAGAAATGTTTTGAAAAAGATTGTGCATTGCTCTGTACGATCAAAGAAAAGGAGAGATTGTGTGAGTGAGAGAAGGTGGTAAAAAATCAGCAGCACCAAGGTTCCAGCTATTGCAAATGACTGCTGAGGAAAAAAGTCTCCTCATAACTTTTAATAAAGAGAAGTTAAGGCACTTGTCAGAGACAAAAAGAACAGTCAGTTACCCTTTCCCTGTTGACTTTTGGTGAATTTTAGTGCTCAAAAAGTGCCTGATTGACCGCTCTGAACCCTGATGTCCTTGGTTTATTTACAATAGGCGACAGCACGGGCAACTACAGTCCAAGCTTCCCTAGACCGTTCTGCTATTTATGCCCCGAACCTGACCTGTAGGGACCACCTCTAGCAGTAATGTGGTACTTCAGTTTGCATGTCCTATTCAGTTGTTGGTGCCTCTTCTGAGATTGCCAGCAAACAGTGGTGATGTGGACACTTTGGAGTGAGACTGAGAGACCAAGCTCATTTCACAAGGACATTAGATGATCATGAGTTTCAGCTGCTACCAATCTAGATTTGAATCTGTTATGTAAAGATGAGTGGATCCATTTTGTACTGCCAGTTCCTGGGGCCATTGCTCCCCCTTCCTGTCAGTTGCTGGTGAGTCACAATGACCTAACTTATCAATGGGGGGTTTTTCCCCTGACACATGACAAACAGTGACTGGAAGAAAGTTGATCAGAAGAAAGACTCTTCTTAGTGGTCTGGGAGAAAGAATAGCTGATTTATTAGAAAGATTGTTGGTGTGGAGAAGGTCAGTGGCAATCAGGAGGACTTGAATAAGCTTCTGCATAGAAGGGTAATGCTATAGAAGAATGCACATTAATGGAGCAGACACAGAACAGTGAAAAGGGAATATTCCATCCTGCCAACAGCTGTGTGTTACAGGGTGGGTCAACAGAAGAACCCTTTTTCAGGTTCTGTTGCAGATGAGTTGGCAGAGTGCTGGTGGGGACAGGGAGGGAAAGACACTAGGGACACAGAATAAGGGTAGAGACACATGGCCTCCACATAGATGGCCCAGGCCTCCAACTGACCCTTAGAATGCATGCTGGGTTTGTGATCTGTTCTTGCGTGTGTCCCTCCTCCACCCCCTGAAATGACTGCAGTGAAAAAACTCAGCGGAGGTATCCTCTCCCGTAGCTTGGAGAAGGGGGTGATAGGGCACACTGCTATTAATTGACTGATCTATATTATTTGGTGTATCTATGATTATGGTATTTTCCATATTTAAAATTAACATGGGGCAGACCATAGTTGAACAGAAGAAAAGAACTGAACACGATGACCAAACAGGACTTTTTCATGTCTAACATAGGTTATAATGAAATGTTTATAATAAACATTAAACACTTTGGCCCAAATTCTGCCCTCCCATGCTTCCACATGGGTTCCACAGATGTCACTGGGGGCAAAATTTGGACCTAACGTTGGCAGTCTTTTAATGTACTATTTTTAGATCTACTGATTTTCTGCTGTAACATTCAGGTTAAGGAAATGAATAGTGAAAGAAAATTTTTATATAGCAAAAAGGTCTTGATTTTTAAATCTCACTGCTGTATATGTTCAAGAAGTTAAGATATTTGGCACATAAGGCATTTATAAACTTGAAATAATATCAAATTACTGAAATTCCAAATTTGACCTACCTTAAAAACATCCTAATGTGATCAGGAATGTCCTCTGGCTTCTAAATAGTAAACAGGCCAGCATTCTCTGACTGAGAAATTAAAAAATAGCAAATTGCACATCATATCTTGCCATATGTGAGCTTCTCCCCTGGGCTCTGCTCTACAACAGCGTTAATTGACTTGCAAACCTCCTCTCCTGAGTTGTGGCCGTGTGAAATAATCAACAATGCTGATGAACAAACAAGTATAAAAAACAAAGAGCCATGTTAATGTCAGCTCCATTAAAAACAAAATCAATTTTTGGAAAATGGAAGAGAAAAAAAAAAGCAATAGCTAAGGATATTTAATTGAATTAAGAAGTCAAACATATATAAATGGAATAGCTTAAATTTTCAAAGGTGACTAGTGATTTTGGTTCTCTCAATTTTTGGGTATCCAACTTGAGATGTATTAAGGAGGCCTGATTTTTCCCAGAGTGTCTGCTCAGTATTTTCTCAAAATCAGGGCCTTTTAAGGTGTCTCAAATTGGGCTCACAAAATCACACGTCACTTTAGAAAATGTAGACCATTGTATTTATATATGTTTGACTCTCCTTAACCAGACATGGAATAGGATACACAAAGTTGGGAAATAGAGTTGCAAGCTGTGGAGAAAGGCCATTAATTTTATTGTGCAAGTTATTCATTTAATAAAATTCCATGTTACAATTATACTGGTTTAGTTCATAGTAAATATATAACAAAGTTAATAGGTTAACAATAGGTTAATGATCATAGTTTTTGACCTTGCACTTATCTGTCCTGTGGACCTCAAAGAAATACTACATTAAATCTTCACAACCCTCCAAACCCACCACTTCAAGTGCAAGACACACATTAACTTTGTCTTCTCTAATGTTTAGGGTCCTACCAAATTCACAGTCTGTTTTGGTCAATTTCACGGTCATAAGATTTTTAAAAACGTAAATTTCATGATTTCAGCTATTTAAATCTGAAATTTCACGGTGGTGTAATTTTAGGGGTCCTGACCCCAAAGGAGTTGTGTGTGTGGGAGATTGTGGGGGATGGTTGCGATACTGCTACCCTTACTTCTGTGTTGCTGCTGGTGGCGGCGCTGCCTTCAGAAATGGGCAGCTGGAGAGCAGCGGCTGCTGGCCAGGAGTCCAGCTCTGAAGGCAGAGCTGCTGCCAGCAGCCGCGCAGAAGTAAGGATGGCATGGTATGGTATTGCCACCCTTACTTCTGCACTGCTGCCTGCAGAGCTGGGCCCTCAGTCACAGCCACCACTTTCCGGCTGCCCAGTTCTGCAGGCAGCCGGAAAGTGCCACCCTTACTTTGGTGCTGCCTTCATAGCTCTGCTCCTGGCCAACAGCCGCCACTCTCTGGGTGCCCAGCTCTGAAGGCAGCATGGAAATAAGGGTGGCAATACCGTGACCTCCCCCCTAAAATAACCTTGCGATCCCCCTGCAACTGCCTTTTGGGTCAGGACCTCCAATTTGAGAAACCTGGTCTCCCCCATGAAATCTGTATAGTATAGGGTAAAAGCACACAAAAGACCAGATTTCATGGGAGATGACCAGATTTCATGGTCCGTTACCTGTTTTTCATGGTCATGAATTTGGATAGGGCCCTACTAATGTTACATCCAAAGAAACGACGTTAAAAGAATATTAGGGTTGCAAAATCAAGCACTCAAAAGTTAGGAAATGCCTGAATTAAGGTTGCCTGTGCAATCTTAATTTGCCCCCTTTTGTGCATATGCACTATGATACAGACTTTAATTTACACAATCATGTACTATTTTTTCCACAGGACTCCTGCCTTATTTAGTGCACAGAATGGATGGTGCTAACTGGGTTGCTAGTCAATGTATATTTTTTCATCATCCAATGTGTGTGTCCCATGCCATTTTTGCTGCACATCGTCCCAACCCTGCACTGAATACAGAATTATTAATGTCCTCACCTGCTTTTCTACGATGCTCTTGTCTCTTAGTGTTTTACATACATTAAAGAAATTATCTTCACAACTTACCTGTGAGGTGAAGTGGTATTATTCCTTTTTTACACATGAGGAACTGATGCACAGAGATTAAAGTCAAAAATTTTCAAACGTGTCCACTAATTTTTGGTGCCCAATTTAAGGCGTTTAGGGCCTGTTTTTTCAGAATGCTTTGCATTTTATAGCACTTCATATGTTCAGCGCAAAGCTCCCATTGACCTCAGTTGCCGCTGTCAGTGCTCAGCACTTCTGCAGATCAGACCCCAGGATCTCAAATTGAGTACTCAGAAACTAAGAGACACGCGTTGGCCACCTGTAGAAAGTATAGTGTAAGTGACTTGACTAGCATCACATAGGAACCCAGGCAGAGACCGGGATAGAATCCAGTTCTCCAGGGCAGCATTCTAACTGCCTTACCTATGAGACCATCCTTGCTCTTCCTGATGTTCCCTGCCCCAGGAATAATGGGTTCAGTTCCAGATTCAGTAGGGGGTGGGGGATGTTCTCTAATGGTTTTAGACCCTTCAGCCCTTGTCCTTTCCAGCCTCTTCCTCTCCCCTTCTGTTCCTGTCTTCTTTAGAGAATAAAATACTAGAGGTGCACTGGCTTCGTGGTATTCAGCAAGAACACCTAAAATACAGCCCCCACATTGGCATCTGGCCAGGATCTGGATACCTGCTTCCACTAACATGGATTTCAAATATCAGCAAATAAATTCCAGAGGCCAAGTCCTGAAAACTAGCGCAAAGACAAAAGGTACAATAGCTTTGCCTCAGGGAAACAGCACTGAAGCACAACAGGGAGCTGAGAATTCCTTGCCTTAGCCAACACAGGCTTCAGGGCCTTCTATGCCACACAGTGTATGGACAGGTGCACCTCTCTGCGCCTGTCCAGTGTGGAATTTGTCCTGGGTTGACGCACTGTAAATGCCCCCAAACACACTCAGTTCCTCCCCCTATTGAAATAGAAACATAGCGTTTCCATTGTGTGGTCCTGGTGTGCAAATGTGTTCATTTGTTAGTTGTAGACCTTATAAAAAGGTTCTTCTGTGAGTTCCCACAGCAAAGCCTCCTAGGGCTTTGTTATGGCAGACCTGCCACTTCTAAGGGTTTTCTGAAGAGTGTTTTCAGCTCCTGCCACAGGTCTGCTAGGAATGTCCATCTGTCCACATGAAACACATTCTTCATGTGTCTGTTGACAAAGCAGGATGTTATTTCCGTACATACTGATTTGGTGAGGGGGTGGGGTCATAGTTATGTATCTAGTGGGTTAGTGCTTATTTATGTCTGTGCTGTGGAGAGGGGTGGGAAGTATTGGCATGAACTGGTGTTTGTGCTTTTGGCTCTCTATCCCATCCCAAGGCTCCAGCAGCCAGCAGTGCATGTAAGTGTGTATAAATTAATGTCATGCTATGTACATTCATGTAAATGGATGTTCTGCCGTTGTTTTGGCACAAGAGGCTGGCAGGGATGAAATGGTAACCCTGAGACAGAGGCTACCTGGGTGTAGGACACAAGCAGCCTATTAACTTTCTCTTGATATGAAAGCCAGGTCCAGCTTTCTCACCACCTCCTCACAGGTCCCTCGTTTTCTAATCCTGAAAACCTTTTGCTTTTTTGCTTTCTTTTGCTTTCTTCACATGTTCAGGGTCTTCATAGCTTTGTTTATAAGACAAAACTAATCTCAATTTTTTTTTCTGCTACTTATGCTTTTGGTGGTTATTTACCACTCACTTGGTTGCATAGAATCATAGAACTGGAAGGGACCTCGAGAGGTCATCTAGTCCAGTCCCCTGCACTCATGGCAGGACTAAGAACTTGATCATCCCTGACAGGTGTTTGTCCAACCTGCTCTTAAAAATCCCCAATGATGGAGATTCTACCACCTCCCTAGGCAATTTATTCCAGTGCTTAACCACTCTGACAGTTAGGAAGTTTTTCCTAATGTCCAACTTAACCGCCCTTGCTGCAATTTAAGCCCATTGCTTCTTGTCCTATCCTCAGAAGTTAAGAACAATTTTTCTCCTTCCTCCTTGTAACAACCTTTTGAAAACTGTTATCAGGTCCCCTCTCAGTCTTCTCTTCTTCAGACTAAACAAACCCAATTTTTTCAATCTTCCCTCATAGGTCATTTCTAAACCTTTAATCATTTTTGTTGCTCTTCTCTGGACTTTCTCCAATTTGTCCACATCTTTTCTGAAATGTGGCACCCAGAACTGGACACAATACTCCAGTTGAGACCTAATCCAGTGGAGTAAAGCGGAAGAATTACTTCTCGTGTCTTGCTTACAACACTCCTGCTAATACATCACAGAATGATGTTTGGTTTTCTTGCAACAGTGTTACACTGTTGACTCATATTTAGCTTGTGATCCACTATGACGCCCAGATCCCTTTCCGCAGTACTCCTTCCTAGGCAGTCACTTAGGGATTGATCCAAAGCCCTTTGCAATGATTGGGAATCTTTCCTCTGATTTCAAAGGGTTACCAAATGAGTTCACTATGACCTTTATTTATTTATTAAATCCCCAGAGACCTCCCCCACCCAATCACTGTCTCCCTTCCAATGACTTATAAGTATCTCAGGGACTCGCTCGCAGCCTCAGCAGTGGGCACATCTCTGTTTCCCATTGCCCAGGGTAATGCTCTTAAAACATGAGGGGTGAACAGTATGATGCTCCCAGGTTTATGATGCACCTGCCCACTACCTGCTTCTAGCATGAAACAGGCTCGTTTGTGCCTGCTGCAACTCAGCTCCCCAAAATCCACTGCTTCTGGCAACCCAACCTGTCCAGGTCCCCACAGACAAAGATTTTTAAAGAATCCCAAAAACAACCAATAAAACCAAAACAAATGCAAACCTCATTGGACTACAAAGTTCCCCTCCAAGGTTCTGCTGCAAGATTTGAATCATGTCTTTGCAGTTCCCCACTTCACACCCCAACACTTCAGAGATGGGAATAGCTGTTGTGCTGCGTGTGGACCATCTGCCAGAGGGGACGTGACACATGCTTTGCCAGGGGGTTACACAAGTATTTGGTAGTCATCAGTAGAACATTTGTGATCAGGACTCTGGGCTCCTATTGCTGGCTCTGGTCAGGGCCAGCTCCAGCTTTTTTGCCGCCCCAAGTGGCGAAGAGAAAAAAAAAAGATAAAGCTGCAATCGGCAGCACTTCGGCGGCAGCTCTACCGCGCCGCTTCATTCTTCGGCAGCAGTTCAGCGGCGGGTCCTTCCCTCCGAGAGGGACTGAGGGACCTGCCGCCGAATTGCTGCCGAAGACTCGGATGTGCTGCCGCTTTCCATTGGCCGCCCCAAGCACCTGCTTCCTGCGCTGGTGCCTGGAGCCAGCCCTGGCTCTGGTTTCGTGTAGTGGTTAGCAATTCGAGAACTAAAAACACATATTTGATGCTTTCAGGCAGTGGAGCTGAATAGCTAAGACCTGGGCTTTCCATGTTGGAGACCCTGGTTCCAGTCCCCATTTTGATTTCAGTGATCTCGTGCCACTTCTTTGTTAACTTATTTGTAAAATGGGAAGCAAGGGTGTCCAATACTGGATTGCTTTCTAGGGCTGGGAACACACTGTCTTGGTCAGTGATAAGGGTGCATCTTGCAAAGGGTCACAGACAAACTGGGAAGTGTATCTAAGGAAAAGAAAAGACCCAAAGACCAAACATTAAGCATTAATTCCTTCACCAGTACAGATTCCAATGAGTCCAGGGGCTCAGTGTTTCATTAGCAATAAGTGATTCAGCAAGCAGGCAAATTTGTGAGAAACGGGGCTTTATTAAGCTTAAGTCATAGTAACATTAAGCTATGGGCTTGATGCAAACATTACTGGGTGATGTTCTATGGCCTGGGTTATGCAAGAGGTTAGACTATATGATCATAATGTCTCTTGTGATCTTCATCTCTATAAAGCTATGAAAGTGAGAAACCAGAGTTATATGCTGAGACTATTTGTCACCAACTTGCTCCTTGGAGCAAACCCCAGCTTTGCATTTCTGAGTCTCCAATCCCACACCAACATATGTTCCACCTGAAACCTCATCTGCTTTCTACAGTTGCATGCATCATACTACACTGAGGGGTAAGAGAATGCAAGGAAGCCTAAACAATGAAAAAGATTACTGAGGAAAATAATACTCCAAATGTCACATTTTTGAGTATTTTTTCTAAAAGTGGTGGACAACACATCAGTGAGTCAACATGCATAGCTTAGAAAACTCTTGTTAGTTTTATCACAATCCTTGTGATTTTTGTTGTTTTTCTTAAAGCTCCAGCTCCTGGAGTTGTGTGATTATTCGAGAATCTCGTTTTAAAAAAGAAATAGTTTCTAGCTATCATGGTTGCAGAGAAAAGCCTGAAAACATAAAAACCAAAAAGGTTCAGAAACCACAAGGCAAATAAAAAGAATAAAAATTGGAGATGGTCTAGAGGAGAGCAGCAAAAAATGATAAAAGGTTTCAAAAACTTGACCTATGAGAAAAGATTTAAAAAACTGGGCATGTTTAGTCTTGAGAAAAGAAGACTGAGGGGGGACTTGATAACAGTCTACAAATGTCTTAAGGGCTGTTTCAAAGAGGACGGTGAGCAATTGTTCTCCTTGTCCACTGAAGATAGGACAAGAAGTAATGGCCTTAATCAGCGGGAAGAGAGATTTAGGTTAGATATTAGGAAAAGCTTTCTAACTATAAGGGTAGTTAAGTTCTGGAATAGGTTACCACGGGAGGTTGTGTAATCCCCATTATTGGGGGTTATTAAAAGTAGGTTATACAAAGACCTGTCAGGGATGGTCTATGTATACTTGGTTCTGCCTCAGCACAAGAGGCTGGACTAGATGACTTCTCAACGTCCTTTCCAGCCCTCCATTTGTATGATTCTAAGAACACAGCATTTATTATTCTTAATAATCTCGTGATTTTTTGGGTTCTGAGTCATGACTTTCAATCTTTCAGGGTTGAACACTGAAAAATGCAGCACAGTTGTGCAGACTTATTTCAAGGTTCCTTACATATGTCCTACAATTATTTGTAGTATCTCTGAATACAGATGTGAAATCGGCATAAAGCTAATTTTAATAGCATTTTTTTCCCCAGGTAAGGTCTATCAATTTTTTATTGTGACATTTGTTAGTTTAAAGTACTTTGTATGCAGGATATTTGCAGTTGCAGTGAACGAGTTCATTTAAACATAAAATCAATCAGTATTTTCACTAGAGGAAAATTTTTAAGTACCAATTAAGAACGAAAAAGTGATCTACATCCTCTAATACAATATTAATGTACTGTGATGGGTGATTCCCAACTGCACAGTGAAAACATTCAGCTGTGCAGATGCTTACATTAGAAAAAGTGGGTATTTCTGTCACTTCCTATAATTTTATGAATTAGAAGTGGTTCTTTTATTGCTCTTAATGAATGGAAACCCCATCAAATTCAAAGGCACCAAACACATAGGGCACTACTGTTTAATTAAAAGGACAGGAGAGTTTAGGAGCAATAATGGAGGAGAGGAGTACTCAGTACAATGGATGGACTGCACTTGCAGTGCTACAGTTTAAGGCAACCTTTCAACAGTGCCTGGACCTGAGCTGTGAATCACGGATAGGATTTTCAAAGGAGTTTGGACTTTGGGTGCCTAACTCCCTTATGCCTCTTTGAAAATGCCAGCCTGTTTACGATGAGATAGTTCTTAAAATTACAGGAGCGTGGGAAAATACTGTACTTATTTGGGAGAAAATTGTATACTTAGCTTTATCAGAGTGTGAAATGGCCTCCCAAGGGAAGCAATGGGAACCCCATGAGGATGGTAATTTAAAACTAGACTGGCCATAGCAACTGAAAACATAATGTAGGGAACAATCCTGCATGGAGCTGGATTAGATGATCTAATAGGTCATATCCACTTCTAGTAGCTACAATTCTATTTTGTACTTGCTTTCTTGCTTAGAAATAAAAGGAGCAGCAGCCCAAGAAGTGATCAGTGGGCAAAAACCAAAGGCAGAAGCAAGTCTTAAGGTAAATACGGCTATGGAGATGAGCTCAGGAAGGTTGTACCACACATGGTGAGGACGTGTGGCAATTGTGTGAGAAGCTGACAAGGAGTGGAGGAGGGTGTCAGGAAACATTTATTTTCAAATAACAAAACACAGTTTAAACTAGATTGGGGTCTGCTAACAATTTAACGTAACTCTCTTCCTTTGTTTTGCCTTGTCCCTGACTTTCTCCTGTGCTTTATCTGCTGGGGACTTCACTGAACAGTAAGGTACTGACCTCAACTTGTAAAAGTGACATAAAAAACACTTTTTCTTTAAGTTGTATTTGAACTTGTCTAACCATAAAGATATTTCCTAGCACAGACACCTTGGGGAACATCTGAAAAAGGGGAAAAAAAAGAAAAAGGAAAAAAGAAAAGAACCTAAAGTTGAATTGTTGAACTAAAGATTACGCAGGCTCTCCAAGGATTTCATTAGAGACTCTTTTGTGAAATGTTTGCAGATGCCTATTTACATCAAATTTGGCTTTTCTGTTCTTAGTGCCTATGTCACATTAATTTCTATAAATGCCTCCTTTATAAGTGTTCTCCACAATGAACAAGTGAACAGATGAAAAGATTGTTGCTCTAAGCTCGTGCTGGGTTGAACTAATGGTTTACAATTATATTCTTTGAGAATTTAGCCCGTTTTTGGAGCTCGCTGGTCAAATGTGAGCTGATCCTGATTCTCCTCAGATAGAGCCATTATTGGTAGCAGTTGCAGAATAGTTTGGACACACAAGGCCAGATCCAATGGATCCATGCTGATTTACACCAGCTGAGAATCAGGCCAACATTCCGGTTATTTGTGAAATGTTCACTATGTGTAATTCATGTTGTATGGATGGTCCCTAAGCAGGGCCGGCTCTGGCTTTTTCGCCGCCCCAGGCGAAAAAGCCTCCGGTCGCCCCCCCCCCCGCG
>NW_020664447.1:3551935-3587940 GCF_002925995.2 Terrapene triunguis | reverse complement strand
GAGGGCAGCGAGCCCCGGCTGGGGCTCGGCTCTTCCCCCCACCCCGGCGGCCAGAGCGGCGGGGGCAGGGCAGCGAGCCCCGGCTGGGGCTCGGCTCTCCCGGCGGCCAGAGCGCCGGGAGCAGGGCGCCGGGGGGGAGGGCGGCCGGAGCCCTGCGGGGAGGGCAGCGAGCCCCGGCTGGGGCTCGGCTCTTCCCCCCACCCCGGCGGCCAGAGCGCCGCGCCGCCGCCCCCCTCCAGGTGCCGCCCCAAGCACCAGCTTGGGTGCCTGGTGCCTGGAGCCGGCCCTGTCCCTAAGTCACGAGGTATTATTTCTGCTCCCTGGTTGGATGACTGAAATAGTTGAAATAATAAGCATCTGGTATCAATTTTTTAACTTATTATCATCTGTGCTAAAATTCACAAAGCTTTCAGGATTTGTGAATATCTTCAAAAATACTTAGCACCTGCGTGAAGTGTTGGAGTATTGAACAATAGGTATGTCTACAGAGAGATCAAACACCTGTGGCTGACTCAGCCTTGCAGGGCTGGGACTCCAGGGCTGAACAGAACTTGAGCTCCAGCCCGAGCCTGAATGTCTACACAGAGATTTTTAGCCCCACAGCCTGGGCCCTGTGAGCCCGAGTCAGCTGATCGGGCCAGCCAAAGCCATGCTGCGAGGCTTTTATCTCCATATAGACATACCCAAAATGACTCTGTAATGAATAGCAAATTGAATTTAATGCTTTTAGTCATGAAGATGCCCTTTTGCTAATTGATCAGTGTTATTTTTAGCTGTACCCCGCATAATCTTCTGTCTCATACACCATGCAGCGAGGGAGTGTTGTTCAAGATACCACAAAAACAGGCTCAAAAAAACACACAGAGGAGGCTGCCCCATGAAGGCAGAAGCACGTCTGTTCTCCCAGATTTCTGCAGAAGAGAGACTTGGGGGGTGTGATTAGTAGGGGAAGTAGGTGGAGTCGTGTGGGGAAATATTCATGCCATATAATCCTCCTCCAACCCTGCGGATGTTACATTAAAAACTCAGTGTAAGCTAATGCTTCCTGAGGCAGGATTCACTTGTAATATGTAGGAACTGCAGATTGCTAATGGCCTAGTTAACATGAAAACCAGCGTGTGTAGAAAGGTAACTTAACAGATGTGAGTAGAAAACATTTGCTACCTGTCCCTTGCCAGACATGCTATTAGGAGCACCAGTCCAGGAATTCTCTCAACCCACGTAAGCAGCAGTAAGGTGGGTTGAGGGACTGGCCATGGCAACGGCCACGCTAGTTCAGATCACATTGCTGGTTTTATGACATCAGAGGCCGTACTAGATATTTTGCTACCATGTTTCTGGTCTAGGGTGACCAGATGTCCCGATTTTATAGGGACAGTCCTGATTTTTGGGTCTTTTTCTTATATAGGCTCCTATTATCCCCCACCCCCCACATTTGCTGTCTGGTCACCCTATTCTGGCCCCATTCCTTTCTCCTTCTGACATGTTGATGCTGGTATGCAATATCAGGCCCACCGGGGCCAGATCCCCAGCTGACATAAATTGGTGTTACTCTAATGACTTCAATGGCCCCTGATCTCTAAAAGTATTTCTACATTAGTAAACCCCTTGTGCTCTTTTTTTGCACAAGGAAACATACATGTCCCTGTCACTAGCAAAACTCCTGCTCGTTCTGGCAGTCTTGCGCAGGAGATCCTGAGATAACATTCTGCTGGGGATCGGAGTCCTTTTCGTTCCTGGAGTGTTCTAAACTGGTATCTCTTTCCTGCACTGGGGTGCTGTAGTGCAAAGACGCACCAGCAGCACCTACTGCTCAATTATGGTACTTTCCCCACACAGTGGACCATATACTGGCCACTCCCCTTCCTCCAACCCCTCAAGCATGAGTAAATGAGCCTTACGTGGGAGATCTATGTAAGCCCTGACGGGAATGGACTCCTTTCCGCCCACCCAGTGGCAGGTCTGAGGACAGCTTTGCCTCTGCCGCGTAGCCACTTATTGTTGTCCATGAGCTATAGTAATGCCTCAGCCTCTCTGTGCGGGCATTAGTTCGGTGGATGTGCATAGCTCCTGAACTCACTGTGTCATGCTCCTGCTCTGCTCCCAGCTCCCCTCTGTGGATCCAGGGAGAAAGCCACAATGAAGTGTCGCTCTGCAGTGTACAGGATATTACCTCCCGCTATTCCACCCCCACAGTGAAACCATTGTGGTTCTACTGATGTTAGGCCTTGGGAACCCATGCAACTGGGTTAGTAGCTATTTCAGTTCATTTGTATCACTATTGGTAAATTAACTGTACAACTGCCTTTCCATTTTCATTGTAACAATATATTCTTAGGATAAAACAAAATGAAGCTTCACTAGGGCTCTCTTCTGGAGGATCAAGAACTAGAGTAAAGCAAGGGAGGGGGTTAGAAATGGCTCCCCAAAGACAAATGCTAACGGTGGACTGAGCCCTGCAGTCCTTACTCAGGCAGAGCTGCCACTGACTTAATAGTGCATATTGCAAAGCAAGTTTCGTCTAAGTAGGGGCTCAAGATGTACAGTTATAAAATAATGTTTTAAAGACTATAAAATGTATTTTCCTCCATGTGATCTGAGTCATACAATTCATGGGATGGCACCGTTGCTTTTTTAGTTACAGCAAAGAGGCAGCAAACTACCCTTTTCAGTTTAAGGACTTTAGAATACCCAGAGTATCCATTTCTGATCCCTTAGAATTGCCTTTGACATACAGAGGAGAAGTGGCCTTTTTGTGTGTCGTAGTCGGGATGAGTATTGCTGCAGTGCATGTTGTGTCTCTCAAGAACATGTGCCCACGATGGTTGTGTGGGAAAGCGGAGGGAATATGTGGCATTAGTGGGAATCCAAGAAATTCCTCTAGCTTGCACCAGGTCACGTTCTCCTTTCAGTGAACATGGATAATTCAAATTAACGCTAATGGGTATTATGCACAGAGGAGAGGATGATATGCCCCATTCTGCTCACTGGGAAATGCAATTTAAAGCTTTCCTGAGGCATCTTTAAATTAGATTCCTAAGAGCATCTATCCTGTCATTGTTTCACACGTACAACTCCTGTTGAACTCAGCAGGACGTGTGCACAGATCGATGGCAGGAGAGGTCCCAATTGTTTCTCTTTATTTTTAAAAGGTATAGACGAGCCATAAATTGCTCTTTCTTATGGTACAAACACATATACCACTTTGTGTGGTACTGATTTGCTTTGGAGCCAGGGCTGGCTCCAGGCACCAGCTTGGCAAGCAGGTGCTTGGGGCGGCCACTCCGGAGAGGGGCTGCAGGTCCAGCTATTCGGCGGCAATTCTGCGGACAGTCCCTCACTCCCGCTCCGAGCGAAGGACCTTCCGCCGAATTGCTGCAGCAGATCGCGATCACGGATTTATTTATTTTTTGGGGGGGCTGCCTGGAGCCGGCCCTGTTTGGAGCACAAACACTTACCTCAATTTTACCTGTAATGAATGCCATGAGACCGAAAAGCAACACATTTAAAACTGATAAAGGAAATACTTTTTTCTGCTAAGGTCAATTACCCTGTGGAACTCATTGCCACAAGGTATCACTGAAGCTGAAAGATTATCAAGATTCAGAAAAGGAATTGGAAGTTTATATGGTTAACCAGGAAATCTAAAGTTGTTGTGATGATCAAAACAAAACCCAAGAGCTCTGGAAGGTAAATAAAACCTCATGCTTCAGGGCTATTAGGGGGTTGTGAGGAAACTTATCTGGTGATAGGTTATTCTATGACAGCCTACTGCAAGGTTTTTAGTACCTTCCTCTGATAGTGGTCAATGTCAGAGACAGGATACTGAACCAGACGGACCTCTTGCCTGATCCAGTCTGGCAATCGCTATGTTCCTATTTAACCCCACTGATATCAAAATGGCTGCATGCATGTAACTAAAGACAGAAAATGGCCTGTAACATTACCATAACTATACTGTAGATTTTAGAACACAGAATCCTAACACCACTTTATTTAGCTGATGGTGGCATTACATGACTTTCATTGTTGAAACTGCATTACAAGTTGAGCTAAGAAGCAAAGCCCGAATGTTGCCCTAAATATGATGCTGGTGTCTGCAATACCAAGTTGCCGTTTTTCACTGTTACCTTTAAAAAAAAACACAAGGAGAATTTTAAAAGGATATCTATCTCCTAAACAGCCTTTTGAAACCAGCGGGGGTTAATTAAAAACTAAATATGGAATCTACAAACACCCAGAAATTATTTACACTGTTGTTAATTTGTTCTTTAATATTCATAACTGTTTTCTGTTAATTAAGAAGAGAGGGAGAACATGAAGAAAGGCTCTGAACAAAAGCAGTCTGCATACAGATAAGGGGTTTGGTTCTCAAAGAAATGGACTAATGCCTACTGTCAGAACTGAATGAAGAATTTTTATATGCAGCAAATGTGTATTGTAGCTGTAAAGCTGGCTAGATGTATGTCTGAATTTCACTATAGCAGCATTTTGCCTGATAATTTTATCACTAGTTTTGCCATGACTCTGTTTTCTAGCATTGTATTTCCTGCAACTATGTGGCTTTTGAATTAGCTTTTTTACTGGAGGGTGTTGAGGGCTTCTTCAAATGGCAGGAGTTTTGAAAACAAGCCGTAACAGATAAGAATAGGATTCTATACATTTTTATATTGCAGAAATTGTGACCCAGTACTAATCTGATATTTTACCATAGTTTTTTCAGCAATATTAACTAAATTATTATTTGTATTATTGTAGTACCTAGAGGCCCCAATCAAGATCAGGGCTCCATTGTGCAATGCGCCATATTAACACATCTTAAAAGACAGAAGGGTTTAAAACCTAAATAGAGAAGACAGACAAAGCATTTATTATCCCCATTTTACAGATGAGAAACCAAATTACAGAGTGATTGTGGATTGCCCCATGTCACACAGGGAACCAGAGCCAGGAATTGAACCCAGAATTTTTGAGTCCCAGTCCAGTGCTTTAATCTACAGAACCTCTGTTCTCTCTTCTGCTCTCAGTAACACTAGTGTAGCCCCACTAAAGTAAATGTAAATGGCCCACTGTGTTAAACATATCCTGTAGTATAAATTCATTAAATCTGTATCGCTTTGAATACCAGTCTAATATGAACTGGACTGATATATCCAATTAATTTCACATTGTATGCTCATGGTTTGTCATCACAACTAGAACTGGCCAAACAGTAAATAATTTATTTTTGAATACGTTCATGAATAAAAGCACTGGTTTTTTCTGCTATGATTCCTGGATATGTGGGCAACTGCTGGGTATTTGTGAACATGTTTGGAATCCTGAAAGTTTCATGAATTTTAGCACGAACGTTTATTCATCCAGGCTGTGATTTTCAAAGGGGACTGAGTGTTAGACACTTAACTCCTATTAAAAGTCAATGGATACTGGATGCTTAATTCACTTTAAAACCCTTTGAAAAGCCCAATCTAAAACAATCAGTTATTTGCAATTCACTTGCTTTAAAAGTTTAATCCAAGCAGGGTATAGAAACAATTCTGTGCCGCTTACGGTTTGTCTACACAAGCACTCCAAGGTGTAAATCTACCCTGCACTCCAAGTGCTGCTGCAGCAGCACACTACCCGTTCCTTAGTGCACTTTGATCTACCCCTCTTTGAAATGGGAGTAGATCAAAGTGCACTAGAGGAACTGTAAGTGGATGGCAGCGGGGTCCACATGGACACCTAGTCTATGGCAGGCTAGCGAAGGGTAGATTTACATAACCGCTGGTCACGAACTCAGTGTTTGTGTGGACAAGCCCTTAGGTGGCCAACCACAAAACACAAATACGAATAGCAGATGACTGACGGAAACAGTTCAGGAACAACCAAGAATCTGAACTATTCAATAAGCACTTCCAAAAATGAGTATCCTCCAAGAAAATTGGGCTTAGTTTGTGGAAAATTGTGCTCTCCACTATTGAGGACTAAAATTGTCATCTTTAATAACAAATATTTCAGCCAGCTCTAGCAACTAGATGCGAATTGGGGACAAACTGGTAGAGGTGAAAAACTCTGTGTATTCTATTATCAACCCCCTGATCAACCAGTTACCCGTTTCATCGTATAGTGTTTTTTATACTCCTAGCATGACTAGACTTGCAATGAAGAGATGGAGATGGATAAGGTCATGTGAATGGAAAGAAGGACCCAATTCTACACAAACTGGAGTCAGAGGCAAAATGCCCATTGACCTAATTAGGACCAGGAAATGGACCTATCTATACACACTACCAAAGAAGAGAGCATGGTTTTAAAAGATTTAGATTGTTCACCTTTGTCAAAGAAGACTGGTACATAGGCATGGAGTGTGAGAGGAAAATGAAGCTACGGTATTATAGAAATCAGCTAATGGGTACAGGTCAGGATAGTTCAGGTTTCCTCATCTATACGTGTAGTCCAATGGTAGAACTGTATGGAGACCTAATCAGATGCTTTATTTATATGACATTGTTGTCCATGGGTGAAATTCACCCTTGTTAAGGGCCTGTGCACCACTGAATTCCCACCCAAGCACCAAGGGTTAAGTTAGTGGTCAATTTCACTCAAGGCTATTAGGCCTAAACATTCACCTTCCTTGAGAGTGATCCCATTTAGAAGGTGTTACTTTAAAGATTCAAAATACAATTTCCCCCTTGCATCTAATTTTTTCTGTGAGCAGGAAACAGAACAATCACCCAGCTTTCTCTGTGACTCTCTGTAAACAAAACAGTCCACGTAGGATATCTCTGATTGTAATGCACATAGACCCACTCTTGTTTGCAATCTGAAGGAGAGATTTTCCAAACGGGGCTACTGTCAGGAGAGGCTCACTTTCAGGGCTAAAAAATTGATATTTCCCCGATAACCCGTTTTAAAAAACCTCCCCCTCAACGCCATAATCTCAAGAAACTTTAATGGTAAATTATTTGGAGGCTAGAAAACAAGGAAACAGTCAGTTTTGAATGAATGAGAAATAGGATGGAAGAATATGCTTTCCGCTGCAGATCAAAGATGACAAACAATTTTCGGTGAGGGTATAGAATCCGGGAAGGAGGCAGGAAAAGCCCAGTGTGAGAAAGAGAAAACGAGTCTCCTTGCATTCCAAATGAGAAGGTTTAAATGATCTGAACCTCAAAAGGCTCATCATATTCAAGGTTGTAAGTAACCGCTGGATCAGGTTAAAGTTTCAGTAAAAATTAAAAAAAGCTTTATGGTACAGTACCAGTGCAGAACATTCAGTAGTCCGGAGATTAGGAACAAACTTCAATCTTTGCAGCATGAACATGCAATAGAGACCTAAGAGAGATGTGAGAAAGCTATACGTACAAGTAGACGTGTATAATCTTTTTGATATGAAAAAGATCACAAATTGCATCTGAAAACACAAAGTCAACATTAGCAGGAATACCTTGAGGGAGAGAGCAGCTACAGTAAGATCTGAAGACAGCTGGTAATGGGGCAAGAGCATATTTTCCCCCCTTAGGGACAGTGATGGAACAGTAATTACTGAGAAGGCCAGCAACCTGCAGAGTGTAGGAGTGTTTTGCTTGCAGTTCCAGATATGCTGAACTATGGCATGTGTAGGATTTGGGATATGATCTCTGAACAACTGAAGCAACCGGTCGCATGCAGGTAAGAACAAAGGCGGGATATGGAGGGAAACAAGGAGGAGATGAACACTCCAAAACATCTTACTTGAATAATTAACGGAATATATGTGTCCTCTAAAGTGAAATTGCATCTTCCTAGGCCAAATTATGCCTAAATCACATCCACGAAAAGGGATAGCATTGGTGTAAATAGACACACAGTTTTGGTCCAAAGTATCTTCCTGATAATGCATTACTCCTTGTCATACCTCCATTCGCCCTCTGTCACCTCCCTACTCGTATTGCTTGGTAAGTATCTTGTAGTGATTCACATGGAAACTTTAACCCTTGGTGGTGTCTGACTTACAGTTTGTATGATATACCCAGCCTGCAACCTGAATCACTGATGTGATGTACTGGACAATACTGGGGCTGGTGATGGATTATTAGGGTTGTGTATGAAGATCAGATATTTAACTGTACTTTCAGCCATGTATTAAAAGAAAAAGGTATTGGCCTAAATTTTCTAAAGTGAGTAGGGATTTTGGATGCTTTGGTGTTTGAGCGTGCAACCTTGCGAGACGTTAAAGGAGCCTGCTATTCAGAGGGTGAGTGCTCAGCAGTTACTGAAAATCAGGCCCCTTTATGGTGTCTCACGTTGAGCACTGAAAAATGGAGGCATTCAGAATCACTAGTCACTTTTGAAAATGCAGGGTTTTATATTTGAACAGAAAGTCCCGACACGACAGCTCAACGGTGAGTGGCTGGGAAATGAAACTTCTGTAATGTATAGGAAGCACTTTATTTTATACTGATGTTGGCATGTGGAATTGCTTGCCAGTGGCTCCTTCACTACCCAGAGTTTCTCTTTTTATCTTTTTTTCAAGAACTAAATTCCATATTGTTATTTCTTTGGTTTTTGAGCAGTTTATTTCTCTCATTCTTCAGGAACCTGCAGTTCATTAGAGGTCAGTGGAAAACTGTCAGTTTGCCATTTGTCCAGCAGCTGTCTCTTTAGAATTGCTTGAGTCCCAGTAAGTGTAACTGCCTGACACATAACCCTGCACTTGCACACAGCTGTCTGCAGCCCTCAGTTACTCAAGTTAGGACAAGAGGAACACAGAACATTTAGGAAATTGAGAGGACAGTATTGACATGAAGAGAAAGTGAGATGTGTCTCTCCCTTCAGGTTTCAGATGATGATTCTGAGCTGTAGATTCAAATACACCTCTACCCCGGTAGAACGCTGTCCTTGGGAGCCAAAAAATCTTACCGCGTTATAGGTGAAACCGCGTTATATCGAACTTGCTTTGATTCGCCGGAGTGCGCAGCCCCGCCCCCCCCGGAGCGCTGCTTTACCGCGTTATATCTGAATTTGTGTTATATCGGGTCGCGTTAGATTGGGGTAGAGGTGTATTTCCATTATACCTTACAATACATTGAGGCAGTTTGATTTGATTTGTAACTTATAGCATTGTATGTAAATGTATATACAAGTAAACATTCCTCTGACGTCAAAACAAAGCTTAAACAAATGTTAATGAAAGGAAATTTGGAATAAAAAATCCCACATATATGAATTAATATTGTCCTTTGCTCATTGTCAATAGCAACCTGATAGGATCAGCAGAAGCTGGTTGGGGGACACAAAAGGGTTCAAATGCATATGTCCAATCCCCTTTTGGGGATCTCAGAAAGCAGAAGTAAAACGTGTTTAATTGCAGAGAAGAATTTAAATACAGCAGATTTAAATATCATTGCCGGATTTACAGAAAAATAGAGGAACTGAAATCACTTCGTCATCCTTTGGCTAAAGTCAAGAACTATTTAATATCCAGTGGCTTCTGTCCAGGGATTATGCCTCTGTGTGCATTTGGGTTTGACACAACAATCTAATATAGAATTTTCCCTTTCTATCTACGGTTAGCCTAAAGATTGGGCAGCTTTGTGGATTCTGATATGATATGGGACTTTTGGCAGAGATCATCTAACATGTAGCACTAACCACAAGCCAATATACAACACAGGAAACAATGACATGCAGTCCCATTGACTCAGGTTTAGGTGTGCTAGTGATGTTAGTCTTTCTCAATAATTGTGCCAATAGGGCCTGATCTAGAGGCTGTTGAAGTAAATAAGTCTTTCCAATGACTTTTATGGGCTTTGGATCAGGCCCTTAATTCATGCATCAAAAACATTTTAAAAAATCTGTATATTAGGTATAATGTAGATCAATTGAAATATCTGAGTACTTCACAGTTGCTCTGGTCTCTTGGATGAGTAGTTACTTTGGCTTATGTAAATACACTAATGATGTATTTGTTCTCTCCATACTATGCATACAGCGTGTATTTTGGTATATTATGTGTATTTACGGATACATATTAATTTCCCAGAAGAACTGTATAATGGTGACAGTAAAGTAGAAAGATTTTTCCTGCACCAGTTAAATATGTACATTGGCATGTTTACTCATTTTAAAATTAATCATATGGTGGGTATTGCTTTTTTGGAACTGTTGATACATATCAAGTTGAAACATGGCCAAGATTATATATTAGATAAAAAGGGAAAGTTTCACGTCTAATCTGCTACATGCAGTGTTGGAAATCTACCTCTGGGTTCATGAACATGGGCATTAGCCAACTTTTCAATCTCAATATCTCAACAGTTTTAAATGTGAAAACTTTAACTGTGCTGTAGACTACCCAGTGACCAAATGTTATTTTTTTAAAAACTCAGCTGTTCTGAGTTTATACAAGAGCAAAAATGTCCCTGAAACAGGAGAATGTCCGGTTCAGTTAGAATATAAAAAAATTGCTGGAATGATTTTCTTTTCAAAAATACTAAGAAAATATTTGCTTTCAGCCTTAGACCTTCTAAACCAAGTTCCATTCTGGAGCTATGTTTATGGTTGTGCTTTAAATCCCTGAAAATATAGGATTTCCAGGGGGAGTACTAAAATACCCTTACTGGAGAAAATATAACGTGCTGCTATAATTAAGATTGATGGCAGCGCGAAGAGAATTTAAATTATGGCCACCTGTAGCTAAAGTGATCTTTAGATTCACTGGAAATGGAATTCCATTGTCGAAATACTCAGCCTGTAAAAAATGAATGAGATTTTAGTTCACTTATTCTGAAAGTTTCTTGTTCATAGGCCCATTCAGATCGGGAGGAAACAGGGAAGAGTTCTGCTTTAACGACCACTGTAAAATCCTGGATTACAGATTAGAAACTGGTTTAAATATATTGGGCCAGAGCCTTAGCTAGTGTAAACCAGTGAGGCTCCATTGACTTCAATGCAGATATGCCATTTGACACTGGCCAAGGAGCTATCATCTATACCTATAGTGTAAATAACATAATTACTGTTATATTCTTTTGCTTCAGTTCACTGAGCTGGCAATGAACACATTTTTGGCAGTGGTGTTTTTGTTTTGTTTGTCTTTTTATTGAGTGGTTGGAGTTAGAACCCAAACTCTATACTGCTGTATCCTAACAGATTGTTTAATACAGCATTTCCCAAACTTTGGGTTGCGACCTATTACTGGGTCGTGGCATGTCAGGCACTGGGTTGCTCTGGTCAGCACCGCCGACCAGAACGTTAAAAGGCAGGCTAGTGCCTACCTGTTTCGACATCGTGCTGTGCCCTGGAAGTGGCCAGCAGTGGGTCTGGCTTCTAGGCAGGGGGGCCACGGGAAACTGGAGGGGTGGGTGCCTGCGGGCAAGAGTCGCGTGTCTCCGCCTAGGAGCTGGACCTGCTGCTGGCTGCTTCAGGGGGGGCGCTGCGCGGTCCGCGGTGCCAGGACAGGCGGGAAGCCTGCCTCTGCACCCCAGCTGCACCGCTGATCGGGAGCCGCGAGAGGTAAGTCCATGCCCCAACCTCCTGCCCCAGCCCTGAGCTCCCCAAACCCAGAACCCCCACCTGTACCCCAAACCCCCCATCACCAGCCCCACTCCAGAGCCTGCACCCCCAGCCCAGACCCTTCACCCTCTCCTGCACCCCAACCCTCTTCCCCAGCACTGAACCCCTCCCACACACCAAACCACTCATCCCCAGCTCCGTTGGATCGCGGGCATCAACAATTTTCCTCAACTGGGTCCCCAGAAAAAAAGTTTGAAAACCACTGGTTTAATAGCATTAGCATATTAAGTCAACATCACTGAACAGTGCAGGGTTATTCCCACAGGCCCAGTGTACTGCATGCACTGCAGGGAATGTCCATTACAGTCTGTTTTGTGGCACAGCAGGAACCTGCAGACTCTGCAGTACCTGCAGCAGGAGTGCGCTGCACTTTTCAGCAGTGGCTGCTGTAATTGGTTACTAGGTTTTGACATTAATATCGTACTCTGCATTAGGCCGACTGGAGGAACATAGCACCTCGGTATGAGTGTTTTCTCCTGCTCTGTCTGCAGACTCAGTGAGACAGCAGTGTCTGGATTTACAGACTCAAGGCAACCTTTGCAACCAGATAAGCTAGAGTCATTTAAAAACTAAATATTAAAATCCTGAAGAATGCAGCAAATTATGTGGAAATAAACCCAGGATACAGATATGTAAGTTTCCCCACAAACTGTGTGATAATTTATTCTGCCTGGAGGTCTGTGTTAGGAGTGCTAGTGACAATGTAGGATTCAGGCCTGTATTTTCACCTAAGATAGTATTTTGGGTCTTGTTTGCCCATTTGATTCTTGATATACTTAAATTCTGACTAATATGTGTGAACAAAGGACAAAGACAGTGTGTATGTTGCTTCTGCCAAGCCAGATGGGTTTGTTACTATAATGCAGGGGTCGGCAACCTTTCAGAAGTGGTGTGCCAAGTCTTCATTCATTCACGCTAGTTTAAGGTTTTGCGTGCCAGTAATACATTTTAATGTTTTTAGAAGGTCTCTCTCTATAAGTCTATATTATATAACTAAACTACTGTTGTATGTAAAATAAATAAGGTTTTTAAAATGTTTAAGAAGCTTCATTTAAAATTAAATGAAAATACAGAGTCCCCCGGACCAGTGGCCCGGACCTGGGCAGTGTGAGTGCCACTGAAAATCAGCTCGCGTGCTGCCTTCGGCACGCGTGCCATATGTTGCCTACCCCTGCTATAATGGAAACAGATAAGAACAATGAAATTGTTACTGGGCATGGTGGGAGTATAATATACGAATGCACACTTGAAGACTGCCTCAACTCCTATTTCAAGGCCAGGTCAAGCAACCAGTTGGGAGGGGTAAAGGGGGATGGGGGAAAGGTATAAAACACTAAAAGGCCAAAGAAAAGCCTGGCCTTTGCCAGTACACAACCTCACTCCTTACCCCTCCCATGGGGTACAAAAGAGGTGGGATGAAGACCCCAGATTCACGACCCCCCAAAACAGAACATGATCATAAATTATAAGGGATGGGACCGAGGGTGTGCATTTCAGGTATAATTATGCCTGCTAAGGATGGGGAGAATGGGACACTGGGAAACAAGGCTCTGCAGCATCAGAGCTATGGATACGCTTGCTTGAAACTAACCCAATAAACATTGAATTGCCTGCACCTCGGACTTCTGGTCTTCTGCTTTCTGTCTGCGTGACGAGAACCAGGGGAAAGGGTGAAGGGAAAGCCCTGTAACAGTCTGTTATCACTGTAGAAATGCAGAAAGTAAAAACATCATAACAGTTCCATTAAGTTATATTTCAATATCTTTGGCCATAAACCTTCATGGACTCTAATTAAAATATGACATCATCACCAGTCTCTTTTGCCTGGTTGTGGTCTATCATTTAAGTCCCATTACTTTTCTTTCTTCATTCATGTAGGGATGTCCCTGCTGATGGATAATCTCAGTAAAAGAATCAATAAAGAATTATTAATAATAATTAAGCCATGGACGATCCATTATAGTGAGAAGACTTGTTCCCGCCAAACATAGGCCAAATTCCACACTCCGTGATACTAGGTAGACTGTCTTCACTGGAGTGACTCCTGATCTATTCAGGTGTTACTGAGAGCAGAATGTTGCCACGGTTACTCTACAGTGTGATGCACTCTCTGGTGCTGGCTCGGCACTATTCTTTTAACTTACAATTAGAAGCAGAAAATTGTGACTCCTGGTGCTACATGGTTGAAGTACCATGTAACACAGAAAACTTGTGAGAAGAAGGGGGTACAAAAAGTCAATGTACTAATGTTTCATGTCTAGAAAAAGAGAGACCAGTCTTCAAGTACTATTAAGGTCACAAATAAAAATACATCAATAGTTTCAGTGCTAGCACCTAGCAGTAATTTCCCACAGTATAAATGCACCATAATTTAGCATGATTTCTATTCTGCCCTCAGAGGCTCAAGACTTGAATAAAGAGGGTGCTTCAGATCAAAACTGAGGAGCACTTAACTCCAAACTTGGAGAAATACTTTCCCATCCATTGTCATTTTGAATAGCTTCCCATTTACCTTTCTGGGGTATAACAAAATATTGGTCATATTTCTGGAATTGATACAATGGTATTAGCCAGCCAGCAGTTCTGATATAGGGCCCTGATCCAAAGCCCATTGAACCAGTGGAAGTTTTTTTAAATTGAGTTCAGTGGGCTTTGGATCAGGCCATTAGTATCATTCCTGAAATTGTCATCTTTTGGCTATTAAATGTTAAATTCAAGAAATTACTGTATGGCAAGAAATATTTTGTCATATGCATGTTTAGGTAAAGGTACAGGTAAATATATATTACTACACCAACTGTTTTTTCTCTCCTCCTTTTTTCCATATTCTTTCCCACCTGCAATGGGGAGCCAGTAATGTTTGAGTTTCAGGTGACCCATAGTGTTCACATGTGTTTTAAATTACACATAACAAGTTTACTCATGTCTAAGGAATGAATTGACAGAGCACTAACTGAGTAGAAATACTGTTAAAATCAGAGTGTTTCTGATTATTCAGGATTCTTTTATAGCTAATGCTGGTAGGAAAACTTCAAAAAGTTTCAAAAATTGGATGAAAAATGAACCATTTCTGTTTGTTTACTTATTTGTTTATTCATTTATTTTGCAAAAAGGCACACACGCCCATTTTTCAACCAGCCGTAGCTATACCTGGGACCCACATCACCATGCACTTGTTAAGTAATTTTCCTCACTCCCTCTTCTGTCTTTAGATACCTGACTTGACTGGATGCAGAGACTTCTCTTCCTCAGGGGTCTGCTGTAATTTCTGCTATTGTTGCTATTGAATTTGTATGGCAAGCTACTTTGCCACACATCCAAGTTCTACCGACAATGACACTTAACATGACTCCTGTGTTCTTTCACTTCTGCCACAACTGTACCTTTGCGCATATTTACTGTAATTTCCTTTAAAACCCCACTGATCTTGTGACTACTGGAAAATATTTAGTGTTGGGACAAACAAATCTAGGTGGGTCTGAAAGAGATGCCCAGTTTTGGGGAAGGACGTTCCTAAGCCAAGAAGTTGAGATCCCCTAGAGAATCATGAATGTCTGGAGAAAGGGCTCCTGGTTACCAATAGCGTGTAGTTGCTCCTGCACATCTCCCCAGGCCCGGAGAGGGCAGGCAGAGCACTGTATCAAAAGATAGGCTGAAAAAAAGGGGTGACTTGAGGGGATGCCTGTGAAATCTGTAGGAGCCATGGTCAGTGGATTAAAGCCAAAAGTAGATTGTCATTGGTACAAGAGAACAGGACCTCAGTGAGTTCAAATAGTTTGCGTGATACAGAGGTAAAATGGCCTTTGTGAAATCAAGTGATGTGTGTCTGCCGGCCGCATGAATTACCCTGCCCTGGACTACTGTGCAGGCTGACCTGTTTGGCTATCCAGGACTGTGAGTTGATAAAGAGCTTCTTTTATGTACTGGAGGATTATAGTCAGTGTTTTCATTAGCCCATGTTATCTTTGAAAAGCATACGTGCAGAATCCCGTAGAATAGATTGGGGACAATATTGAAACCAGTGAGATGTAGCAGCTGCAATGAGGAAAGGGTGATAGCTATGACAGCATCACACAGACATTCTGGTTGATTGGATACAAGATATTTCTGTATATATGTATTTAGGAAAGGATTATGCTTAATTATCAGTATTTACTGTAGGTATTGAGTAAAGATATAATACAAGTGGAAGGTTTGCAAAGACAGACAATAATGTACTTCATGGAGAAATATCCATACGAAATGAGATTGAAAAGCTTTTGATGGATTAGTTTAAGAGGAGACAAATAAGAGGGGACATGATAGAAGCATTGGGTACTCCCATTTACCTTTTTAATAATACAGCATAACTCAATGAAACAGAGATTTTTAAAAGTGCATTTTTGAGCCATAGACCTCATTGCCACAGAATATTTTTGAAGCTAAGAGCTTAGTAGGACTCAAAAAAGGACCAGACGTTTATAGGAGAAAGAGAAGATCCACAGTTACATTAAATAGGACAATTTTTTATAAGGATATAAATTCTCATGCTTCAGGGTATAAGCCAACCACCGGGTGACAGGGATTGAAAGCCATTCCCAATGAGCAAGTTAGTCCATAACTGTCCACTGAGGAGTTTCTTGCACCTTTCCATGAAGTGAGTGGTGCTGGCCGCTGACAGAGACAGTATACTGGACTAGATGGACCACCGGTCTGATCCATTATAACAATTCAAATTTAAATTAATAGGGCAAGATTCAGCTCTCAGTTACATGAGTGCAACGGTATTGACTTCATCAGAAGTGACTTCCACGTAGAGCAGAGTTTGACTTATATTTTAAATAATTTGTATACAAATACAAGTTGGCACTAGATTTAAAAAATAGCAGCCTGCCCTTCCTGTAGCCGGAAGGTTCCAACAATCTCAGCCATTTGAATTTACTATGCTGGAGGGGAAGTGTGCAAATCATTAGTGTTTATTATTTACACTGCAATAGCACCTGGAAGCCTCTGCCATGGAGCAGGACTCTGATCTGGTAGCCAGTGAATAAAAACCTAGCAAAAGGATAGTCCCCAAGAGCCTACGATCCAGTTTGCTGTATTGCTCTGCTACCTCAATGAGTGATCTTGGCCCAGCTGCAGACAAATGCTTCTGATTTTATTCAAACCAGGCCAACACATTTTGGGAGTGTTAAAAATATTTCCTCATTTCTAGAACAATAGCAGATTAAAATAAGCCAGTTGGCTGTTCAGCTACAACAAAAACCACCAACCTGTCCTTGTCCAGATTGTATTTCAATAACACATTCACTTCAACAGTGAGTAATAAGAAGATTGTTTTTAAAAAGGAAAAGGAAAAAAATTCTGAGCCTGAAAGAACCACTTTTGTTAGTGCAACATGTGCATTGCAGCAGGGTTAGTAATAGAGTTATCTATGTCGACAAAGGAAAGAGTCTAACAGAAAAGAAATCCAAATGGGGTTGAATTCCTTGCATAATTGTTATTTTAATTGCCATGTTCAGAAAATTCTTCTGAGGTTCCCCAAAGCACCACTACCCTCCAGGTAAGACTTTCCACTGTACTACTGTTGAGCCTTCTTTCTTAAAGTCACTTTCTTGTTTCATCATGTTTACAAAAACTGAAAGTGAGAGCCAGTTATGAATCTTCTGTTATTATTTGAGTCGATGGCAGATGCTAGGATGACTTTGCTGTGTGGTACAGAGTTAAACTCAGTGGGAATGATTACAAAGAAATTCCATTAGCAATATTTAAATGCCAGCTTTGAAAGGCACTCAATAATATGCATGTTGGCGCTGATCGAGAATAGTACCTTTTAAAAATGAAAAAGTAATGTGACTGTTAGTTTAACATGAAAATGTCAAACTGTGGGCAGTCTCTTGTCAATTAAAGAATCTGGGCTATTCCTAATGGGAATAAGGCTGATGGGAAAAAAAGGTGGGTACTAAAAATTGTAGATGTGCGGAACTACTCAGAGATAATTTGTGCTGGCAAATAACGCTGCCAGCCAGTTTGGGGGTAATACAAGAAGCTTGATACCTGTACTGCCTCGAACCACCCTTAGCGGAGGAGGAGGAGGAAGAAGCAGCAGCAGAGCTCCTTAACAGCTTGCAAGGCTTTATGGCAACCTGGGCTGCATTAATACTATGCTGAGTGGAGGCAGGTTTAAAGAAAATACTTTTGAAAACTCAAATACATTAAAATAAAAGAATCCCTTGTGACGCTCTGTACCTCGGGGGGAACACCCTACACCCCCATGTTCATCCTTATAAAAGGATTGTGTGGTATCCAATGGAAAGTTTGTCATGTCGGGTGTCTTCGGAAGGCTCATGATGCACTGAGCATTGTTGTTATACTGATGTTATAGTAATTGTTGTTACAGTAATGTTATAGGTTGTCATTTCATGTATATATTTCTGAGGATGAAAATGTGTCCTCATGGCTTAAAACAGGCCCAGGCAAAACTCTCCAAGAGCAGAGGGGCAGTTCACACCTCATCAGGGCATGTACGGGACAAACCCAGCCCAGCCTCACAGGAACAAAGGACACTGGCCTAGGCAGCAACAAAGGATCTGTTGGACTTTTGAGTGAGTCACCCCCCTTCCTTTGGTCAGTTTGGGACTACGATGAGGTAATGCTCACCTGACTCTGGAGGGGAGGGAGCAAAGCCAAGAGGGAAGAAAGAACATGATAAAAGGGAGAGACGTTTGCCATGCTCTTCCTCTCTCTTCCACCTCCATCAACAGACATCACCACCAAGCGACTGAAGCGCTGATTGAAGGGGAGAGCCTGGCTGAAGGGCAACCAGCCAGCCTGTGGTGAGAAGCATCTAAGTTTGTAAAGGCACTGAAAGTGTTAAGATCATCTTAGAATGTGTTTTGCTTTTATTTCATTTGATCAAATCTGACTTGTTGTGCTTTGACTTATAATCACTTAAAATCTATCTTTGTAGTTAATAAATTTGTTTGTTTATTCTACCTGCAGCAGTGCATTTGGTTTGAAGTGAGTCAGAGACTCCCCTTGGGATAACAAGGTACATAACAAGGATAACTGGTACATATCAATTTCTTTGTTAAATTGACGAACTTATATAAGCTTGCAGCGTCCTGCGGGCATAACTGGACACTGCAAGACAGAGGTTCCTAGGGTTGTGTCTGGGACCAGAGATATTGGCTAGTGTCATTCGGTTGCACAATCCAAGGAGCAGCTTACATGCTAAAGGCTGTGTGTGAACAGCTCAGAAGCGGGGGTTCTCACAGCAGAGCAGGGTAAGGCTGGCTCCCAGAGTCAAGGATTGGAGTGACCTAGCAGATCACCAGTCCAGATAACACATGGGGAACGTCAGACCCCTCCTCCTGGATTGGTGATGTAGCTGTGAGAGGAAGCAAAGTCCTAGAGAGAGAATGCAGAGGAGGGAATGGATGAATGAGGTGCTGTCAGGCCTTGTTAAGGGTAGGTCTAGATATAAATAAAATACATCTCTATCAACTGCATCCCTTCCTTCACCTACGCAGGTTACAGTGAAACAAAAGTCTAGTTAGAAGAAGTTCACTGAAAGGGATCATCAAATACAACTGTTTTCTGTTGGATGAGACACAGGTTTGTTGCTTGCATTTAGCAATGCATATTTCTCAGGTTAAATTAGTAATATTTCCGTAACACCGAATTATTAATAATAATGATAAATGGATAGGTAGAAAATGAAAAGAAGGGAAATATAATGAGGCCCATGCCCTTGTGATTGCATGCCTTCATTCCTGCAGTCCCACCTATGCCGACCTTCCAAAATCCTCTCTTCAATCAGTCTAAAACCAGACAGCATGCTTGACTTTTGTTTTGCCTTTCTATGTTTCCCTTCTCTTTTCTTCACTTCATTTTCTGCCCATCCATTTATCATCATCATTATTAATTTGTAGTACACTAGTGCCTACAGGTCCCAACTGAAATCAGGGCCACGTTGTGTTTAATTGCTGTACAAACACACGTAAGAGAGGGTCTCCACCCCAAAGTGCTTCAAATCTGAATAGACTAGACAGACCATGGGTGGAAGAAAGGAAGTATTGATATCTTAATTTTACAGATTGAGAACTGAGGCACAGAGGGATTATGTGATTTGCCCAGGATCATATAGGAAGTCTGTGGCAGAGCCAAGAACTGATTCAGATCTCCTGAGTTCCAGTCCAGTGCCCTACCCACAAAACCACCCTACCTTTCCAGCTCGGTAGCTGCTGCACTGTGACTTTACAATTCTGGCTCGTATTTAATGCTTTTGCCTGAACTGGGCCTGAGCCTTTCCCCCCTGCACCCCTTCCCTCCCTCCCTCCCTTTTTTTGGATTCCTCTCTGCTCCCGTCATTTATCATCCCATCATTTTTCATTCTTCTAAATGCCATTTCTAAATTGAATATCAATTTTTTTTCTCTTCTGGGCATGGCTCTTTGGTACTCTCTTCCTCCCTCATTTGTCTCTTCCTCCCTAGAAATACATAATGGCCCTCTGTAGGGGCTCTGAAACAGCTGCAATCGTGTGGAGGAGAATGCCTTCAGGGTAGCTGCTGCGTAGGGCTGATATAGCCCACCCCTTCCATCCCCACAACAGGAGCCATGGTGGTGGTGGTAGGAAGAGTAAGCACAATACTGAGCTCTGTGGTGGATTCTGGGCTGCTACACAGTTCACAGGCAGCTCTGGGGAGACTCCTGCTCTAGTTTTGCCCTGGGCCATTCTGATCCTGGGCCCATAGCAGCCCAGAATTGAGACAGCACAAAGGTGACGTAAAGCCACCTTTGCTCTTCCTCTCTCAAGTGTGCACCTTCTGTGCTGCTCCTCCCAAGAATTTTCTGCCAGGGGCGACCAGCCATTCTGACCAATACTGCACTTTCCCCCCTCTGGTGATGTAGCCCCGTTAATGTCAGTTTTCTATGGTGTATTGCTGATGGTCCACTGCCAGGTCATCTTCTGTCCCATGTTCACTGCCACTGAAAGGAGAATGTGGAGGAAAACAAAACACCTCTGGCCTCAGGAACCAACATACTGCTGATCTGATCTCTTAGTTTTGGAAAGATAGATCTGAAAAACAACTATGATAAAATTATGATTACACTTTCCTTTTAACTGCAGTAAATGTACCTGCAGGCTAGTGCAACCGGAATGCCTTTATAAATCTAAATCTAGCACATTAGATTTCTCAGGTTTCTGCTACAGTGTTGTGCCCAAATCTTGATGCACAAGAAATATGGGGATTTTAGGGCTTGTCTCTGGAACACCAAATGCTATAGTGTGCAAAGATACCTTGTTCTTGCTGAGGCATGAGCCTCTGTGTTCTGGAAAGGGCAAAGTAATTTACTAGATTAGGTATGATAAGTGGCTGCAATCAGGCAGTTCTGGTTGGGAGGGCCACAGCTGTCTTGTGCATTCCTTATGGTCCAGGAGGTGTAGTAAGTATTTCAATAATTAGTAAGGGGGTTTTAACACCCCTCTTCTATTTCGGAGTCTGGTTTCACTGAACCAATTTGTTAGGGTAACTGGATGATCTCGTGATTTATTCAGCAACCGGGGAAGAACACATTCTGCATCTGAAAGCATCTGTGGCTTAGTTGTAGGAGAACAAATGCCATTAAAAACAAAACAAAAAAACAAGCAAGTTGCACTTTGCAGAATCACAGAGATGGACAAGACCTACAAGATCACCTAGTGCAAGGCAGGATTGTTAATTCTCAAGCCACCTGGTTTCAGATAGAGGGAATAATCTCTAGATCTAAAATGGAAACCATTGGAGTCTGTGGGAAAGCCAAGGCCCTGTGTGGGCTTTTTGTAAGTAAATATTACATGTTTTTTATTCTTGTCTTTGAAAATGGAGTAGCTCCCCTTCAGGCATTGGTAAGTAGAGAAGGCAAATAGTACAGTCCCCGCTCACAATATGAATGAGGTTTAGCATGTCAGGAGGTTTTGGAGAGTCTAAACTCCAATAAATCAACATTGAGAGTTTGTGTCATACAGATTCAGCTTCCACTTAGTGTTAGAAATAAATGCTACACTTTAGTGATTGGGGTTACACTTCCTTAGGAACAAAGTGGGTGGAAGAGTGTAACTGGGCAACTATCTACACCTATCATGGGTTAAAAAGAGATTGTTTGCTAAAAAGAATAACATGTAGTTGCAGCCTGAGTTCAAAAATACTTCCTCTTAAATTGTCAGGAACTGAAAAATGGAGAATTCATTTAGCACCTGGAAGTCAATGGCAGCTTTTACAATGAATCTCTGTCCACATTAGGTTTATATATAATATATTTAATATCTTGACCTCATTGTTGCACTAAAGTACATACCTGGTTTAATCTGCCCCCCGACTTGAAAATACAGAGAACCAGACAAACATCAGAAACATGAGTTCTAGGCATTGTAGCTGGTATGGAGGGTAAATAAAGGGATTTAGGTGCCTAAACCCCAGATTTAGGTGGTACTGCAATCCACAAAACTCCCACTCAGTTGCAGCCTAATTCTGGAAGTGCCTAACCTCACTCAATACCTCAATTTTTACTGTAAAAGATCCCATGGAAGCTAACTTTCTGTTTCTAGTCCTACACACTGCTGCCTCATGCAGGTGCCTGTCTTCCATCTATACCCCACTGTGGTCCTCAAACTAGGGGAACACCTATATCACTGATCTAACTCCCTTATAACTGTTAGCCCAGTGATTTGGGTACTGAGACCCTGGTTCAATTTCCCACTCTGTGGTTTCCACTGCTCAGGAGAGTTCCCTAGCCACCAAACTATGGGCTATTCTGATGTGGGCCTTTATCAGTCTCTCTTGTTGAAGCCATTCCACTCTGTATTAAATGGGTCAGAGAGAGAGTGAGAATGACTCCATAATGCAGCTTAGTAAGCTAGGGGAAACATATTAGTGATAATACAGAAGTATGGAAACTTTAACTTACATGCTTCCAACAAAACAGCTGGTGGAACAAGCATTGATTATTAGGAAAGGTTGGGAGTCATGATGTTAAGATGCAAATCAAACTTCCCCCAAGACTGAGGGTGATCAGATCCACTCTCTCTGGATCATTAGAGAAAAAGGTCAAAGCTGTGTCACTGATCTCTGACTCCAAACTTACCCACAACCCAGGGGCAGAAGGGTTAGATCTGAGTTCCGGTTTGAAGATACCTTTATATTTTAGCAAACTCTGTACACTTAGCAGAAGAAAGATTATTATTACTTTAAGTTGCAGAAAGTTTAGGCAGACTGTAGGAGAAGCAAAATATTCCTCATTAGCTTGATGGGATGTGTGGAGATCTGTAATTAGAGGTGCTCTATTAAGGGCAGCAGTAGAATGTCCCTAGAGTATTTTCTGTGGAGGAAACTTGTCCTTCTGAGTTTTAGGTATGCATATTTCCATTGTTTCATTTTATCTTTTTAAAAGAGGGAATGAGTGTTTTTGTTGACATGGTTGTATTTACCCTCAAGGCACCACATCAAGCATGTGTTCATTACAAAGGAGTCTGCTTTTTTCATAGAATCATAGAATATCAGGGTTGGAAGGGACCTCAGGAGGTCATCTAGTCCAACCCCCTGCTCAAAGCAGGACCAATTCCCAACTAAATCATCCCAGCCAGGGCTTTGTCAAGCCGGGCCTTAAAAACCTCCAAGGAAGGAGACTCCACCACCTCCCTAGGTAACGCATTCCAGTGCTTCACCACCCTCCTAGTGAAATAGTGTTTCCTAATATCCAACCTAGGCCTCCCCCACTGCAACTTGAGACCATTGCTCCTTGTTCTGTCATCTGCCACCACTGAGAACAGCCGAGCTCCATCCTCTTTGGAACCCCTCCTCAGGTAGTTGAAAGCAGCTATCAAATCCCCCCTCATTCTTCTCTTCTGGAGACTAAACAGTCCCAGTTCCCTCAGCCTCTCCTCATAAGTCATATGCTCTAGCATGTACTTCATTAAAGCAGAACTATTGATCAGAAGTGTTTCTAAGACACTTAGTTTTCATTAGAGGTGGAGTAGATTTGGTGTGGTGTACTGTGGTTTTATTAACAGTGTACTAGATGTGTGTGTGTTTCCTCCAGATGGTATTGTTCACTGTTTGAACTGTAATTGCTTGTCTGGCCTGTACCTGAGACCCAGGCAGCCATGGGGGAGGAGGACTTACTGGGCCAGAAGCTTGATTGACCTGCCAGGATAACCAACCCCACACCTAGAATGCCCCACCTATGGCTGGCACTGCCCAAACAAGCACATTGTTGGGAGGGAAGTAAGGGAATTGTCTCCCAGCAGTAGAAGCAGATGTAGGCATGCAGCCCCTCTGTGGCTCTCTAGAACAAATGGAAGAGATCTCCATTTTGCTTTTCAGCAAGAGAAGCCTGGCCAACTAAAAGCAGTGGGTTCCCCTCTCAGACGCTGGCCTCACAACAGCAGTGTTGGAGAAGGCATTGTGGGTAAAAAGGATTCAGCTTCTTACTCTCTCCTCTAGCATCTAGCCAGAGCTAACAGGGAGAGACAACAGGCAGACTGCCCTGGACTGGACAAAGGGGAAAGGAGAGAAGGAGCCCTCCGACTCCACTGTCGGAACAGCCGCCATCCTCACCTGTTAGGCCTCCCTTGCCCTGGAAGCCAAGGGAAAGCCAGGGTTTGAGCAACTTGAGGGCCTTTTCCATTCCAAGGGGTGACCTTTCTACCTCGCCACCCTGAGAGGACAACTCAACAGTGAGTACCGTGTGTGCTACACTTAATAACTAGGTATAGGCGACTCATGTCTCCCCATACTGGGGGGACACAATCAAAAGGGGAGGACACATGACTGCCCAGCGACCCCCCCCCGACACTGCTCCCAGCCAGGGGCCGCCGAGCTCTCTGCCTGAGAGAGTGTCCTCCTGGGAAGGCGGCAACAGGCTGCCTGGGCCTGGCTGCTGGGGACAGGGGCCAAGCATGTCCTCCACCATGTCACCTATGTAGTTACACAAGGGCTCTGGGCTGAGTAAAGATATGGTTTGTGTGTGCACATGGGGGTGAAGGCTCATAAGGGGCTGTAACAGTCAGGCCTGCAACCTTTATCTGATTACACGTTGCCAGCTTACCTTTCAGTCAGCCTCCGAGTCTCCTGCACACCCAGAACAGGGGCAGGCTCTGGGCCGGCACCCCTCTTACTGTTGTAGTGGGTTAGTGTTTATGTTGTTAGCAGTGACAATCTGAGGGAGGGAGTGTTTGTTATTGTTTGATTCTCAAGCTCCCAGATTGATACATGTATAGTTTGGTGAATGCACTTGAGCAAAGGATGTTTTGGAAAGCTATTGAGTTTTTTAAAACAAACAGATAATTGTTGTTACATGGATCCCTGTCATGGGAACCAATACTTAAGAATAGGCATGTGGAATATGTGGCATTTAAAAGTATACAGGTGGGTTATGTGGCATATACATAAACAAATACACATTAAATACCTGGTACTTAAAGATGGTAAAAAATTCTTCTAATTTTTTTTCTTTTTTGGGTCACTTCTAGCATTCAAAATTAACACAGTGTAAACTAAATCTGAATGTTTGAGATTTTGGCACACACTGATGCACGGACTATCTTATTAGACTGTTAGTTTTGAAACAAAAGTTATTTTTAAAATATTCATTAGACTAAACTAGTGCAATTAAGATTTAATTGCCAGATGACCGCATTTTTCAATACCACTCAAACAGCACCTAAAGTTTTAGACACTTTTTGGAAATGCAGCCGTTAGCTTCTGCAGGCTGTTCTACTGCCAGTTGGAAATGCATCACCCGATGTGTCTTTTGGCTACTCACCTCATTCTCCTCCCTGCTCCCTGTACTCTTTCTCTGTTAAGACAAGTCTGGGAGGCTGTGAGCAGCGGGCTGTCCTATGACAACACTCTTAAATTCTTGTTGGCAGTCCTGGGAATGCTGGCGCTATGAGCAACCCCATAAACAAAAAATATTAGCTCTAGCAAGCCTTAAAGTGAAAGAGCTTTGTGCTGTTTTCTTTGAGGTACAGCAAACGAAAACAATTCAGATTTGCAGTCTGTCTCTCTAGCTGACCGGACCCAAGCTCCATCTTGTCTATTTGTGCTTTTCTTTCCATCCCTAACCTGGAAGTTCTTCCTGGAATACTGTTTCGAGGACCCAGTCCTGCAAGTGAATCTATGGATTCTCCCAATGTGTCCGAGATCCACTGAGTTAGAGAAGGTGTTGATTAAAGGCTCTCTGAGGGCATTTTTGGTAGCAACATAATCCCTCCCTACCTTATTGATGAACCTCCCTGCTGGGCCCCAAGCACAGAGACTGCTGCTCACCTCCTATTACATTTTGAAAGTTCCATCTTTTGGAACAAGAGTGTGTGTCAGTGTCCAGAAGCAAGTTGTCCTCATCTTCAAGGCTCTGCCCTTGGCTGCTCTTGTCTCCTCCTACTCCTCTTCTCAGGACCTATTCTGTGCTTGCTCCTCTGTTCTTGATGCTCCCTTTGAGTCTCCCCTCTTGACTCTACCTTTTCTCATGCCATCCTGTCCATTTGGAGCCATCTTCCTCGCCTTGTCTGTCAAGCAACCTCCCTCTTCTTTTCCTTTAGCGCGCCCCCTTCCCCACCTCACTTTGGCTAGCTCTCCATCAATAATCCTGCACCCCTGTGCTTTCTGTTCCTATGCTGGGGCCTGATCATTAAACAGAATCAACTTGACTCCCATGGCAACAAGAAAGAAATGCTTACAGGACCTAACTCCTTCATCTCCCAACCAAAGCTGATGGTCATCTTCTATTGAAAGAGCTCTGTGGGTCAGATTGAAAGCTGTTTAAGGAGAGTCCTTATCTTATTTGTCTGTATAGGCCCCTGCACACCAATGTTGTTGTGTTAGTAAAAATTCACTCAGACTGACAGAGACTGGGGACTGTAATGCCAGTTTTGGGAAGATTTTAAGGCCTCAGCTCAGCAGGATACTTCTAGCTGGGTACGCGTTTAAGTACATGAGTGGTCGCGTTGGTTTAACTACTTGTGCTTAAAGATAGGGTTATACTTAAGTACTTTGCTGAGCTGGGGCCCCACTGCTGGGTACAGGGGTTATTTCTTTAACTCCTGCTGCTTTTTCCATAGAAAATATTTGGCCCCTTAGGAGTCAATGGTGAAGGCCTGAGGAGTCTTGCCCTCCAGTCCCTCAAGTCATCTCACTTTAACTATCCTCTTCCCTCACCACATACATCCTCAAGACCTCATATTATGGTCACTCGGCTTCTGAGTGAGATCTAGATTTCTAAGCCCGTCAGTTCTCCTCCTTGACTGACTTTAGGGACCGTCCTTTCAGATCCCGGCTATGCTGACCCTGCAGTGCTTGCTGGAGGCATGACTGCGTTAACAAAACAACTGAAGCTGGTGATAAAAGTATACTGAAGAGGTTTTAAAGCCTGTATTTTATTTTGATGCGGCCAGCAGTGATGAGTTGACATGCTGTTTTTTATGATTTATAACTAAGAATGTTCTGAAGGTCTTAATTAAAGGGTTAAAAATACAGGATCCAATCCTGCAGTCCTGATTGGGGGGGAGGGGAGGAACTCCCATTGACTCCTGGGAGTTCCTCAGACAATGGAATAAAAGCCTGGTGGCGGCAGGGCCGGCACCAGGCACCCAAGCTGGTGCTTGGGGCGGCACCTGGAGGGGGGCGGCGCGGCGCTCCGGCCGCCCCCCCGCCCTCGCCCCCGCCGAGGCTCGCGGCCCTGCCCCCGGCGCTCTGCCCTCCCCTCCGGCCGCCCTCCCCCCGGCCGCCGGGGGGAGAGCGGAGCCCCCCCCGGGGCTCCGGCTGCCCCCCCCGGGCCCGGCCCGCCGTCCACCCCCCCGCCGGCCCTGGGTGGCGGTGTGTTAATCTACCTGAACCAATGCATCTGGAACATCTGGGAGAATAGGAGTACCTGCTAACAGCCTAAAGAAAGGTGCCAGGTGCTCTTAGAATCTGAAGTACTGCTTCTCTTTGGTTAGAACCTTTGCTATCCACTTGCTGCATATTCGTTTACAGGCAGCAGGAGTTGCGAGTGCCACAGTGGTGTTCTCCTGGGACAGACAAGGGAGCTGGTGATGGCAGCTTGCCAATGACTGCTATAGAGAAATAAAACTTTATACAACAGCCCCACAATGGTACTAAATTTATAGTGGGAATACAAAATACTTGTTTAGCTCATTGAACAAAGTTAATATCACTTCTCTACCTGTCCTGCTTTTGTTGATTCTTAAATTAAGTTTCTCTTTCTAAATTGTTTTTGAAGATTTAAAGTTCTCTCCTCCTGTGTGTGTGTGAGATTGTTTTGAGCTGTAATTACAGAGGCTTATTCCTCTCCTCTGTAGGCTGAGGGGGTCCCTTAATAGAAACAAGCACCACACTGAGGGTCAGAGAGCAGACAAGAAGAAAGGCTTCCTTTTGGCAGAAGTGTATTTTATTCCACAGGGAAACAACATTTCTTTGCAAAAGACTCTTCTGACTTTAAAATAATACATAATAACTATAAAATTACCAAATGTCGGGTAAACAAAGTTATTAAGGATGACCTTATTAGTTCTATCTGCAATTCACAGAGCGAGGTAATTGTCAAGTCTCACTGTTATTAGGTTGAAATAATAGTTTGGGGACCATCAACATTAAAATTTCATTATGATGGGACAAAAAGGCTCATGTATAATCAATAGTAAGAATCCATTATTATTGACTTGGAATGAATGAAGCATAAACGCATTTGTGCAGATCTGAACCGTTAGCAATCTTTTGAATAATAAAGAATTAACACTACACAGATAATGTCATTCTGGGAATTGGACTCTACCTTAAATTAGTACTTGTCTTTTTGTTATAAAGTCTGATTCACATCCCTTGGTACCCTCCATTAAGCTGTTTCTCAAAATACTTTGTGTCTACGATTTTGTATTCATCAGATTTGGATTGCAAAGAAGGTAAAAGAGGAGGGGAGCTTAGCAAATCGGGAGTGGGAGGTGCTGTGTTGCTGTAGAATGCTTTGCTGTTTATAGCTGAGCCCAAGTTCAGCAATGGTCTTGGGGCACTGAGGTTCTAGGCTGAAGGATGTTAACAACACTGGGGAAAAAAAATAGGTGAGGTGGGAGGGGAGGGTGGATACATGTCTGAATTCTCTTCTGACTGACTTTAAAGGTGGTACTTCAGGCAGGTAGCTTATGTGAAGGAATAAAATATGTAGGGGATATAGAATGGCAAATGAAGATGAGAAGTGTAGTGCCTGTGGAATACTTCAATTCTAGGGGAACCTGCTAAAACCATAGACCTCATGTACTATACGTGATGTGCTGAGACAGGCTATTCCCACCACATCCTTGTGCATCTCTGTGGGATGTATAGTTACACAGTATTTACTTTTCTACACTCTCTCACTCACAAAACAAAACATCACCACCACAAGTTTCGGCCATTATGTGCTGAATATGTGTGTATCCATATATATTCAACTTTCATTTGTCCTACACCCAATGAATAACATGTCCCTGAAAACTTGCTTTAATATATATTTAAAGCTCCTTTAACTTTGCTTAGATATTGAGTATAATTCAGAAGAGCAACAGCTGATACCATCCAGTAGAGGTGACTCTTGCAGATGCATTCGGTTCTCATCAGAGCCATCCTATGATTGTAATGATTTACCCTTGACTGACTCCCTAAATTCTTGGCTACAGGGTTCCACCTTTCACTGCCAAGACACGTGATGTAGTCTGGGGAATCTGAACTGCTTTTGACTCTAAGTCACCCCTTTATTTTGATTTGTTTTTTCCAACTTGAAGAAGAAGATTAGTTATAAGCCTGATTCTAATGGAACAACAAACCACAGTAGCAACTTTCTGTAAGATGGGAACAAAGATGGATTTCACCCTCCCTCTCCCCCCCACTTTCAGCCCCTCTGCAGGGGCTAGATAGGAGAAGAGAGCACAGTGAGCTGCCCATCATTTGCTCAGAGGAGCAGAGTTGCTCCCACTCAGCAGCATGCACAGAGGAGGATGCCACCCCGAGCAGGGGTGCTAGGTGTTGTTTCTTCCTGCTCACTGCACTGCAGAGAGGTGGAGAGAGATCTGGCAGATCTGGCAATTTCCTGGAATATCTGTGAAAACCTTCTTCCGTACCTTTGGAGTCCGTTGTATTAAATGCAAAGGACTGTGTATTATTATGGATCAGGATTGTATATAATCTTTCTGGTGGGAAGATAGGATATGAACCCTGGGAAGGGTCATGAACTGCAAAGGACTGTGCTGAACAATGTGTCAGACAAGAATGGACTTTTGGGACAAACATTGTCAAGTGGTTTGCCTAGGGAGAGGTGAATGCAAATTACCCACCTCGGGCTATGCAAAAACCCAGCTTTTGAAGCTACGCCCTGAGGAGAGGACCATTATTTGGTTATTATCTGTTACTGGTGGTGGTTCTGGTTCTGAGCTAAGGCTGTTATAACTTCTGATCACAGAAAAACTCTTTTGTGGGGTCTTGAAGGACTGAGCACTTTCCAGAGCCCTTGTTGGAGTGTGGGGTAATCTCTGGTAAGCTTATTAGCATCCCTTTAGGTTCTTTTATTGGTTTTTAATGTTTTTTTTGTTTAGTTTTTTTTTTTTAGAAATGATTTTAGCTGTGAGCAATTACACTGTATATAATGTTCAGAGAGAAAGCAAAGCACAAACACTGGCCTGTTTAGGCAGCCTGACTTACTGGGGACACCACAGCATAGGCAGGTAACTGTGCAGCCTGGAAAAAACCCAGCCAGGAAGCGGAGAGATGCAGACCTCTACCCAAGAGAGGTGATGGCTGTGGAGCCAGGATCTTAGAGTGGGTGCCCTTGAGGGACCACGGAGGGGGAATATAAATGCAGTTGCCCTGAACTGTGACAGGAGGTATCCCAGACCTTGGCTTATGCACCATCCTGGGAGAGGGAGGTCTATTCTGGTTTGTCTCCCCCATCTCCTCTAGCACTAAGAGAAGGAAGACCGGAAAGGAAGGCCTTTGGAGGGCCTAAGTCAGGAAGGAAAGGTCCTGGGATGGGATCATGGAGAGCTAGAGATGGCAAGTGGGGGAGAGCAACCAGAGGGAGGTAAATGAAGAAATCAGGCACAGAGCGAAGGGATCTGAGGAGAACCAGAGAGGAGGGGAGGCATGGAGGACGAGAGGGAAAAGATTCTGAGGGGAGAGAAACAGGGATGGCAGTGGGAGAGGGAATTGGCCTGGGGAGAGAATCTGAGAGCGTGCAGGACAGAGAGAAGTCTGGGGGGAGCTGGATGCTTTGGACTTGGGATAGGATCTTATTTTCAGGGGGAACAGCCTAAATCATGGTCTCAAGGTCAACGAAGATGCATTTAATTTGAGTAACCCAAGCCTGTTTGTTCAAGTGCTGGTGTCCTGTTTCAGCATCTACCCTTCTTGTGAGCAGGGAGTTGATCTAATGGTAAGAATGAGGTATCTTAGCTGATGGAGATTAAGGTGAAACACAGAGTTATGAGAAATTGAACATTTTTGTTCATCTGCATTTTGGAGGTGTGAGGTCTTTTGTTAATCCATGATGTAAGTCTCTGGCATTTTCTTTACTTGCCTGAGGTGAGAAATAAAGGACACATAGTCACTTTAAATGCATGATGATATGAAAAAAGAGGGATTTTATGTGGTGTTTTTTTTTAAACTGTAAGTCATGTCTGAAGCTACAATTCTTCAATTTTTTTTAAAGTAAAAGGTGCATGCAGGGCACATAAAAACATTAAAAGTGATCTAAGGAGCACATGCCACAAATCAATGAATACGTTGTTCAGAATAGCACTAACAATGAATATAACTGAACATGTATAAATTGAGGAAGGAGGGAACCTTTTTTCTCATCTTGTCAAATCCCCTGCTGATTTATAAAATAGACAGACCAGTTGCCAGAAAAATCATCAAAGTGTGCCCAGAAATTATACAGTAGTTTAAAAATGCAATGCTATTGTATCCACAACAGAGTATTCATCACAGACACAGTTCTATAATTACAATTGTTAAGCATAATTCCCCAAAACCAAATCTCCTACTTTATTAGACTGAATGATCATCACTAAAGAGTCTATCTCTACCCAGAAAAATCCTATTTTTCTCCCACTGAGTTGCCCCAATCTGTTGTCCTTTTAGTGCTAAAACTAATTTGAAGTAATCCATTTCAAAGCTTATATTTTTCAGCATAACTTCGTTCTCAGTTAAAAACTTGCATGTATAAACCCTGAATCTCCTGAATTACTTTTCATATTTAAAGCTAGAAAACATGCATGCTGTAAAACTTTCAGATCTCTTCTTGTGCTTCCTCAGGGTGCCTGCTTCCCTGCTGTGCTGTTTGATCCCTGTTGACTCCTGTGTGAATGTTTGTTTGCATTAGCATGGGAAAGTTCTCCCTGTACCATTATCAAGAATAAGTAATATCTGGGAAGAGAGACACATACCTGAAATCTTTTCATGGACAAATATATTTCAGTTCTGCCTTTCTTTTCAAGTATTTCAGAAACTTTCAGGCAAATGATGAAGGTACAGAGCTTGCCATAAAAATGTAATATTTCCTGTAAAAGCATTTACTGGTAGGTCATAATTGTTTTTAAGTACTGTATGTAAAGGGGGTAAAAGCAATGCAATTTACAATAGTTTCAACCAGCCATGAGGATATTTTTTGTTCATAAACTATATTTCAGTGCTAAACCGTTATAAATACCCAAGAGACGATGGCTTTGCACACGTTCGTTTCAAAACCTATTTTTCTTCCCTTTTTGTGGTGCCTCTCTCCTCATTGTATTCCTAGTCCCATTCCTCTAGGACTTGCTTTCTGCCACCTTGCCATTCCTGCTTCTACCCCTCCCCCCCTGAATGGTTACACTGTTTTCCCCCCTTATTCTCATCAGATGGCTGCCCAACTTCACACCCTAATAGCACTGTTATCCCTGTTAAACAGGTACAAAGGAAGGCTCCTCTTCCCGCTGACAGAAGATCCCAATTGAAATAAATGGAAAGCCTCCACTGACTTTGGATCAGGCCCCAGCTGTCTGGCCCCTGCTGAGGGTGACATTAATGCATCTCTGTAGATCAGATGGCAGAAGGTAGTTTTACAGTAAAGCCTCCCACTCATGGGGCAATGGTTATCTCTGTGAATCACCTAGTCTTCCACAGGGCCAGGGAGTGGAAGACTGGGGGCCTCTATTGAACCCCAACACACCAAGACACAAACACTAGATGGGCTGAGTCAATCTGTCTTTGTAATTTCTAAGTATTTCTCCGTATCATTAGGAATATGCATTTCATTCTCTATACACTAGCTATGATCACAAGAGAGTTTAACTGTACTGCCACACCAGTATCTCTAATGCTGATTTTGATAGGTATCTAGTTCTCCATAGATGGAATAGTACTTTAGATGTTGGATGGGGAGAATTAAAAAAAAGAAAAATACAGGATATCTTGATAAGTAGTTCTGGTACTTCAGCAGGCAACACTTTTCCTTCTGAATCATTACTCAGCCAATGCCCTATCATTGTAATGGGGCGTATTTTGCTGTTAGGGGCATTTCTGGATGAGATGCAGAACCAAGGTTCTGAGAACTTCAGGTCCCCAAACATTCCATGACGCTTCTTCGCAAGAGTTTCAGTGGGATTTGGTGTTATGTTATGTTACTATTTGCCGATTAACACCTGCTGACTTCACCGCAGAAGTGGCTACAATTCAGTGGCTGAATTGAAGTGACCTGAATATAGTTTGCAAAGTTATTTGGGATTCTTCTGGGGTGAGAAGATTGGAGAGATTATAAATTATGAATATTATTATTATTGGGATCTCTCTCATTAGATAGTTGCTTGATCCTGCTTAATGGTTAATAAAAATTGATTGCCAATTGATACTAATTAATGAGCTGGGGGTAACAGGGTTCTTGTCCCAGAATCAGGCTCCACAGAATTAAAACTAACAAGTTCAATATCTTGTAGGGAACCTCGGGAGGGTGGGTCAAAGACAATCACACTGAAGGCACAGCGAAGCCTTGGCAATTTTTTTATTAGAACAATTAGTAAAGACAAAAAAGTTTCAAACCACTAAACAGATAGGAGTAATATAGTACTAAGGATATATTTGGTAGTATTCCCTGCATATGCTTGTATACTTATATACTCACTCCCTTCCTTCGGGACCTGGTGGTGAGAGACAAAGGACCAGCCCTGCCTCTTTCATGCCAAATGAGTCTGATAGTCCAGATTTCCCAATGCCCAGAGTTTGGTGGTAGATAACAATGAAGAGCTGAAGGGTCAATGATGGAAAGCTAACCCCCTTTACATGGTGGCTTGGCCTATTATAAGGCCTGAGCACTATCAGGAATATTCATTCTGATGCCTGGCCTTCCGTGTCTAAATCTAACTTCCTCACCCTACTAATATTGGGGTGCACTTTCTTATAGGTTAACATATTAATGCCATTTAACTCATTCTCATATACATCACCTATTGCTCAAGCAAGTTTATGGTTAGACACCTGCCAACTATTCTATCCTAAAATATCCAAGGCCCAGTATTGATTAAGTGTTCCTGCGGTTGCCTGGTACCGTTATATACCAACTCCCTCTGTTGAGCAAGCTATTCCCAGTTCCCAAAATCTAGGGCAACTGTCAGGCCATTTTATCTATGCTAAGGGTCACAGGCCTACTATACTTATGCTAACTTGCTTAAGCCAATGTCTTACAGGATACAGGCCTGTAAGTTCCTTTTGCTATGGGTGAGTAAAATAAAAGGCTAAGCTAGCTCTGTGGGCTACAATAGAAGGGAAAAACTAACATTCACCTGTATTCCAGAATCCTACGTGGGAAAAATATAAAAAGCTTGTCTATTCTTTCTTTCTTTAGGCAAATGACAGTAACTGGTTCTGCCCACTGAAATGAACTGAGGCTACCAGACTGATCTAAACTAGTTCTGCCTGGACTCATACCAGATCAGAGTTCTGTGACCATTGTTTTATTAGTCAAATTAAGTCAGAGATGCAATCTTTGGGCTGGTCCACACTAACCCCCCAGTTCGAACTAAGATACGCAACTTCAGCTACGTGAATAACGTAGCTGAAGTCGAAGTACCTTAGTTCGAACTTAAAGGTACTTACCAAAGGTCCACATGCGGCAGGCAGGCTCCCCCATCCACTCCGCCTACTCCTCTCGCAGAGCAGGAGTACCACAGTGAGCACTTCTGGGATCGATCCAGGATCGATTTATCGCGTCTAGACAAGACGTGATAAATCGATCGCAGAAGATCGATTGCTTACCACCGAACCTGGAGGTAAGTATAGACGTACCCTTCATGTCCTTCAAATGAAAAAGAGGTGTGAGCCATTGAGAAATGGAAAACTACAGCCTTCAAAAAATGTTTGATTTGTATGAGTGCAAAAAGAATCTTAAAAATTTAAACTTTATATCTTTATCACTTTTATAACTCAAAATGCCAAACTAGGTGTGCTTGAATTTTCAGACACTGTCCCCTGAGCCTGAGACTTTGTGCTGTATGCTAAATTTTGACTTTTGATGGTCAAAAATCTGAAGGCTCAGAGAAACACTTCTGCTCAGATTAGCATCCAGAAGTTTGTAGGTCCTTGTCTAAACTTATTCCAACCTCTTTGACCTGGCAGTTGGTCTGGAAATCTCATGAGGTCTGGCTATCTTTCTGATTTCAACTACTTCAGAAACACTGTGAGAATATCATTTCTTATGCAACATCTTTTCCCATCTGACACCAGCAAGTGCCAATGAGTGGTCATTAAGGACCACTGACTTCAACGGGACCTGGATCAGGCCCTACAACAGATGGCAGAGGGGACCTTAACCCCAAATTAACTGAAAGTGCTTTCAATCTGAAAAAGTTCGTGTCTGGTGAAGTTTGAACTTTGGGTAATTTTATCTAAATTGGTGTGTAATTTTACAGTAACTCAGAATAGCGACGCCTCAAACATACTACATTTGTTTACATTTCTCAGTTAAATTTTCATGAAAAATGACTTCACGGTATTTCATAACAGCTATTCATTCTCCCTGTCATATTTGAACTCCCAATATGATATTCATTATTTTGTGTAATATATTGAGTTCTCAGACATTTTGGACAAATAATCATTCATTCATTCATTTTATATCCAATAATCTGCCCACCTTTAAATCCTAGTTTCTCTATTGCTGCTATTATAATATGTTTTATGTGCACTCTTTATACTTTATAAGTGTGATTTTTAGGAAATGTACACATGCCACTGCATGTACAAAAAAGCAAGTACAATTTTGTATCTAATTTGTGTGCACAATTACCATAACTGCAGGTGGAACTTGAGTAACTGCATGCGAAGATGGTCAGAGGCATAATTGTGTGTGTACATTGCTGAAAGTTAGTCCTAATGTCTTGATAGATGTACACAGGGCCGGCTCTGGCTTTTTTGCCGCCCTAAGCAAAAAAGCCTCTGGCCGCCCCCCC
>NW_020664447.1:3476410-3551535 GCF_002925995.2 Terrapene triunguis | reverse complement strand
CCCCCCTCCAGGTGCCGCCCCAAGCACCAGCTTGGGTGCCTGGTGCCTGGAGCCGGCCCTGGATGTACACTCACAAGACATCGTTATATACAATGACTGTATGTTTTGACTCCCAGTTTATTTTTTTTTAAACTGAAAATTGTCAGGTTAAAGTAAGTATTTTAAAAAATGAGACTGCTGTACCTACTATACAAACCCCACCTGAGATTTTGGAAACGGACACAATATTAAAACAAATATTAACGTTCATCATTTGTGTAATTTTGTTTAAATTTTTCATTTATCTCAGTTTGGAGAGGGACTACATTGTAGTCCATTTCACTTCTGTTTCTAGCCAGTTTTGCTTTTGATATATGGTGCCATAGCCCAATGTGACAAGGTTGGGGTTATACCTATGTCTGCAAACTTCCCACAGAAGTTGCTGTGAGGGCTGTTAGAAGGATCCTGCTGTGCTGAGGAAGTGTTGTGATCTTATGGCAGCAGTAAGGTCATCAGAACCCCTTTCTTGGAGGATATTGGGAAAAGATTTATGACAGTTTTCAGGGGATCATCTTTGGCTGGTAAATAGGGACTGTGTATTAGTCTTAAACTTGAACCACTGGATTTTTAAAATTTTTTAAAAATTTTTTAGATTCTCATCTTTTTGCCCGATTTTTGTTTGAACCTTGGTGGATTCTCACAGTTATTGGTGATGCGTACTCTAGAAATCAATTAGTAAATATGTAGTCCTGCTGTGTGTATGTGTATTCTGTTTGGGCACCTGGTGCGTAAGAGCACTGCCTGTTTCAAACTGACTGAGGGTGAGTGACACTCAGTTTGCTAACTATCCAGGATCACAGTTCTTGGCTCTAAAAGGAATATACAGCTGAAGATAAGACAGTGTTTATACCTAAACTTAAAATGATGGCCAAGTTTTGAAACTGTCCATATCGCTGGATAGTAAAGGTCTACTCTACATTTGATTCCCATGAATATTAACAAGAGAAGATTGCCCACATCAACAGGAAAATAAAACCTTTATAAGCACATATACTACTTTGATTTGTGAGTATTCTGTATACATATAGAGTGGGATTTTCAAAGCTGCCTTGGGGATTAAGACTCTCATTCTTTTCTAATGGGAATTGGGCATCAAATTCCCGTGGATGGCTCTATGAGTGGTGAGGATTAACGCTGCTAAATGTTCTCACATTTATTTTGGAGGAAAATATATTCTGGTGGCTTCTTCCTTTTTATTTTTAGACTTGTCACTTTTCTTCCCTCCCTGATCACCTTTCACTCTTCAGAGCATAAGTGAGGCCCAAAAGAGTTTGTAGGACTGACGCTTCTGTGTCCGAGCCTGAAGGCCACTGAAAAATTCTTTGGGTTCAATACTGTGTGTGTGCTTTTGAAATGTCTTTGTTCCATAGAATCAACTGTCTGAATCAGCTGTGTCCGTTATATTTATTTAAAAGCCATGGGAATATTGTTAACCAAAATAGCAGAATTGGAATACATTCAATCCAAAGAGAATTTTTGTCTCTGCATTCAAGGCATCAAAATTATACTTCCATCAAAACATAACAATTGTTATGAATGATATCATAATACTGTGAACTGCTTAAGAGCTTCCACTTTAAAACTGTAATGGGCCGTGCAGACAGAAGGGAAAAAAAGGCTAAAAGCATAAATTGAAGATAATCAATGTGAATAGACCTTACCCATTGTGCAGTTTGAATAGGATAAGCACACATTATCTGGCATAATTGGTTCATGTGATTTTTCTAATTGAAGAGAAGAAGTAATTAGAGCCTAATTGAAGCAAAGTAACACAATGTCTGTCAGCATTTCTCCTGCTACCACACATTATATTATTACCTGTCATCTTTTACTTTGGACCAAAAAAATATATTAGAATGAAAAACCTTTGGGTTTCTACTAGCCGAAGCAAAGATACAGATAAAAGAAACTAAATAAAAGCAAACAAGATTGGGGTTAACAGTCTACAAACTGGCCTTGTGGACATTTCCAAATTGAGAGCACTCAATTTGCCTAATTAGGAGATGTCACATTTTACAGAATTATGGTTTTAAATTTAGGCTACTTAAATCTGCCCCTCCCCCTCCCCCATAGTATTATGTTCTTTACTTGGCTCAGGGCTCTGTGCTCTCCGCTGAAACTTTGTTTTCTAATTAAGGCTATGTGAAAAGTTTTGCATTCCAAAATTAAAATGGCAACATTTTGCTGTTTGGGTGAAATGGTGGAAACCACATTTTCAAATTCCCCCTGCTGTGATTTTTAAATAACTTCACCATTTTTTTTTCTCTGCATCAGCAGCAGCAGTAAGTGCTGGTCTAGATATGATGCCGTAAGCAGGAGTTGCCTGTGAGATACGGGTTAGGGAGGTATTTTGGAGGAGATCAGCCCTAATGTTGTAAACTTTTTGGAAGACAAATGTTTTTGAGGGATGGAACAGATCTTGTCTACTTCTTTTCAGAAACGTTTGGTTTAACTTTAAAAACCTGGGCCATCCTTAGTCAGGTGGAGACTCCATGAGAAATTCCCTTGAGTAAAGATGCCATGATAGCCTCCCACACACTTTTTTCATGGCTGTAGGATAAAAAGGGATGTTACCTGTAGTTAAAAATTACAGCTCTGTTCTTCCTTCTGTTTTCCACTGTGGTGATGCTGCTGCTTCCCTTGACACTTATTTATTTTTTCAGTTTTTTCCCTCAGAACCTAAATATCCCCATATCATTGAAATAATAGCCTAATAATGAGTCCCTGAATATAAATGTCTGAATACTGGGGTATTTCCCATTCCTATTTATATCACTTAGATATACGAAATGGAGAGCCAAAGATTTCCTGCATAAGCAAAATTCCTTGGTATGTTGGCAGCCTGCCAGTCACACTAAACCTGCATTCTGAGTCAACATGGGGTAGTGGATAACTCAAGTGCTTAAGCTGGCCACAGGTGGTCTCAGTTGCTGTATTCTCCTCTGGAAAGGGTTTGACACTGCGTTAGCCCCAGTAGTCTCCCACCATTAATTGCACAGATTGAATTAATCTTAATAGTATTGCCCTCCCTCATGGCTGTAGACAAAAGCCTTATTCTTTCCATATGTTCAGTTGCTCCCATAAATAGATCATTAACACTTTCCGCGGGTGGAAATGGCAGCTGCTCCTGTTTTCTCAATCCCTTTTTGAAATATTTTTTGGGGGGTATTTTCCTGAAGTGTGTTCAGCCTGAACATGGAACAATGGAAGGAGAGGAGATGGGGGAAATTGGTCAGCAGCACTGAACTTACTGACCCCGAACACCCTTTCTTGGAGGTAGTCAGACAGACACAACACGAGAAGAAGTTGTTGCTTGTGACCACAGCATGGCAGTGAAGGATATTACAAAGCAGCCAATTTTTGGATTAATAGGTGGCGGAGATGGGGTTGAGACAACTATGGCCTGATTCAATAAGGTACTTACACTTTAAGCACATGAATAATCCCAAAGTTAAGTGCATATTTCAGTGTCTTGTTAAAGCAGGACCCAGATAAGTGCACAGAGCAGCAGTGGAGGACCGATGGGAGAACAAGGTGACTCTTAAGAAGTTTTAGTTTTTTAATTGTGTATTTGAAGGCCTTAAATCTTCTTTGTTGCCTTTGCTTTAGTCCATAAATCAGGACTGGCAGCTCTTGTTCTCCATCTCCCAGTGTTTTTCTTACGTGTGTCTTCCAAGCTGACATCTCCTTTCAAAGTCTCAAACCACCTTTTTCTGGGTCTTCCTCAAGGTCTTTGTCCTCTGACTATTAGCTCTTGTACTGTCTGGCTAATGTATCTTGAATCTTGTTGTCTCACATGATCTGACCATCTCAGTTGATACTACCTGAGCTTTTCCATGATTGGGGCTACCTGCATCCTGCCTTGTACCACTTCATTGCATAACCTATGAGTAGGGCCCTACCAAATTCATGGCCATGTTTCACAGACTGTGAAATCTGGTCTTTTGTGTGCTTTTACCCTATACTATACCAATTTCATGGGGGAGATCAGTTTCTCTTAAATTGGGGGTTCTGACCCCAAAGGAAGTTGCAGGGGGGTCACAAGGTTATTTCAGGGGGGATTGTGGTATTGCCACCCTTACTTCTGCACTGCCTTCACAGCTGGGTGGCTGGAGAGTGGCAGCTGTTGGTCGCGCGCCCAGCTCTGAAGCCAGTGCCCCGCCAGCTGCAGTGCAGAAGTAAGGGTGGCAATACCATACCATGCCACCCATTTCTGTGCTGCTGCTGGCGGCGGCTCTGCCTTTACAGCTGGGCTCCCGGCCAGCAGCTGCCACTCGCTGGCCACCCAGCTCTGAAGGCAGCACCGCCGCCTGCAGCAGCGCAGAAGTAAGGGTGGCAATATTGCAACCCCCCTACAATAACCTTGTGACCCCCCCCATAACTCCTTTTTGGGTCAGGACCCCTACAATTACAACACTGTGAAATTTCAGATTTAAATAGATGAACTCATGAAATTTGTTATTTTAAAAATCTTATGACTGTGAAATTGACCAAAATGAACCGTGAATTTGGTTGCTCCCACCTGAGCATTTTCATTTTGGCAGGGTGAAATAGTTGTTGTTCTCTCTTTCTCACTGACCAGCATCCCAACCTATATGTCATAGCTGGCCTAAGCATGGTCTTGTACACTTTAGCATACTTGGCATATTCTTGAGAATTCCTGTCAAGTCCCTCCATTTGCACCAAGTGCTTTTCATGTGGCTCCTAACGTCCACATTCCCATTTCCATCATAGCTCACCACTGAACTGAGAAATCTGAATTGTTGCTCAGACTTGAATTCTATACCATCTCGTTTTACTTGCTTCTTGATGTTTCTCTCATTGCATGTAGTCCGTCATGTGTCGACTGATTAGGAAAAAATGGTTTACTAAGGCAACCAGTTATTATTTATCTTCATGGCGCAACATGATGTCGTGGGAGAAAATCATGCTCCATGGAACCTCTCCCTGACCCCTTGCATCAAGGTGTCCAGTACAATTGCAAATAGGAGTGGGCTTAAGGCTGATCCTCGATGTAGACCTACCCTCACAGTGAATCATTCTTTGTTGCCACAGCTGCTTCTCACTACTGTTATGCTACCTTCGTAGATATCCATGATAATCTGCACATGTCTCTGGCAGATTGTGCTACCGCAGGCATCACCATGTAAGTCTTTATGAACTCTGTCACTATCTTCTCTAAGTCCACAAATCTATTGTGGAGATCCTAAATCTATTGAATTAATATAGTTTCACCCTGTTGAAGTTTCTGGAATGCAAACAAGAGGTTTCACAAGGTCACCGCTGAATTTCTCTGCAACTGTTTTGTGAAACACAGATTCCTCTTACAACATAGCCATGATATAGTTGTCTTTCAAATTCACCCAGCAGGCACAAATCTTTGGGGGCATGGGAATAGGATTGTGCCATCGACCTGAACGTCAGTTGAGAATAATGGTGACCGATGGTGGAAAACATCTAGAGAAGAGCAACAAAAATGATTAGTGGTCTGACTGATTTAAATAAAAGAGAGTATGCCGAAACTGAGGATTTGCCTGGAACTGGGAATAGCAAGAGCAGAGGTGAGTGAGTGTGCAAAGAGAGGAGTGTTATGAAACTTGATCACTCCTATATAAAAAGAGAATGATTTTAGTCAATTAGGTAATAAAGTGCCATCGCTGGTAAAATGTGGGTCTGGCTAGAGAATCTTGCCTGTATGCTCGGGGTTCTACTGATCGCCATATTTGGGGTCGGGAAGGAATTTTCCTCCAGGGTAGATTGGCAGAGGCCCTGGAGGTTTTTCGCCTTCCTCCGCAGCATTGGGCAGGGGTTGCAAGCTGGAGGATTCTCTGCGACTTGAAGTCTTTAAATCACGATCTGGAGACTTCAACAGCTGAGTTAAGGGAAAGTGGGTGGGTCAGCTTTTGTGGCCTGCATCATGCGGGAGGTCAGACTAGATGACCATAATGGTCCCTTCTGACCTTTAAGTCTATGAGTCTATGAGAATGTAGTGCTCATGTAGTGGTTGAGTCACCCTGCTGGAAAACGAACACCTGCATTTATTTGCAAAACATACCGGGGCAGATCCTCCGCTGATGTAAACAGGTCTAGCTCCACTGAAACCCTTTGAAGTAGTTTTGTTGGTGAGAACAGACTTTTTTCCTGCATGGCAGCTTGCATCCACTTGTGATCACAACCTACTGTGCAGCTTCCCACCATGCCATGAAAAGGATAGAGACATGTTGACCAAAGACATAGTTCTGAACCAATAGAACAAACTGTATGTTCTCTTTTTTTAATTACTGTGGCTAAAGCACAGAAAATCATAAGGAGCCAATTCCTCAGCTGGTGTAAATCAGCATTGTTAAAGGATCTATGCAAATTTACACCAGCTGAGATTCTGGCTCAACAAATTTAAAACTTCCAGCAAAATTTCCTGTATCTCTGTCTAGAAACAAAGAATTGATTTTCTCTTGGACTGAACAAGCCCCTTCCCATTGATAACACTTCTTCATAAGATGAAACTTTCAGTCAGTGTTAGCATCTCTTTTATTCCTTGCACTGAAACTTTCTCCCAATTTGCTACGGGGGAAAGATAAAATTAGCCTCTACAAACTGTTGTACAGACTTTGAATTGAGTCTGAATATGGAATTCAAATTAAAAAAAAAAAAAAAGCATGTTCTCCAATGAACTCTTTCTTCTCAGCATGACAATAATACAAAACCTGGGCACTGCGATGATGATCAATGCTACCTTTCAGTCTTTAGCATTTGTGCTGTTTCACTTTCCATGCTGTGGCATTGTAGGTGGAATCTGTTACTCTCCCATCTGTTGTAGATCACCACTGGGGCTGGGCTCATTTACGAATGTCACATTTGCTATTTTAAAGTACATGTTTTGCAGCAAATCTGTAAAAATGATTTGTTCCATCATGTCACTTTTTTCCCCCCACACAGGGGATAGAGTTACATTTTTATAAAATGCATTAAACGAAGGAAGTATTAAAACATTGATGCACCGGATGTTAGCACGTCAAAAATGTGTCCATTTCATTCATCAGTCTCTTAACATGACTAAGGTTTTGTTTTGTTTTGTTTTTGTTTTTCATTGCTGGGCAAGTTACATTCTTGTACAGGATAACTGCATCTTCTCTACATGGGATAAAACTTAAGCATGTTCTAAGAGCGCTGTGAGTCTTGCACTGCCTCAGGGGCACAAAGGGGTTGAAAAGCATCATGAGAGGGAGTGCTCAGCAAGCATAGAGCTAGCATACCTGGCTCCTGGGCCACATCCCACTTGGTGTCGGTGTAGGGGGCCTGCCTGGTGGGGGCACAGAAAGTACTGTCCCCCACACTATGCTCTAGCTAGGCTCAGTTGGCATACAGTCTCTAAGCAACCCTGGGAAGCTGGCGTAAGTTAGAGCACCATTCAGACTGCTCTAACTTGAGACTCAAGGAGCCATAATCAGCTCCTTGATAGTCAATAGATCCTTTTTTACTTTTGCTTTGTTCATGTGCTGTCACAGAGATCGTTAATTATGCTTTAGGGCTGTAATCAAACTTTTAGTAAGTTTGTTTTTCCACTTATTTAAAATCTGGATGTAATGGCAATAGAGGTTAATGGATTATGCTGATGTTTATGTCTATCCAGGACATATTTGAAAACGAGAGCGCTGTCTCAGTATATCTTTTGTGGCATAAAAAAAAAAAACTTAATAGAGCATCTATTTCACATCTTGTTATGAAAGATACTGTTTCTTCATTGACAATATACACAATTACCTCAAGTTATACAAAATTAAATACAGATTTCAGTGAACGCTTGACCTTTGAGTCTTCCATTTAAATAAATAGTTAGTGTTCAGGAACACTAAATATGAAAAGTTTGCTAACAGAAAAACCAAGGCTACTCCATTTATTATAAAGTCTATGAACACTGCAAAGAGAGACTCTGATCTTTGCGTGTATTCTTCTTTCTGTTTGACGGTATGTCTCAATGAGGTTACCCCATGAATGCCTTCAGTTACCCTTGAGGCATGTAGCGCAGATGTTTTGAACGTGTACATATTTAAATGTTTCTCTGCCTGGCTGGCCTTCAGTGTGGGTGGAGGTGGGAAAAAGATCAAACAGATATTGTCTGTGTTCCCTGAATGCTTTTCACCTAATTCTCCCAAAGCTTGCAAGAAGCATTGTGGAGTATATTAATGTGGAGGAATAATCTTGAAGGAAGTCAAAGGCCAGATTGTTTTTATTTTTAAATACAGTGAGCCTCATTCATCTGTAAATTGATGGAAAATTAAATTAAGTGTTTGCATGCATTGTAGGTTGATGGAGGTCATATTTAAACTCGCCTTTACAATTACTTTTACATTGCAGGCTTCCTTACAAAGCAGATACCGCAGGTGATCTTGCTTAGGGATAAATGTGGCAAGGATAGTGAGTCCGTGAGGATTACTGTCGAGAGGTTGTAATTTTTTTATGCCTGATTATGGCAAAAACAACGAGAGCCCTGTCTTGAGCACCTCGCTCTACATACACTGTGCCATTCAGGTTCTGCCGTGTATTGTGGGGAGGGTAAAGCTTCACTTACCCCATGGGAGGTTTGGAAAGGGATTGTGCCCAGCTCTCCCAAGAGTAATACTGGGAATGGGGGAGAGAGGGAAGTAAGAAAAAGAGCCAGGCCCTAATGTCTTACTCATACAGAGAAGCACCCTAGTTCCCCAAGTAGCCCATTTAACTTCAGAGGGTGAACTTGTGGAGCAAGATGCTACTCCGTGTAAATGAGGGTATTGGAATCTGGTGCAAAATAAATGAAGGTAAAAGTGTAGATCAGCAACAGTTGATTAACAACTGTCATAGAAGGGCATCACCAACCAAAAAGGTACTTCTAGAGCTGGCCATATTCTGTGGTGCTCCTCCCTTTAGAGGCTGGGTTTTCAAAACCACCTGCACTGTGTGTATCATCTGTGTCATTATACATAGCCACCAGCCGCTCTGCAGGTAGACAAATTACCAGCGTGATGGTTTGTGCAACTACAACATTTAAAGAAAAATGCCTTCAGAAGTGTGGGAGAGAGACTCCAAAGGGAGCAATGTGTAGCTTGGGCAGATGGTAGGATGCATGCACAAAGAGTAAAACTAACTCAGCAAAACCTACTTAGCTTAAGAGGAGGTGTTCTGCACTGAACATAAAGTGGGCAGAACCTGGTCAAGAGGCTGCTGTGAAGGTGAACCCAAGAACGGGGTAGGGAATTTAAAAAAGGGAACCCAGGAAGGAAGGTCTCCTTCCATGTCCACATTGAAGTTTGCAGTTACGATTTTTATAAGGTTAACCTCCCTCCACCCCACCCCGACATTGTATCCAGCACAAACTTTCATGATAAAACAAAATGATTTCAAAAGAGCTATTGTGGTCTTCAAATTCCTCCTTAAAACTCACTTCTGCCTACAAGGTACTGCTGGGTAACAGCGGCTCGGCAGGTGGTGAGGCACAGCAGTTGCCTCTGTGACAAGATGTGCTGGTTCTACGGTTGCTTCATCCTCGACCTCTTACCCCCCCCTTCTGTTTTGCCTACCTTGTTTGTTTACAAAGCCTGTAAGCTCTTTGGGGCAGAGAGTATTTCCTATGCGTGTTGTACAATGCCTAGCACAGCTATCCCTGATGGGGGCCCTATAATAATAGTAATTAATTTGCTAGAGACAATGATGCTTTAATGACTCAAATATTGATATATATTTGTTAAAACTGTTATTTTAAGTTCCTACATACATGCCCATGTGGACCATAGTGGTTCATGCTGTAGCATTCATCTCCTCTAGGGGCTAAGGGTTTTGTTGAGACAGCAGGCCAAGCTACTAGGTGGTCAGGAGCGACTTGAATTACACAACAACATACTTTCTGGACTAAATAAGGCATTGAGGGGATCTGAAGGGAATCCCATCCAGACATCTTTAGGGATAAAGATGTTAATTGCAATGTCAGGCCTGGAGAGTTGGGGATGGCCTTAAACTCAAGAAAAGCAAGTGATTGGATTAGGCTCCACTGGATTGCAGGGCCTGCCTCTCATGGAAACTTTGCATCTGGCAGGTTGGCCTTACCCCTCTCTGCAGCAATGGAGTTAGAGGGGGAAGAAGAGAGGATACATATATCTCTTTGCCAGATGACCTCTCAGATCCTATATGTGCACAAAGGGAAGGCAAGAACTCAAATCTTAATCTTCTCTTCTGGCAGCTTGGGGAACCTTAAATTGTAAGACTTTTTGAGGGTCAAGTGTATGATGGGGGGTGGGGAGACTCTTGAGATGCTGAAGAAAATCCCCTTATTTGGGTAAGAAAAGCTCCTGCAGTAAAAATTAAGACTGAATTTTCATCCCTAACTCACCCTTTTGTGAACTTGAACCTGAAGGTGATATGATGTCTGACCTGTAATACTTAGTCATAATGTACCAACCTAGGTGCGGGAGGTGTACATTTCCTGGGTTTTTCAGATTTAAACTAGAACTTTAGGGCCACAGTCTGAGCCCAGCCTTTAATATGCCTCCATAAACTGTGGTCAGGTGCAATCAGATACTTAGACAGCTACGTGTCATGAATTGACAAAATGTGCCTGCAAATAATTGCAGGTGTGAAAACGAGGCCAGTGTTTGGAAACCTGGCCCTCTGTTATTTTAAAGTAATTTTCCATGTGTGATATACGATACTACACTAGCAACATACCAGACAAGCTGTCAATTATTTGGAGAAAGCATCAACATTTTGCTGAAGGTACCAAAATTGAAGGGCTAGAAAATATTGTAGAAAAAATAGAGGTGGATTCACTTTTTTTCAGGTGATGAGGCTACTCAATGGAAAATGCAATTTACTGTAGACAAAATTAAAAAAAAAAAAAAGTCTGCGAGCAATGAACCAAAACAGGGAGTATGCATTAAATAGGTCAGTCATGCAGCATATCGTCCAGGAAAGGGATTTAGGGGGTTTGTAGAAAAATCCTTGAATCCATCAGCTTGGTGTATGGTGTAGAAATAAGGCAAGAGGCATTGTATGAACAGAGGGATATTAGATGGATCAAAAGAAAGGATGATGTTCATCTGCAAGGCATCGGTTAGAACACTGTGTTTATGGCTACAGCTTTACAAGAAGATTGTTATTGCCCTAGAAAAGGTATAATGTAAAGGAAGCAACTAGAATGATTAAAGGTATTAGGAACACTTTCTGGCAGGGATATATTTAAAAAAAAAAAGAATATACTTGTTCTTATTGAAGAAAAGCAGGCCATGGGGTGACCCTCGCCAGGAGTATTAGAAATGACTCTGAAGTCATAGGACAGTGTTGAACAAGATAAAATGCTTACAGGTTTGGAGTGTGGTTCTGCCCTGAAAAGTGACTCTAACAGTGCTATTGTAGCTGGGACTTACATCTGCTGAGGAACTGACTTCCACTGTATTTAGTCCAAATGTACTCTCTTCCTGAGCCTTGACTTTATTAGTAACTCAAAGAACAGCAGAATAAACCTCAGCCTATGTTGTCTTCTTAGTCTTGGTGGATCCTAATGTTTGTTGCAGAAACTCTGTCTGTCTCATACCTCAGTTCTCTCTGGCCATATCTAAGGTGGACTTAACTAGTTACACCTGCCGGAACAATGAGTCTGCAAGAATCGATCAATATCTCCCTGTAGAGTTCTAACTCCTGGTAACAGGGTGAGTCAAAAGAAGATCCCTACCACCCTCTTACTGGGTGATATTTTTTCTTTATGGAGAGTGGCAGGGTTCAATCTTAAGGCCATTCAGCAACTCGCATTCTTTTGATGTATAGTCGTATTGTTTATACAATTATCAAAGGCAATCCTATATATTTCTTTGTATTATTTCCTATATTTTAATTTCTCTTTTTTCCATTTTGCAGTGACTTGGAAATTCAAAAACTACAGTGACTTATGAGTAAGGCTAAGATTTTGTCACAGTTATTTTTAGTAAAAGTCACGGGCAATAAACAAAAATTCATGGAAGCCCGCAACCTGTTCCTGACTTTTACTAAAAATAGTCTGGGGGGGACAAACCGAGTGCTGCCAGGACTTGCAGCTGCTCCAGCCCTGCCACTGATCCAGGGGCAGAGGCTGACTGCTGCTGATCCAGCCCCAGCGGGGCTGACCCGACCCAAGCTGGTGCTCCGGCGGCCCTGGGGCTGGCGGCCGGTCAGCTGCTCCAGCCCTGCCCTAGAAGAAGTCACGGAGGTCCTGGGAAGTCACGGAAATCCATGACCTCCGTGACAGAATCGTAGTCTTGCTTATGAGGAATACAGTTTTATTTAAAAAAAATATAATTTCTGGAGCATGCTGAAACTTGCAGGTTGGAAGTCCAGTTTATGAAAATTTATAATTATTGCATTTTTAAACGTGGAGAGAACCTTAAGTATATTACACGCGAAATCATAAGAGAAGGGCTGATAGTGGTGATAGGGTCCATGCAGTGACTGCAAATTCAAAAAAGAGAGGGAAAAATCAGGCTTATTTCACTTGCACAGAACTACTTCTGTCTTACAGAATTGTGAGGGGAGAATCAGAGTGCATGCTTTTAGCCTTACTGTAGTGTACATTTAATCTCTTAAAATAAAATGAAAGGATGGTTAAAGATGTACAACTACTGGTGTTCTTGGGCCAAATTCAGAACTGACTCTAAAGGGAGAATTCTAATCTTTATAGTCGTTCAAATCTGGAGTTAATGGGTTTATTCCTGTGGAATTACTCTGGATTTAGATTTACACCAAAGCAAAGGAGAAAAATCTGCCCCTAAGGGAATTAAAGTACGTGTGTAGAGGGATTTTAATTTGGTACAATGTATACCTTCTTTTATATCCTACCACATCCGCATTACACCAATATGCTTTCTTAGACTTGCACGCATTTACCAATATGTCATTTACACGCCCACCTACACATTTATCTCTGAATTTAACTAGTCTGTTTCTTGGTTTATTATTCCAACAGCATTTCTTTTGCTCACCCCGCCATCCCTTCAGTCTACTTTCTTTTAAGTCCCTAGTCTCTTTTCTCTGTTTCGGTATTACTGACCCTGGCGTTTCCTGGATCACTGACTCTTCTTTCTACTCTTAGGTCTTGATCCAATTCTCCACCTTGCCTTAAAGTATAGGTATTACAGGAAGTCCAAGTGATCCTTTTTCTCCTCTAAATCACAGGTGAAGGCTCTGGGAACAGCAGTGGAAATTCCTTTAGCTGGCTAATACAAATCTACCAATAGGAAAGAGATGTGGTACAAAAACAGTGCATAGAATGAGTCCATTAAAAAATCATAAAGTCCAATATTTAGGAAAATAAAGCATTTGCAACAATATTTTGTCTTAGCACCAACCAAGAAATATATTCATGTAGAGCGACATAACATTCAGTGGAGTGTAAAATAGTTTATGTAAAATTGTCCTTCCTATGAAAATGTATCAAAAATGGCATAAACCAAAGCTGTTTAGTTTCTCCATTAACAGGCTTCTACATGTGACCAAATCAGTTCAGAGAACTAAGTAAAGACGCTAATTCTTTAGGATTACTAGAGAAAATACATTAGGAGAGATTACAAAAATGTTAGGAATGTCAGGACCTCATAAAAGATCAAGGCTCTGATCTTATGCATCATCTTGCTGATCTGGTATGAAATAGCTGTGTCTGTTTCTGAGCTCACCAGGGACATTAACCTTGGGGAGAGGTTCCACTCAAATGTCAGCATTTGTTCACAGTTACCATACAACAGTATCCTCCAAGATACTGCAGACCTCTCCTCCAGCTGCTGCTGCTCCCAGAATGTTTCCCTGTGTGCGGAGGCGCAGAAGAGTTAAACACAGCCCCAGACTGAGGGTGGAGATGCTGTGTGTCCACCAACTCTACATACCAGCCACCCCACTCTTATACCTGGTCTATGACACCTCCACCACATGAGAGAGGAGTGGACAAATATGCAGGGGACACTCTGTGTATGAGTGATTTTGGCCAGATGATCTTTGTGGTCACTGTGGGTCATGAAATCCTTTCCAGTAGGTGCTAGGTAAAGGTGGGTATTGTAGGCATGTTCTCTGAAACCAAGGCTCATTTCCTGGGGTCTAGCATCATGTTTAATAGGTCTCTTGAGAGCATTCATCTAAAATGGGGCGTTTTTGCCTTTGTGGTTCTAGATGTCAGTGTGTTAGACCATCATAAATGCTTTTGTGGTTAGAAGAGTCCTACTTCAGCTGTTCTGCTGCATCCACACCCAGCTCACTAACATCTCTCTCATCTTTGAAGGCCTTCCAATGTCTTGTCCCGCTTGGAAATAACAATGAGCTTTGTATAATGCCACCTTTCACATCAGCTTTCCAAATTCAGCTTCAAAATTCTGTTGTGTCAGTGACTGGAATAAAGAGTGTGCTAATCTGTTCACTGGGGAAAAAAATCCTCTCCCCTGTAACCAATAAAAACTGGTCATCCCTCTGGTGCCAATAACATTAGCTAGATGGTTTATTTTAGTTTTACCAATTTCTTCATAGTTTCTCGCCTTTGTTATACAGATTTTTTTTATTTTTTTTTTAATTATTAACCTGTATCCCATCATGTAGTAGGTTTGGCAGGCATCCAATTCATGCTTCTGTAGCTCAGAAGAGTCATGGAATCCAGCCTTCCTCAGCACAGTGAATGTTACAATGCTTTGATAATCTTGGAAGGATGTATCAAAATCCTGGATTTTAAATTAGTGTTTCTACCCCACATCCACATTTGCCTTGCTTGACTGACAGCAGAGCTTAGAATCCAGACAAAAGTTAATTTTATATACAGTATCTCCAGAATATCTTCAAGCACTTGTCATTCAACCCCCAATGGATTTTGCTGAATGCTGCAGTTGCTTACAATGAGTGTTAAGGTACTTTTTAATGCAAATTTATCTTCACAGATTTCTAATGGGGTTGTGACAGTCCCCCCCCCTTGACCCCGAATTAACATTTTGTTGTGAGGGGGTCACCATTTCGCGTTTTTAGCCTCCCTCTGACACGGTGGCTAGGGTCACCATTGGCCTTCTACACAAACAACAATATAGCACAAACAAAATTATTAGGGCAGCAACCATTGCATACACCAGCCAGTAGTTTTGGTTTTATTAGTAACATAGCAGAGCACAGTCCCTTGTTGGCATAGATGTTTTTTATTCCAATGGCTGTGGTAAAGCCACTTCTTTTTTTTTTTTTAGATTAAATGTGTGCTGCAACACTGTAAAGGAGGAGGCATTTGTTTGGAATGCGGTTAGTTGTTTTCGGGTGTGCATTAATGGAAGAAAAACATGGGGTGTAACCCATGAAGAGGTGAGTGCACCCTGCACTACCATGCAGTGGCAGCTCCGGTGGCTCCTGTCCTACGGGATTGGCAGGGCTTGGCTTCCCACCCTGGTGTTGCAACCTGGGCTCTGGCACACAGGGTCACAGCACTGCTCAGCTATGGCCCAGACCCCCTGACAGCAGGGAAGCCAAGTCAAATTTAAGTGAGTGGCGTTGCAACCTTGTGCGCCAGGTCACACTCACTCAAATTTGCCCTCCCCCAATCGGGGGCTGGGCCAAACCTGAGTGGCACTGAGACCAATGTGCCAGGGGCCAGGTCGTAACACCTGGAGTGTGGCGCCAAGGCCAGATAGCCCTATGGGACAGGAGCTGCTTTAGCTGGGACTGGGGGGTTGTCCATCAAAGTGTGGTTGTCCTGCCAAACCTGGGACTCTTGGAGGTATGCTAGAGAGGTCAGGAAGGATCAACTGCTTGTAGAACTAACAACTATTGACCGTCCAGCAGTTAGGACAGCGAGCAGGCAGGAGCCAATCAAAATATAGTAGGGAAGGTAAAAAGGGCTGGCTGCTTCCGGGAAGGGATGTCCCCGGCTTAAACCCAGAAGCCTGGATTGGTCAGGGGCCTAACTCTGACTGCACCTTTTGGCTGAGCCAGCAAAAGATTTTGTTTTACATTGTGGAATTTAAAGCCTGACTGGCCATTTTAACATTAGCGGACTGATTGCAAGGTGCTCTGCTGCTTCACGTGAGCCCATGACAGTTCACATATTTTTTTCCTTAAAGGCTCTCAAACCTTAGGCAGCTGTATTAAAGTATGTGTGCCAGCAGGTAGACAGAAGTGGTTTAGGATTATTAAAATGGTTGGGAGGGAGATAAAGGGGCAAAAATAATGGAGACATTACATTTATGTGGCTTTTCATGGGAATATTAAAGGGCAGCTAGTATCTCTTAGAAAATAATGAAAATGTGATTGGGCTAGCATGGCATACTCACTGTATGTACAAAAGCACCACTGGAATGCAACCCATGATGTCTTGAATCCTGGGGTTTGCAAGAGGAGAGTGTAAGTGTGAATTACTGCAGGGGGAGTAAAACAAGTGGTTTAAACAAGAAAAAAATACTGGCTCTATGCCCTCCCCTGCAATTTGATCCAAAAATATATTAGGCTCATGAAGATAATGAAGAGAGATCAGATAATCTGGTTATCGTAGCATAGGGCCTGATTTTTCAGAGGAGATGATTACCCAGGGCTCTCATTAACAAATGTCTGCCAGAACCTCTCCCTTTGGATGATAACTAAACGTCTTTGAGTTTTAGGAGCTATTTCAGTCATTCTCAATATTTTATTGGTGGTGTAATACCAATAACTCATTCTTACTCTTCTGAGAACATACTCCGTGAAGATGACACAGGCAAGGGTTTGATGTCACTGCACGATACTTGCTTTCAAACGTGCAAAGGGTGGGGGGAATAAAGTCCCAGACTTGCTGTAAAAAGCTATTTTGTTGCATAAAAAGGACACAATGTATGAAAAGTTGTCCCTGGAGAAAAATTCAAGACTGATTTTCTTTGGCTTTAACCTTCTGTGCTGAAGGCAAACAAGCTAGGGTACAAACAGATTGGGAATTAATTGGTGTAATTAACATTTTGTGATTATAATGGCTTCTAATCAATACCCTATGCAAATAGCTGTATTGATGTGTTGAACAAAAGCTGTTAGTTGTGTTTGGATGAAAAAAGAATTTTTTTTTAAAGTCATAATGAAATTCAAGCCATTCAGCTCAGTTAAAGTCCTGACCACATCCTTTTCAAGGTAAAAAGCAGATCCTTTTGTGACCTTTTTAATTAAAATGGCTCTGATAGCAGCTCCTGACTAAACTTCACAAAATGAGATGACTGTTGGCTGAAGCCCTCTCCTTCTTCCCCTCCCCTCTCCGTTAGCTCTCTGCATTTTATCAGGATGTTTTAGAAAAGATAAAGGGCCTGATCCAAAGCCCATTACGGTCCATGGGAATCTTTTCATTGACTGCAGTAGGCTTTGGCTCCGGTCTGAAATACAAATGACCTTTGTGGGATAGAGGGAAGTGTCTAAAGCTACAAAAAGCCATTAGAAACCCATCTTCTGTTGAAAGTCAATGGGACATGGGTGCCTTTGAAAATTTCCCTCTTAATTGTTCCCTTATTTTTCACCTATGGAATTCTGTTCAGAATGTTGCGTGACTTGGTGCTCACGAAAGAGGCCAGACTGACAGCATGAGTGACTGCTCAGAATAATGGCAATGACCGTGCATGTTTCCCCACACTCCTGTCCTTCAACCTCACTTGCTAGAGGACCACTTCAGTTGAGGGTAGCTCAGGCTCCATAGGAGAAATCCTGGCCCCATTAAAGCCAATGGCAAAATTCCCTTTGGCTTTAATGGGGCCAGGATTTCATCCCATTCAGTCCTGGCATATCTGCTGGTGCTACTCACATGGGTGCCTGCTAGCTCCAGTTTTTATGCCCACATGCAACTGGAGTAAGGTCACCCTGGTGTTTTCGTAGAGGCCAATTAACCGCCACCGAATGGTACCCACTTTCCATCACTGCAAACTTTTGATGCAGTGGGAAAAGGCTGTATATCAGCTAGATTGACACTAAGGTCCCTTTACATCAACTTCAATGTGTAAAGGGACCTTAAATGGGTTCAAATGTCACTTGTTCCCACTGTGACACGTTATGACAGAGTGCTGGGCAACAGCAGCTGAACCAGCATTTTGTTCACAGCAATTAGTTGTCTGGGCATAAACCTGATGATAATAGCTGTGCCTCATTGTTAGGTTGGGCTGGAGAGAGCTACAAGGCTAGCTAACCCGTTACTCTGGAGAGTGGAAAAGGCACAGAAGGAAATGCCAGGCCGAGAGAGGGTGAGAAGAAAGCCAGAGAGAAGCAGGCTTTCAGTGTTAGCCCTGAGAGAGATCGCCTACCTCTCCTATCCTTGACCTAGGGGACAGGATGAGATGCTGTGGTAAATAAGGTGCTGGATGATGGTGTAAAGGTTGTGGGGGAATTGTGTAAATAAGCTAGATGTGGTTTTTACAAGCAAAGTCTCCAAGTGGGCTGTGTGTGCAGAAGAAGACAGGTGTGCAGGGCGTGCCTGTTATCGTACCCACCTCTTTATACTAATAGAATGACATAAAGGGGCGTTATGGTCAATGAAAATCTGGCCCTATCTCTTTACCAAACCCTTTAGCCATAAGTCACCAGTTCCTTCACATTTCAGATAGGATTTGGAGAGGGGTGAGTATCAAATATATGGATATTATTACAGTTGTGGAATAAATCTGAAACACAGAGAAACGTTTTGCATGGATCATCTGTGTAGATGTGCCGAATAGTGATTTGGGGATGGATCCTGTGAAGTGTAAGTCTTCAGATTTGAGCGAGCTCAGTACCTGGCAGTATTGGGCATTTATATCTGTAGACCTCAGTAACAAATAGCTTGGGTCAAATAAGCTTTGACATCTCAATTGGTCTTTGGTCACATCACAAAACAACCACATGATTGGCAGCGTCTGTTCAGGAGAGTCCAACAACTGTGCTGAGGCAGGACTGAGAGGCATTGGCAAAGCTATAGAGGGAAACCTGCATGCTTGCAACCCGGCAGCATACTTTGCAATAGCCAGTGTTATAACTCTTACTTTCAATCGAATTAGGATTAGCATTTTTTTAACGTGTCTACATAAAACAATCTGGCATGCTACTCCTGAGGTCTCAGACCCAGGACCAAGTACCAATCTTGTTTAGAGAGAGCCCAAAATACTTTCCTAACATTTTTGCATTTTCAAAGAAAAATCCACCTCAAAACCTTACTCATTTGAATGCCTTATTGGTTTAGGCATTCCTTTGGTTGTAGTGTTGTAAATTTGGTGGGTTTTTTTTTTTGACAGAGATAGACTTGTCTCTTTGAGAATAATCTGATAACCTCACTCCCCTGGTACTATGAAAGGAGGTGGATTATGCCACTTAGCCAAAAACAGCTGATTAGGATTGCACTCAGTAAATGTGTCTCATATCAGCATTCAGCACAGCTGCCAAAGTTTGCCATAACATGAAGGAGAAAGAAGGGAAGCCAAATAGAAGAAGAAAAATTTTAACTATGCATTAGATCTGTTTTGGATTTCCAGTCAACCTAAGGATATTGTGGGGAAGCTGTGGTTTTTGGCAGCTGAGTAGGAGGTTTAAGGCACTCACAAAGCGGGAGGAGCAGAGCTGGTTTAAATACTTGGCTAGACAGGAATAGGATTTGGGGTTTAGTGCCTTCGGAAACTGGGACTTTAGTCTGATAAAATGGCGTAGTTGCCCAAACTGATTGCAAACATGGAGCGAAGAATCTGAAGTGGTACAGATCATATTCCCTTTTCTTTCTCACTGCCAAGCTAAGGACCTTGTTCTCATTTATGCTAAGGCCCCTTAAGACTGGAACCATAAAGGAACCTTAATGCAGTTATAGGTGCCAGATCAGTGAAAAAAGGGGCTTAGTTTAAATGAGAAGCCCTAAGTGTCTGCTTTTATGGTCTTTTGCCACAGGATGAATTGAACAGCAGATGTACAGAAAAGAGAGGCATCTGAAGACACTTTCCGAAATAATCCTGTTTGTGGATACGTTTGTTTTGAAAACACCTTAAATGTGCTACATGATATAACTGATAGCAATGTGGAGTAGGACCGCATACATCTAACATGCAGTTATTACCATTAAGTTTTGTGTTACACAAAGCAGATCAAACTCCTTTCCTAGAGATAATACACCAAATGTTGTATCCGCAGAAAGCATTCCTTGCTAGTATGCATAACTTCCGAGAGATAAACCTCATCTTTTAAAGAAATAGCCAGGTTTAGAAGTTCAGGAAATCAGCTAGTGGGATATGGATGGCAGTGTCTTGGTTTGTTTTATTTATTTAATTTTTTTAAAGCAAAGATGGCCTCAACTACTTTAGTCCTTCAGTGGTCCAATAAGATACAGCTTTATGATTCCACTTTCACTGTTTCTTGGTAGTCTGGATTGTAGTCCCATTCTGAAGTGCTGAATTTGCACACACTCTGTAAGGTAGAATTCTGACTAACAGCACTGTTTACTGATTCTAAAGCACTTATGCAAAAGTGTAGTTGTTCAAGAGCTTTCCCTGCTGTGTCCTCAGCACAGCATAAAGTCTCCAATATTCAGTAAAGTGGAAATATATTTGATGGTTCTACTAATGTTTAAAGCTTTTTTTCCCCCAAGGGAACTTAAAAAACCCCTCCAAAAGTCTCTTTTCTTGAAGGCGTTTTTGGTTTGGATAAGGAGGCAGAGGAGGCTGACCTGGCCATGAACTTTATCTACCTGCTACCCATTGAATGCTGCTTTTGAAACAGATGAGACAAAATGTTGTTAATGGCTAAACTGGAATGTGGAGACCATTATCTACTTTAGGAACAATCTTCTGTTCATTTACAGGATTGGTTCTGTATTTGGGTCAAGTGAAAGTAGCTTAAAAGTGTAGTAATTATTAATCATTTTCATTCTTAGCCCAATAACTTATCATGTGTACATGTCATGCTACGTACTTTTTATAGGGCCAAATACTTAAATTATTATAGGCACTCATCACTGAGCATCTTCCCAACTAGAATTAATGTAACTTTGCCCCACAACTCTGGTTATTGGGTGGGAATGTTTTTCTGAGACCATGAATTCTGCTGAACCAATGTCTATAGAAGCCGGTGCTGGCATGGGTATCCTCATGTTTAAAAGGTAACCATGTATTCCATTAACACTGTAGTATGTAATCCCTTAGGTGATTTTGGAAATGTTACTTGTAATGCTTTGGTTTATATTAATCTTTGTGGCAATGATCCTTGGTATCATCAAGGCTGTACTGGAAATAAAAATATATTTACAGCATAAACACCTTTATAAACTCAATTAAGCTTTTAGAATTCTTTCCGGAAGGAGAATACCAAAACCAGTGTTGAGCACAAAATATAGCCCATTGAAAACAATTAGCTTGGGTCCATAAATAAAACTACTTGATGAGAAACCTGTCTTGAACAATACTGGTCAGGTATAAATGTACAGTATTTTGCAACCCATAGAGAGCTGACACAGTGCAATGTTGTTGTTACAATGCAGAACACGGAATGGGGAGCATACCATTTAGAATGTGGAATGGGCCATTGTTTGTGACCTGGCACAAGCCCCCCAGGACCTTGCTAAGGCAGTTGGATAGAACCAGCAGTTTCCTGTAATATATTTGTGTGTTCTGCACACAGTTTGTCTCGCTGAACTGTGTAAGTGAGAGGGAACTGGGGCGCGGTGATTGAGACAGTGCTTTATATACATACAGGGAAGACAGGCTCTGGAAATCCTAGAAATGCATCCAAAAGTTCTGGAACTCTGAAAAACTAATTCTGCATCCAGCAAATCTTTTAATTTTTACCCGGCTCTGCCACAGTCGTCTCTTTCACTCAAACAAACATTCATAAAATGGTATTTCTGATGCTTCCTAGGAATTCATACCTTGAGAAATACATTCAAGAAACCACACTGAGCCTGCCATGGAACATTGGGCAATGACACTCCTCCCTCCCCCCTTGTTGACCTTTCGTCATAATGAAAGTACACCATTTGTTCCTACTCTTTTTGGATTTCCTTTCCTATGTCTTCCCCCAGTGCTGCCTTGTACATGTGGGGGGTTCATCACACTGTCCTTCATTCCCTTTTTAGCTGCTTCACCAGTCCATGGGGGGGGGGAGGGGAGGAGAGGAGGAGCAGCTGTGGCCAAGGTGATGCTGCTGTAGTCTGCTTTTTTTCCCCTCACCATTGTCTACTTCTCAGTTGAAACCTAGACATGAGGAATTGATACTCTAATCCTGGGATGCAGCCCCAGGTGTTCTTTAGAGCAGCCCCAGGACTACTCTAAATTACACTGGCTGCAGGGGTCCTATAGGCTGCTTGGACATTGGCTGCTGGGAGACTGAGGCTCCTTACACCTGGCAACGAGAGAAGAACACTAGTCCTACTTGCATGTGGAGATTCTACCGTATGAAGCACCATCTCTATTAGGAAAAGATGTCCTAAAATATTTCCTTGATGCTTTTTCCCTGTTATAATTCCATTGTTTTACAATCACAGTTCAAATGCTTTTTAAAAACTTCACTTTTTAAAAAAAAGGTCATGAAATACAGTAGACAGGGGTTTTTTTGTCCTTAAGTGGTCAATAAATTGCTGTGTGCTTTGATGGATGGTTCAAAAGAGTTTTTTTGTGACAGACACGTGAACAGATCACAGAAGATTAAATAGTAAAAGCTTCCTTCAGAGCAAGGGGATGAAAAGCATTTATATGGTGGACAGCTTAGAGATGGATATCTACTGATTGTTAATGAAATTAGACAGTGCAAATCAAGTGAAAATGCATTAGAACTGATGCCTGGCAGACCAGCTGTTTACAACATTCCTGTGTATACCATATTTTTTGCCAAGACCTACTAAATGATGAAATTACACAATAATTAGAATTAACATCAGAAGAGGGATTTGCTAAAAAATTTCCATGCGTTCACCCAAGTGTGCTCAATTAAAAAAAATTACTTAAAAAAATTAATAAATAAAAATAATGAAAAGTCAGGAAATAAATGCTTCCTCTTGGATACACTGGGAGATTACTTCCAGTTCACATTAAAAATTAAATTGTACAAACAATGGCCTCCATCCTGCAAATATTTATACACATGAATAAAGTTACAAACATGCATCAGTGTTTGCAGGTTTGGGGCCAATACAGGTTGGGTTTAACCTTCCCCATCCCCTAAATCAGCACATTCAGATGAAAGGTTAAAAGTCATTGTCAACCTAATGTATGGTACCACCACCATCAAGTATGGTATTTTTATGACTGTAATGCCAATTAAGCTCCCACTGAAACTTTCATTGAAATATTATTTTTTGGATGGCAGAAGTGCCCAACGGCTCCATTTAGGATTAGGGCCCCTATGCTCTAGCTGCTATGCAAAGAAAGAGTCCCTGCCCCAAACCTAATTTGAATGAAGATGCAACAGGTGAGCGTGGCAAAGAATTGGAAGGAAGTGTGGAGAGAGTGTTACATACTGTACTTAGGGATTATATGCTGCAGTCTAGCTAGTGCACAACTTGATGGTTCTGAGTAATCTCACATCACTTGGACATTGCTACTCACTCTCTGATTTTCAGAGATGTTGAGCTCCTGAAGCTCCCATTGACTTCCCTAGAGCAGTGGGTACTTAACTCTTTAGAAAATCAGATTTAAAATTTCTAAAGTTTGGCACCCAGAAGGTAAGGCACCCAAAATTCAAGGACATATTGGTAAATTCAAGCCTAAATGCCTATGGTTTAGCACCCAAAATGTGACCCATTTTTGACAGCTGACTTGCCCAGACACTAAGCAGTTGTCCTTTACAAAATTGGAAGTTCAGAGCACATTTAGGTTGAGAATTTCAAAGGTGCCTACGGGATACCCAATTCCCACTTAATTTTAATGTGAATTGGACATTCAGATTCCTTAGGTGGCTTTGAAAATCTCAGCTGTAAGCCTTTGAGTGAGAAAGATGGAAGAAAGTAGCTGCATACATTGTACTATCCAGCAGTTTATATTTGAACAGGATAATTGCAGTCAAACTTACAGTGAAAGCATTTAAAAGATTCTGCAAACATTATTGAGCCAAATTCATCTCTAGTGTAACTCCATCTAAGTCAATGGACTAGTTACATCAGGGATGGATTATTCAGACGTGCTGGGCCATGAGGAGATGGATATTTTACCAGAAAACAGTTTTAGAGCAAATGGGTTACATAAGTACAAATATCCAACCACGTTTATAAAATGTCAAATGACAAAGAGGCAGTATTTTTGTTTGTTTTCCCAACTGGTTAAAACTTTACTAATGATTTTAGTTTCTGGAGCAAGCGTATAGACCTAGGTCAGAACTGGTGCAGGTAGTGGAAACCTTCCATAAAGAATTGCTAACAAATGGGATTTAACACTCAAGAGGCTCAGATGGCCTATTAATTCTGGTTCTGGCTTTCTTCCAAAACAACTGTGCTTCTCTTCTAATTCATGGCTAATTTCTATCAGAGGTACCAAGAGACCATTTCTTTTTTTGACAGGAAGCATCCACATTGCTTAAATGGATTCGTGTGAGGAGCTTTAGCAAGCAGACATTGATTGGCTCGTCTCTGGGGCCTAGCAAAGGCCTGATGGGTAGTAGTTTGACATAGGCAGCAAATGAAATACAACCTCCTATAAACAGGTCTGAACTTTCAGGCTTTTGTGGAATCCGGCAGCTAAGAACCTTTTCAATCCCTTTTAATTAATGTACTGATTTGACTTGACTGAGATTACACTTATAATAATGAATTAAAAAGTAATAATAAAAAAACCTCCCTAACACACATGCAACAGGGAAACAGGACCAAATTCAGTATATTGTATCTTTTGTATCTCACCCCTGTACAGGCTAAAGATTTTAAAAGGAGGGTCTTAATTTTCTATGGACTGATATCTACACTTTACATTTTTAGTGTCTAATTGGGGCCAGAGTGGCAAGGGTTAAGATGATCTGTACTTCCTGTACCCCTAGCCTATTCCTTTCTCAGACCTACTGTACCAAATCTCTTTCCTCCTGAATGATTCTACCGCTCTCCTAAATTCTGATGCCACCTCACCCTTGTCGCATTCACTAAGCACTTGATCCTGTAGCATGGTTTATGTTTCAGCCCCATTGAAGCACTGACATCAGGGCAGCACTGACCGCTGATGGGTGCTCACCAGTTATTGTTACTTCCAGTGTGCTGACATTGAGTCCAAAAGTTTCTGGTGTTTGCGGGGCCTATTCACCAGATCAACTGCCCCACAAGTAAATGGGTTAGGAAGGGTGGAGAGTAGGTGAAGTCACAGCTCCCTGCTGCTATGTACCAGCTAGTGCACCTGCCTGGTGATTGGATCCAAATGGTGGGGGGGGGGGCAGAAGAGGAGTATGCTATGTCTGGTAGTTGGCTGGCACATTTTCCTGCTTTCTGCACAAAACAGAGCTCCAGAGAGTTATGACTCAGAGGTATGTCTCCAAGTAGCATTTCCATTCTGGGGAGATGAGAGTACACTGTCATCAGCCTACAATACTCGGTCATCAGACTGCCAAGAGCTACAAAAGGATCTCTCAAAACTGGGTGACTGGGCAACAAAATGTCAGATGAAATTCAATGTTGATAAATGCAAAATAATGCACATTGGAAAACATAATCCCAATGATACATATAAAATGATGGGGTCTAAATTAGCTGTTACCACTCAAGAAAGAGATCTTGGAGTCATTGTGGATAGTTCTCTGAAAACATCCACTCAATGTGCAGCGGCAGTCAAAAAAGCTAACAATGTTGGGAATCATTAAGAAAGAGATAGATAATAGGACAGAAAATATCATATTGCCTCTATAAAAATCCATGGTATGCCCACATCTTGAATACTGCATGCAGATGTGGTCACCCTACCTCAAAAAGATATATTGGAATTGGAAAAGTTTCAGAAAACGGCAACAAAAATTATTAGGGGTATGGAACAGCTTCCATATGACGAGGGATTAATAAGACTGGGACTTTTCAGCTTGGAAAAAAGACGACTAAGGGGGAATATGATAGAGCTCTATAAAATTATGACTGGTGTAGAGAAAGTAAATAAGGAAGTGTTATTTACTCTGTCTCATAACACAGAACTAGGGGCCACCAAATGAAATTAATGGCAACAAGTTTAAAACAAACAAAATGCACACACAATGCACAATCAACCTGTGGAACTCCTTGCCAAAGGATGTTGTGAAGGCCAAGACTAAGAGTACAAAAAAAAACTTGATAAATTCATGGAGGATAGGTCCAGCAATGGCTATTAGCCAGGATGGGCAGGGATGGTGTCCTAGCTGCTGTTTGCCAGAAGCTGGGAATGAGCAACAGGGAATGGATCCTTTGATGATTACCTGTTCTGTTCATTCCCTCTGGGGCACCTGGCATTGGCCACTGTCAGAAGACAGGATATTGGGTTAGATGGACCTTTGGTCTGACCCAGTATGGCCATTCTTTTGTTAAGCTAGTGTAATTTGTTAATACAAACTCTTGCCGTACTTCATTGCCACTAGAACACCTTCCAATTCTGACAGTGACACTGTAGCTTGGTGAGCACAACAGTAGAGATGGGCCTGATCCAGAACAGTTCAGATATAGATCTGATTCAAGATCCGAACTTCCTGAATGGGGCCCAGCTGTATGATGACGTAGGAGAGACAGAAAGGTAGATGAGGGCAGTGGGAACTATGTAACTCACATGCCAATGGATGTACATCAGGGATGAATTTGGCACACTGTAATGTGTGTGTTTGCTTAGCTATGCATTATACCACACTGCATATGAAAATAATATGCAAAAATTCAGCTTGAAAATGAGCAACTGATTTATCAGCAGAAGCTTTGTATGTTGGTAACTGGATGCAGAAGCACAGGGGTCACTATAATCTTTATTCCTGTATTTTCTATTATAAGGATAATAGAAAGGAGCTAACTCAGGGTTTTTTCTTGATTCTTCAGTTAGTTCAGCTTCTCTCTCTCTCGTTAACAATTAACTCTTTAAGAGTATCTTCAAAATCAACTTGGCTTCTGATACCGCAGACTGGATTTATTTTGCTGAAGTATATTTTGAAACTGTTCTCTCACAGACTGACTGAGAGGGAATAGACATGACTGTTTTTACTGCTGTAAATAAAAAACACTGCTAATGTGAGCTTGATAGGGGAAAAAGATCATTGTGATTGTATTTGTCAGTATCTTTTTAAAAATATTGGATTATTTGTCCAAGCGAGGGCAAAAGCTGAGTAGAGATGTTATATGAAAGTCTTGGGTGGGAGCCATTGGGAGTTCATTAAAAAATAGTTACGTTTAGCTACCATTAGGTTTTAGGATTAGGAGCATTTTTACATGTATAAGAAGTGGACTTTGAGTAGTAAACAACATGCATTAGTCTGGCAGCTGGTTATGTTAAATAACAAACATGGTTTCTATTAAAACTTTGGTTTGCAGTGTAGCTAAGATGCCATTTAATTATAAAAATTAGGTTCGGGGGAGAGAAATGCCTATTTTAAATGTTAAAGTGCTATAAGAAATCACCCTGTGCCAGTGATCTTCTAGTTTAATTTTTATCTTCTTACTTAAACATGGATAAACCAATTTACTGTCAAATGTGTTTTTTTTTTTTAAATCCTCCTCCTGCTGAGAGCTTTTATGGCACATTTGATCTTAGAGCTACAGTCAATTTTTTTATATGTACACATTTTGAAGCCATTTTTATGTTAGAGAACATCAATAAATAAACATGTACATTAATAAATGAAATTTTACTGGCTTTTGATGCTTATTTATTACTCCAAAATTGGTTGAGGTTTTAAAAATTAATTTGGAGAGGGGATTAGTAGGTTATGTAGACTACTTGTTTAAAGAAGTTTCATTTTAGGGAAAATTAAAACCACTGAGAATATGAAGTTTGAGTGGATGCTACAAATTTGCCAACTGTTTTAACTGAGGGTTTATATTATGTTTTTTTAATTAATGTATGGATCCACAATAAGAATGATTTTTAGTTCAGAATTTGTTGTTGTCCGTAAAAATTTGCAACAAATATTGGTCAGTTTTGGTCCTCTAAGTCCTATTTTTGAGCCTGAGCTTAAAGACGCTTCTTTGGGCAAGTTAGCTACCATGAATAGTGCTATTCACTTCATTAGGGCTAAAGGTAGCAAGTATTGTCTGGTTATGTGTTTGGAGGACTACAGCCTAGCTTAAGGCTGACACTCTATTGGAATGAATTAGAAGCAGGATCAGGCACATGCATCCTCAGACAAAATCATTATGGTGCTTAGATCTGTTTGCTTATGCAAAATGCCACTCAAAACCTTTTTCCAATATTGATGAATGCTGAGATATACAGGAACAGCAGGAGTGTTATGGCACTTGCTCTGAATGTGTATGAAATATGACACTGCCCCAGATTCAGGGACAGATAGAGGAAAGTACCTTGGTTTATAAGACCCATGGTTAGAGAGGGGCCCAGAAAGAGCACTAAGACAGATGAAAAGCACCAGATGGCAGCACAACACTAGAGAAGGATCTGAGCCATGAATGGTATTAGGATCTGGGGTTTTGGTGCAGCCCATCATAGAGATGTAGGCCAGTCGTCAAGTCTGGATTTGAATCCTGATTGAAAATTCCCCAAATCTGAGGGGACTGGGATCTGGGGTTTTGGCTTGGGCATATGCCTTGCAGATACATACTTGTTGACTGCCAGGCAGCTGCCTGCTGAGAGTGGGCTGAGGCTGACCTGTCTCAAATGGAAGGCAGATCAAGGGTAAATGAATAGAAGGAAAACAAGAACACATCTGTTTATCTATTACCACTGTGTTGTAGCATCCACAAGATTGCTGGGTGCTTCAAGGAGAACACACAAGAGACTGGTCCCTGCCTTGAGGAGTTTACAGACTAAGAGACTGACTTGAGGGACAAATAAGGATGAAACATACACCATGAGGAGAAGCAGGAAGATAGACATGAGTCATGGCTCATGACCTCTCCCTCTCTATGATCTTGCAGAGACTCAGTTTAGCTACCCATACATCTTGGTGGTACACATTTTCTTTGAAGTGTGAGCAAATTCATTTTCTGTAGGTGATGCTGCAGAAGTGATTTGTATAAACTGACAAATCCATGTGGGAATGGCTTGCCAAACCTAAGGGAATGCATAGAAAAAGGCAGAGAGGTGTGGGAGAGAAGGAAATGAAAGGTGTATTGAGGTTGGCAGATCAAAGAGGGTCTTGGATGGAGAAGATGAAATGGTAAACCAGATCAAAGATGCAGGCTGGGATTGGATGATAGAAGTCTGTGAAAGTGAGGACAAAATGTTTGAACTCTACGTACAGTGCAATGGAAAGGCAGCAAAGTTCCTCCAAGATATGAATGATGTGAGTGAGACTACTTTGACTGTAGCATTTTGGGCAAAGTAGACTTGGGAGAGTGAATTTTTTTGTTTTTTTAAATACAAAACAGAGAAGAGGGGATTGCAGTAACCTAGACAGCAGATGTCTAGAGCCTGAGGAGCAATTTGCCCTCCCAAGGATAGGGATTTGAGAACCAAGAACAGAGCCTCAAGAATTTCAACAAAAAAGGAGACAGAAGAGGCAGCGGAGCTACCAAAAGAGAAGCTGAAGAGCACCCTGAGAATTAAGGGGAACCCAAAGAGGATAGAATCACAGAAATCAAGGGAAGGAGAATGTTCTGGGAGGTGCTGAGACATGCTGGAAGAATCTCTCTAATGGTGCCCTAATTTGGGGCGAGGAGTTCCAAGATTTTCATGGATCTGGGTCTTCTATAAACTTCATCAATCCCTGTCCCACTGTAATAATGGATGGACTTCAAAGGGTTTTCAGGGGTTTGGTTGGGAGAAGGATCCAAACGTTCAGATACCTGTCTGAAATGTGTTCTTTGTTTGCAGAATTCAAGGTGGATTTTAATGTGTGTCCCCTGACTGTGAACTCCTTACATCAAGGTACTTGAGTATTATTAGTGCACTATTGTATATTATCTTTATTGATCATACCTTCACTGCACTGACAGCACTTCAAAGTTCTGTTTCAGTGTGCACTGGACTGGATATTCATCTGAGAAGTGACTTACAATCATCTTCAACCCTTCCCAGAGCTGAAGTCCTCTGACACAACTGATTAGCCCTGGAGTATTTTGAACTGCATTGTACAGTTCATCACAGAAACAACTTAAAGACAAAAGCAATACATTCAGAGTGTATGTGATCTAAGACCAACAACTTTCTTAGTCACAGCATAGCAGCTATGATGGGCCTAGTGAGAAAGGTGGTAGAACTTGATGGAATATTTGGTGATGTTGGACTTTTGAAAGGAGATCCATTACAAAATCAACTTGAGACCATGCTGCACCATCCTGTGTACAAACACCTCTGCTAGACAGACCTTGGAAGAGGCTAGCTGAAGATTTATGTGATTTCTGAGGACATCAATACTTGGTCATTATGGACTATTTTTCCAAGTATGTAGAAATAATGTACTTGAAAGTCATGACATGTCACAGTAGTATCGAGAAACTGAAGTACACTTTTGCTCACTTTGATATTCCAGAACAACTAGTGTTGGACAATGGACCACAATTCACTGCAGCAGAATTTGTCATTCTGAACAAAATATGAATTTGATCATATTACTAGCAGCCCATGTTACCCACAAATGAAGAGAGGCTGAGAGATCTGTACAGACAGCCAAGAAAATCCTACAGTGGGACATTCGTTCTTCACTCTTCTGAGTTAAAGATAAATACTAATAGCAACTTCTGAATATATAGCAAATCCTGATGGGAACAGACAACTCAGAACTACTGTTCCAACTTTGGGAAAGAACCTACTCCAAAGTGACCTGACATGAAGAGAGCAGCCAAATTGAATAAAAAGGCTAAAAGAGCTTATGAACACTTTTACAACAGACAGCGCTCTGTTAGAGAACTCCCAGGTCTGGAACCTGGAGACTGTGTTCATGTCAAATTGGATGCAGAAAAAGGATGGACAACTCCAGCTGTTGTAAAGAAAAGAATCCAGAGCTCAGATCATATGTGATTTGAGACTGACAGTGGAGAGTTAAACAGAAACTCCCTGCATATACAGTTTGTTCCTCAGAAAGTACAATAAAGAACAAACTCTACAGATGGCAGATGCAGATCAAGAAAAAGACTCAAGGGGCTGGTCTAGACTAAAGCTGTAAGTTGACCTAAGGTGCACTATTTTACTTTACGTAACTGAAGTCGACATAACTTAGGTCAACTTACGCGGTATCTACACCACAATGTGTCAATGGGAGATGCTCTCCTGCCGACTTACCATACATTTTTTTGGGGAGCTGGAGTCCAGAAGCAGATGGGAGAGCCCTCTGCCATCGACTTAGCAGGTCTTCACCAAACGCTGCATCTATCGCAGCAGTGTCGATTTAGCCATAAGTATAGATATGCCCAAGGATCCCAAACCAACCATAGCCAGTTGTTGCAACTAATGGACAGCCAGATGACCTAGTTGTTATATGTTGGGGTTGTGTAATTAGAAAACTAGTATGTTAATTGTCTCAGAATCAGACTGATACGTACTGAACTTCAAAAACAGCAAGATAGCATAAAAAATGATTGCAATGGTAGAACTTAAAGGGGGAGATGTAATGGAATGCTGAACTGTATTATATTGTTCAGCCACGAGGTGGCACTGTGTGTAAAGCACTATACCTTATTTAAGCTAATCTTAACTATACCTTGTATGCAGTGTAGTTGTAGCCATGTTGGTCCCAGGATATAAGAGACCCAAGGTGGGTTAGGTAATACCTTTTATTGGACTAACTTCAACTATGTGGGTGAAGCCAGACAGTCACTACATTGTTGAATGAAAATGATAAAAGACAAAAACACCATATCACTTGTGGGTGAACACTTTTCACAAAGGGATCACTCTATATCTGACCTATCAATCCTCATCCTCAAAGGAAACCTGCACAACACCTTCAAAATGAGAAATTGGAAGCTTTAATTCATTATTCTGCTAGACACTAAAATCATGGACTGAACAGAGACTACTGGATGTATGGCTTATTACAACAATCTGTAACCCACTAATCCCCTCTTTTTGTCCTATGAGTGGAGGGGGTTATTGGGCCACTCTTCCTTGAATGAACCCTTATAGTATATGATAACTACTTATGTTAAACAATCTGCTCCACCTTGCATTTTGCTGTGCTGCTGGGAGTATCTTTACCAGACCCAGAGAAGAGCTCTTTGTGGCTCAAAAACTTGTCTCTCTCAACAACAGAAGTTGGTGCAATAAAAGATATTACCTCACCCACCTTGTGTCTCTTAGCCATACCTGGCAGAGCATTAAAGGATCTTATGCTGAACACATCTGGTGTGCGTGTATAAGCAAGCTCCCTTACCAGTCCATATCTGATCCAGAGGAACATGACCATCTCTCCCACATCGCTGTGTCCACATTATCTCTGCCTCGTGTCATCTGACCTACTCACGTACCAAGGCTCCTCCAGTATCGTTCATATAAACACAAGTAAAGTCAGCTGCTGAAATTGAGCTATTTTTACTGTTTTCATGTAATAATTGCAAGCCCTGCAGGCCTAATGCTGGCAAAACACCCCAGGCTTGTTATTTAGAAAATGTTTGAGTTTTCAGTATAGTTCCCAAGCAGAATCTTGGTTCCCTCTGCTGCACTGGATTTGTTATTGTCACATGTTTTTCCAGTGTTTCTAACGAGTTGTTAATGAGCTGCCAACTACTTCTGGAAAAAATGGGGCTAGACATTGGGGGATTGTTATCAAGAGATAAAGTGCCTTATACTACCTCAATGTTAGGAAATAAATGTTTTGATTTTGCTGGCACACAGTTTATATTTAATAATCCTAATAAGTTTTTCCAAATGATTGTTAATTTGAGTCATTTTCTTATCAGTTCACTGGGTGACATTAACACACAAGTCCTTTCGTTCTATCTGAAATGGCTAAAAACTAATATACATTATGTGTGCCAGCCTTAATTGAATGATCTACTAGTAAAAGATCCTGTTCAAGACCATCGGAGCCAGATGTAAACATTTGTATTGCTTATTTAAGTGGCAGGTAAAAAAATAGGAATTGTCAGTGCTTTGGCTGTAAAAAGGCATTTAGGAGCTGAAATGCAGACAATTCCTGTTTCCATGTCTGCAATTGAAGGGCTCATTTTGTGTCTTCCAGTACCAGAGCCACAAAGGGGGTGCAGGGTAAGCATAGAACAAACAATGGAGGTGCTGAAGGGAACACATTCTCTGAGGCTCATTACACCTTTTGAAAAGGTGCAACATGTATTCACCCTTTGCCCCCCCCCCCCCAAAAAGCTTTGCATCACAAGCTAGTGTGAAGGGTTTGGTGAGTCATTGCTAATGGGATTTTCACAGGGGCCATGAGCATGGGAAAAGTCTTCCCCTCTTCCTCCAGAGTGTTGTATCAGCCATAATTTTAACCCCTAGTCAGCTATTTACATTTATATGGTCTCCGATAGCACCCTCACTAATAAAAAATTCTATGAATGCTGACGTTCATACTGGGCCAAATTGTGCAGCCCTTACGCAGGCAAAACCCCCATAGACAGCAGTGTGAGTTTTGTCATAGACTTTGGTGTGTTTTGCCTGAGTAAGGGCATGCAGGATTTGGCCCCATGTGTTTTAGTCCTACTGCTTGTTTCTACTCCCACAACTCTACAGATGTCTTCCCTCCCGCCCCCCCTCCCCCACCTCCAAAGCACTGTCGTCTTTTCTGTCTGTTTTGGAGTCTTCCCTTAGACTTCAGCAGGCTTTGGGCCAGGCCACTAGTCTTCATATCTCCTAGCTCTTGTCTCTACCTCATTCTCTGACTTGTCCTTATCATTTTCCTGATGCAGTCCCTAAGCAGTCCCATACTCATTCTCTCTTCCTCCCACACCTTTTCTTGTCTTCTCACTCCCCCTTTGAGGGTTGCTTCCACTAACCATATTGCCATCCCTCACTCCAGCCCCCTTTTCCCTTGCTGTATCTCTAATAAATTGGTCACAGTCCAAGGCTGATTTACCTCTCACTTTCTTCCCCTTTTTGCTCACCACAGAGATGTAATTTTCACTTTCCCTCATAGACTTTAAGGTCAGAAGGGACCATTATGATCATCTAGTCTGACCTCCCGCATGATGCAGGCCACAAAAGCTGACCACCCACTCCTGGAATAATTCTCTCCTTGACTCAGCTGTTGAAGTCCCCAAACCATGATTTAAAGACTTCAAGTCGCAGAGAATCCTCCAGCAAGTGACCCCTGCCCCATGCTGCGGAGGAAGGCGAAAAACCTCCAGGGCCTCTGCCAATCTACCCTGGAGGAAAATTCCTTCCCGACCCCAAATATGTCCCTTCCACCCTAAATGCTCGTGTCATTGACTCTAGTGTTGCTGCATTAAAAAAGCAACATACCCCAGCTTCCCATTTAATGTCTTTTTCATAGTTGCTATTGATCTCCTGACACCGGACTAGCCTGTGCCTTTGCCATTGCTCCAGAAACAGAACAGAAACCAGATTGTGACTGTGTCACTGCTTCCTCGCTTGCTCCAGACAGAGAGTGATCAGCCCCATTCCTCTGTGGCCCAGCTCAGCTGGCCGGTGCGTTTTGGGAGGCGGAGTCAAGGCTCCATCCATTCCCCACCTACCTGCATGAGCGGTGCTGTGGTTGTTCCCTGGAGGTTTTTCTCCCCCTTGACCTGTGACCCATGATATATGTATCCAGTGCAGGGCAATAAGGCAGCACCTTCCACCCTCTTACTCCCCAGTGTGGGTGGAATATAATGAGCCGTAGTCTGGCACATAGTAGCACTTTTTGGATTACTGAACTTCGCAAATTGACAAGCAACTACGCCACCGACACAATCAAGGCCGCTGCCTCACACAATGTAGTTCGGGTCTTTGTTTGACAAGTGTAGTTTGGCTTAAATGATTTATGATAATACTTTCTAGTAGGCTAGCAAATGTTCTGTAGGATGATTTGTAAAAATAAAGGAGCCTTTGGTAATGAGAGCGCTCAAGAACACACTTCGCAATTAAATCTTTGAGTAGTGGGGTGAGACTGCTGTTTACAGTGAGCGAAGTCTGGGGTGCATGGATGGGTATAACGTGAAGCAGCGTGTTGCTGCTGGACTGTGGAGGGTTAAACACTGCCAGCGTATGCACAGAACATGGTTAAATGTGAATGGCTTCTTTGACCTGATTGGGATGTTAAAAGATTTTGCAGCATTATCCTGGCACGTGGTGAATAAATAATATGAAGATTGTTTTTTAAATCATAATTTTGAAAATCAAAAGGTAAATTAACCAGGAAAAGGTAAGAGTACTGTTTAAAAAGTTCTGGTATGTATGGCACAGACAGTTCAGAGTTAAGGCTGAAACTTGTTTCTGAATTAGCTTTGTTTCACCTATTTACTGGAGGCAGTTCCCAGCGTTGGGTGGCGTCACATATTTGCCACCGGTGTTGCAATATTTGGGCACAAAAGGCTCGGCTAAGGATGAAGTTTGACTTGCCTCTTTATTCCATCAAACACTGTGAGTCTAGGTCAGATCCTTAACTTTATTTTTCAGTGGTTTAATGCATCCCTCCAATATGTCCTTAGACTGCAGTGAAGCAAGTTTAATCTTTTTTGTTCACTTTGTTGTTTGTCAAGAACAAGATCCTTAATGTGCATTCATTTCTCAAATGATTGACATTTGTGTCCTAAAAGAGCTGTAGAGACTCCAGTGCTCCAAAGTCAGTCCTCCAAAGAATAGTAACATAAAACAACGCTCCATTGGTGGACAAACTAATCCTCCAAACTGTGTTTCATTCACATGAAAAATGCTCTAGATTGAAAGTAGTACTGCGTGACTGTGTTTTCAAGAGATTATTGTGAATGAACCGTATTTTGTAACGAACGGTATCAGCAAAGCCGCCTCTGCTGAATCCCCCTCTAAATATTTCCCATAGCAACTTTGCCCCCAAAAGAATAAGAATAGGAAAATAAAATGTTTTGCTGTGTTTCAACCTTTCTCCTTTGAGTATATGGATAAAAGAGGTCACGAAAACAAAATTAACATTATGAAGTAAATTGATTTGATATTTAAGAACGTTCATCAGTTTAAAAGAGAGTGCAAGTATTGAAGAAATTAACCCTGCCTGTGCCTTGGAGCCCAGGTTTGAAAACATCCCTGAGAAGCAGGAGTTTTAAGTTCAGTTGTCCATAAACTTTATTTTCTTTCCAAGGTCTTTTAATTCTGATTGATTTTTATATAGTATAAAGTCAGATATAATTCTCCAAAGCTGGAGAGATGAAATCTTTGGCCAGGTACTGTGGTATTGTTTTTCCAATACATACACAGGCTACTGCGGGGTTCACCTCCAGTGTAGTATATTTTGTTAATAGGAAATCTAATTGTCAAACTCTGGCATTTAAGACATTTAAATTGGCAATTTTACGCCTAAAATGGCCCTGGTGTCCTGATGAGTGTTCAACTGCTAGATCTAGATGCCTATAAAGCCACCAGATTTGAAGATGAGATCTAATATATTATCTCGCATATCGAGAAAGAAAGGATAGTATGGTGAATAAGGCACTGGTGGACTGGGGAAATCCCAGTTCAATTCCTGGTTTTGATGTACATTTCATGTATGACCTCAGGCAATTCACTTAGGGTCTGATGTAAAGCCCATTGAATGGTATTTGGATCAGGTTCTTAGTTTCTCTGCCTCAGTTTCCCGCCTAAAATGGGGATACTACTTCCTCTCTGATACTTTGTCTTGTCTATTTAGATTGTAAATTTTTTGGGACAGGGACTGTTTCTGCGATGTGAATATGGATCACGTATGGAGTATTGACCTTGTTTGGGTCCTCTACTGGGTACTGAAATACAAATTACAATAGTTTAAATAGTTACCTATCTTGTAATATAATACCGTAATATGTACTGTATCTGACTTTAAAAAAAATCAGCTTATTGATCAGGGTAAGGAGTGTATAGGTTTTCAAGCATTATAGCATTCACTTAGTGCGCGCTATAATTAAATGTGTAAAAGAGTTTCAGTTATAACCCCCTCTTTTCCCTTGCTGAAATATTCTCTTGGGCTGAAATTGACACTACGGCATGTGCACTAATTGGCAGTCACAGCCAACACCCTTAGAATTAAGTGAGCCACAGAAACTGAATTAAGCCCTTATCCCGGAACAGTTCTGGGGCACATTGGCAAGGCCATGTAGGGAAGGCTTGTGTTGACCAGTATCTATATTTTGATTATAGAGAGGACTTCAGGCTCTGGGATTGTCAATGTGATGCCTTTCACAAGCCCATGGTTCCTCTTTAAAACAACAAACAAACAAACTAGTGAAATGAACCGAACAGCTAAACCAAAACCAAAGCAGCCAAGATATCTCCTGAAATCCACATTATTATCAAATAAGCTGAATGACACAGTGACTGCTTTTATTACAGACTGCTGCTGCTTTATTTCTATTCATGTCTTACTGCTTCTTAGCAATTAAATGTTTTGTATCCGAGGTTCAGAGCCCAGCTTCATAGAGCAGAGGTGAAGTTTCAGTCTAGATTAAAAAGGTTTTTAGTGTGAGATGCCATCAAGTACTACAACACTACAAATGGACACTTACAGCTTATTAAACTGGAAATAACTCCACTGATGCAAGCCATCCCATTTGGCATTTTATATGACTGAGATTGAAGATGAAGAGAAAGCGAAAGGTGCAGTAATAACGAAATCAGTGGGATAGGGATGTGGTGGTGATAAAATGTCCGCAGTGGTAATTGTTTGAGGAGGAAAACAAACAAAAAAAAAGAAAAATTAATGAAACACCCAGTATATTTATGAACTAAAGTCTCCGTAAAGTGAGGGGAGAAAAGGGTCTTTTTGCCAGAGGAGGTCATTCTATGCAAACCTCTGAAGGAAAGAGGATTTTGTAATGATAAAAGCAGGGGAGAATATGCTCTATACACTTTAATGATTTCTTTGCTACTCACAGATAGGAACTGGAACTCCACACTATTAGCCACAAATGGCATTTTGAAATGACTTTTTTTTTTTTTTTTTTTTTTTGGGCAAACCCAAAAGACATTGCTAAGATTTACATTTTCAAATATATGCTGACCTTTTTTTCCTCCTTCTTTTAGTTCATTTGTCATCAGTATGTAATTGAATCAATATATTTCCTGATCAACCCAAAGATTGAATAAGGTCATGGGAAGCCATGTGTGGACATTAAAAATCATTATTTTACTCAAAATGAGCAGAGATGGCATAGACCATTCAGAGTTCCAAATGAAATTCTATTAGATTCTATTACACTTTTACAATTATAGAGACGTTCCAATATTACAAGGGGAAATGAAGTCATAATAAAAAAGCCCAGAGGTGTATTACAAAGAAATGGGCATACTATTTTTCTAGTTAAAAACTTGATGAAAGGAGCTCTGCTACTTTTCAGTTGCTGAGATGTGACCTTGTTCTTAAAAATACCACAAGCCAGCTTCCTCCTTCCTTACCCTTTTGCCTTTGTTTCATAGCAGATTTTTTTTTAAAGGGACAAGTTATTTAAGCTGATTCGTATTTTTAAAATGTTTCAACTGTTTGATATATGTATACATCATCCTGCTTGGAGGAAGGGATTTTTAAAAGCACCTGTTTCAGCACACAAGTCAAATAAATTCTCTCTCTCTCTCTCTCTAAAATACACTTTCACCTCTCTGCCCTTCTTCAGTAGCTTTTTACCCCCTGCACTCCATTAAAATATACGATTGGCTAAGCCACAAAATGTGAATTTAAAAGTGACTCTTTATTAGAACTTTTCGCGAAAATATATCATCAGAAAAATCTCCCTGTTGTTGGGTCTCACCCTATAATACCCCCCTTCCACTCCCCCACTGAGTGTTTGATCATGAGGTCTTTGTCTCAGATTCCCTTTTGATATCAGTTCTGAAATGTGGCCTATAGGGCTTTGTTTCTCTTTATAGCTCCAGCCTTCCACTTGGGTTGTTTGAGTCTTTCCCCATTTCTGGTAGTAAGGAGTCTCATCCCAAGGTCTGAGGGCCCTGTCCTGGATCTCCAGCTGCTAATCCTGGCACATGATATTCCTTTCTCCTTTCTTCACTGTGGAGGAACAAAGGAAGTTAATGAAGGAACAGAAATAAAGTCAATAGTCTTGTGTTAGGGCTGCCAGCCTGAATCTGGAGCTTCAGCAGCGCCTGCCCTGTTCCTTCCAAGGGGTTTTAGGGGTATCTAGGCCCACCCTCTCCTCTGGGTCCCATCCTGGGGACCCTGCGTTAGGTAGTCAAGGGCTGTTTGTTGAAGTCCCCTGCTGCTTCCTACCTACAGCCTTTGCAGGTGTCATCTGTATGACGTCCTTTTCTGGATCCATCTGGATTTCCCCTGTCTGATGCTGTGGAGCTTTTTTTGACTCACAGCCGCTCCAGCAGCCAGCCTACTTTGTCAGGGTTGCTGATTCTTATCCCAGCTCTTGCTAAGTAGCCATTCTGCTGTAGGTGGGAGAGTGGTCTCTTACTTAACCCCTTTGGTGTCTGCTGCTGTGTAGGGTCTATATACCCCACTGCACTCACTTCATAGCAAAATCCATTGCATACAGCACCGCACAGTAACACACAGTTAGGCTTGTGAGTGTTGTACACCTTCCAGCCATAGTGATTTATCTGACCAAAGGGTGTATTGTCTGTGCAGTGCACTGCCCATGGGGATCCAAGAATCTGGAACATTCAAACAAGCAATCATGGAAAAAAGTAACTGCTTTTCACCTTGCCACCTACCCTTCCTGAATGGTTAAAGAGTAGAGAATGTCTGGGAGCCCTGCTAACAGAGGACCCGAAGAGTCCCCCATTGACTTCCGCAGGCTTTTGATCAGGCCCAGACGCAGTCAACGTCTCCTTTAATTCAAGGACTCTTCCACCACCCCATAAAATGTGCAATAGTCTGACAAAAACTAAAACAAATAGTGGCTTGATGCTAGGCACCTTGCAAACTAGCACCCAGGACATATCCACACAGTGTTTTGGAGTGCACCTCTCAGCCTGGGTAGACAGATTTGGGCTAGTGGGACTGTGCTAGTGCTTTTAAAATTGCTTTATAGACAGTGCTTTCAGGTCGTGGCTTGGGCTGGAGCTCAGGCTCTGAAGCCTAGGGAACAGGGTGGGCTTCAGAGCCAAAACTGCCACTTCAAAGCACTGTCTATACAGCTATTTTTAGAACATTGGCGCAAGCCCCATTAGCCAAAATCTGTCGACCTGGTCTGGGAAGCTCATCAAACAGTCCTTTGAGAAGCTACAGGGGTGAAAAGACATCCTCTGAAATGGGTCAGAATGAACTCAGGAAGCTGTTTATAGGCATCTTTTCCTCCCCTTCTAAAGGCCTTGCCCATGGAGTTCCACCAGGCTTAGTCCTCTCCTTCATATTATCCATCATCTATAGGGAGCTGTTTGGAAAGCTGGTGAAACAATACAGGGTGAAGTGTCAGCAATATGCAGATGACACCATCTCTGGATGAGGGACAGCTGGTTAATGCTAAACACAAGCGAGATTGATGTGGTGCTGATAGAAAGATTGAAGTGCTTCAAAGAACTTGCCTCATCCATTGTAGTGAACATCTTCCCTCAGATTGTTGTCAGTCCACGTCTTGGGTCCTCTTATCCCCTCAATGCTCAGATAAGCAGGGTATACACCTCAGCAGAAGTCATGGAAGGGACCATGCTTCTGAGGCAGCTGAGAGACCTCATTCCATGCAGGAGTGGTATGATCTGGTTGTGCCATCTTTGCACATGGATACCAGGGTTTATTATTTGGCCCCCAGGTTCCGTCAGTAGTGACCTTCTCAGGGCAGTAGGCATTGTCAGGTTTTCTACTTGGTTTCCCCCTCTGAATTCCTTGTTTTGACCCTATAGTAGGCGGTGGGCATGCCCTTTCCTGTTTTGTCCCCCATAATCAATTTAGATTCTGGGTTCTATGGGTCCTCCCTTACCTGAAGGAGACAGGCTTTTGTTCTGGGGGCCTCCCCCGCAGTTCCAGGATTTCAATAGGATAGCCTCTTTTACAGGCGCTACATTAAAGAGAATCAGCATATGTTGTGGCAGTAAGTGTAGATTAATACAAAACCTGCATTAATCAACTCCTTTCTCCTGGAAATAGCCTGTAGTGGGAACATTTCTGCACACCCTGAGAATCTCTCTTCTCTTGTGCAGCCTCAAGGACTCTTACCTTTATGAATATGCTGTGAATTGAGTTTGGCTGAATCTAACTAGCCTACCACAGGAGCCTGTCCCAACCAGCCAGAGGGGGTCACTGCAGAGTCATATGTGGCTCTTCCTCTTCCTCAAAATGAAGTGTTGCCTGGATTGGTTCCAGTTGTTGCCAGCCCTGAAGCAAGAGACTGGCATTGAATCTTGAGGCTGGCCCCCTGCATGGTAGCACTTTGTAATACTGTTGGTCTGCCAGGCCTGTCTCCAGCCAGTTATATAACTAACTATGTGCAAATGCTATGACATCTTAAAAATGGTTTAGTAATAATTAATGAAGCAGTCAATTTCAAGGATGAGTCCTCAAACCATTAGTACTGCTTCCCACAGGTGTATGCTGAGACAATAAACTAACAGAGATAGAATTAAGCTATCAAATGTGAAACTGAAATTCCAGCCTCTCCCAAAGTTTGGGGTGTGGTCAGATCCAGGAATCGGTTTGGACCCATCTGTATAATAGAATAATACTGGTTGAAAAATTTCAGACAGGTACATTACTCATTGAAAACTGCCTTTAAAAAAAAATGTTGTGGAAAAAATTGCATTTAAAATTTTTGACACTTGAAAATGTTTCCAGTTTTTCTTTCACCTCATCCTGTCTGACACTTTCTCCCCTCTATGCACCCGCCCCCACTTTTACAGGGGGAAAATGGAAAACAGGTGAGAAAAAGCAGAAAAGGGGGTGGTGGGAGGGAAATGAAAATTTTAAAATCAACAAATTCAAAGCCAATGTAAAAAAAAATAAAAAGTCACAAAAATGGAAATAAAGAAATAATTTCTTTTGGAAACTTGAGGAACAACAATTATTTCAATATTCTTTACCCCTTGACTAGATCTGTGTGTTTCTCTTTATCTTCAAAACACTTTCCATATGTTAGCTAATTTGTTCTTGCAACCCTATGAGGAAGGTTGGAAGACTGTTTGTTTTTTTACCCCCAATTTAACAGATGCAGAGAAATTGAGTGGCAGATTCTATTGCCTTGCTCATGTTGAATAGTACCTGCTACGCACGTCGAGGAAGGCTCTCAGAATCTGGCCCTAGGCGGTGTGTCCAAAGCCACAAAAGGAGTCATTATCAGAGTGGGGATTAGAACACAAGAATATTTGCCTCCCAGTCTAGTGCTCAGATGACCAGACCATGCATCTGTTGAAATGAGAATAAATCCAAGATACTGCATAGTGTACAGCACATTTAAAATGTATTTATTTCCCCACTCCAGGGACTCCAATAGCTCCAAAATAAGTCTTTTTTTAAAAAAATAAATTGTTTATTGAAAGATTAAGAGCATTTTATTGACTTTGCAGTTATGGCCAATTTCAGTGCATTTCTGTGACCGTATCCAGTCATAGATAGTCTCTTTCCTACGTGTGATGATTTCATTATGTGAAAGAAATACGTCTCCAGTATATCCTTCCATTGCTGTCATCCTCACACCTTCTTCCACATTGCCATCTATTCTTGGGGTGTCTAAATGGCCGCCTACTCTCAATTCAAATGCCTCCTGAAAAGAATTTTTTTTCTGTGCAGATTTCCAATGCTGATTTCCCACGCCCCCTGCCTCCCACCACCCAAGATATCCATACTGAATCCAGGACTTTCATCTAGTACTGTGTGTGTGTGTGTGGTGACACAATCTTAAAACCTAAAATTGCTCTGTTCGTAATTGTCTTGAAATCAAAGGGGAATTCTTTAAAAAAAACAAACCCTATCAAACAGGCTTTCCCCTCCATTTTTCTTTTTTCACTGTGTATTTCTAACAAACAGAATCTTATGAAAATAAAATGAAAAAACAAGTGAATTCAAAGTATACAGGGGGAGATGATGGCCAACTTTGCAAATGATTTAAATAGGAAATTCTCTTTTTTTTTTTTTTCTCTTATTACAAGCTTGTCATAGTCCCCCAAACACAAACGCAGGAAATACATGAATAAGTGCGTACCTAAATCTTTGGGATCGGCTAACTCTCTAAATACCACTTGAACTTTATTCTCCTCGTTCCCATGATGTATGTTGTCATAAACTGTGTGTATAACTGACAGCATAGTTGAGCTGCCTTTTCTGCCATTGCTTAGATGGTACTTTTGAGGACTACAAGAGGGGTGTTCTCAGTGGAGAGCAGGGCTGGCTCTAGGCACCAGCGCTCCAAGCATGTGCTTGGGGCGGCCCTTTTCAAGGGGCGGCACTCTGGCTTTTTTTTTTTTTTTTGCTTCGGCGGCAAAAAACCTGGAGTCGGCCCTGGTGGAGAGTCCCCAACCGAGAGCTTGTTCCTGCCGAAGTCTGTCAGAGTCTGAATTCAGATCATGGTGGACCATGCAAAAGTGTATTAATGTAATGGCCTAGTGTATGTGATCAAACACCCTCTACCTGCTGATCCCAGTTGCTAAATAAGGGTATGTCTACACTGCAACTGGTAGGTGTGATTCCCAGCATGGGTAGACACACTCACATTAGTTCAGCTGGAGCTAGTGCACTGAAAATAGCAGTGTGGACGATGCAGTGCTGGCCTAGGGCTAGTCCAAGCCCACCTGACTCCCTGGGCTCAAGCTCAGGCACCAGTGTCACAATATTCACAATGCTATTTTAAGTGTGCTAGCTTGAGCTGAGCTAGTGTGAGTCTGTCTACCTCCCAGCTGCAGTGTAGATATACCCAACAGCTTGCTACTGGCATGTAGCTAAGGGAGCTCTCCTGTAGCTCAAGTAGTAGTGGTCTGGTTTTGGTGCAGAAGACTCTGCGTTTGATCCCTGCTAATCATCATGGTGGGTGCATGTGTATGTATCCCTGATTTGTCATATAAAGTACATCTTAGAATATCATTTTCTACTCTAGGACACAGCTGAAATAAAGAATGTTTGTTTTCTTTAAAAGGGTTTAACATGATTTTGCCTGGTCTGCACCACCCAGATAAAGAATGGTGTTTAATGAGTCACTGAAAACACACAAGCTAACTCACAAACCAATGAGTGACCAAGGTGAGGAAGAGATTTTCTCTAAGGCTAGGTCTACACTATGGGGGGGGGGGGGTTGGCCTAAGATACGCAAGTTGCATATTTTAGGTCGATTTACCTGGCTGTGAGGACGGCGGCGAGTCAACCGCTGCCACTCCCCCGTCGACTCCGCTTCCACCTCTCGCTGCGGTGGAGTTCCGGAGTCGACGGCAGAGCGATCGGAGAGCGATTTTATCGCATCTACACTAGATGTGATAAATCGATCCCCGATAGATTGCTACCCGCCGATCCGGTTAGGTTATTTGATTACTGTACAGGATGGTGTTTGTTGCACCTAAATACTGGTCACTGTTGAAAGCAAAATGCTGAGATAGATGGACCACTGGTCCTATCTGGCATGACAATACCGATACCCTTGTGTTCAAGTTTTTTTTTTTTTTACTATGTAATATGGAATATGTGCTGTAGAAGGTAAAAAATTTAAAAAAGACAATTTTATTCTATTTTTTTAAAACTGACCAATTTTTCCTTTTTAAAAAATGTTTTTTAATTCAATTTCATTTCATTGTGGAAAAAATCTGACCCATAACAGTGGCAATACAAACTGCACTGACTCCCAACAAAAATCAAACCCAAGAGAATTTAGAGAAACTCGAACTCTAGATATGGACATGGGGCCTGGGAGCTCTAAAAATCAGACCCATCTGAATGGAGACTAGTGTTTCTAATTACTACTTGCACTAGGACTTGCTTATAGGATTACTCTAGCCAAAATCCTTTAGCAGGATGTGTGTCTGTGTATGGAGAGTAAAAATAATGAATGATAGATTGCTAGCAAGAAACTCTATGGTCTCTGTTCTTCCCACACTAAAATCCCACACATTAGGTGGTACTGTAGTGGTTCAGATGATATCTGCACCACTGACAATTTACCATTTTTGAGTAGCCTGCACATTTCAATGCACACTTTGATTGTGGCAAGTTATATTATAAACCCAAAATTTCTTGCAGGTTTGTCAAAATGTTCACCACAATTTCGGTGAACCCATGAATTTTGGACTGACTCCCTTTTATGGGTGTCAGGGAAGGATTTATAGTTTTGGTTGAAAACTGTATCCAACTTGGTGGTATGTCATGGTTTCAATTCTAAACCAGTTTTGGTCAGATGGTGTGACTACATGTGAACCAACCCCCTCCTCCCCACAATTAAAAATAAAAGTTTGCAAGGCCTCTGTGAACTGAAACCTCTGATTTAGCACAGCTCTAAGTGTATTGTTGACATAGATTTATAAACTGTGACTTTATTACAAAAGATAAATCATTATTTCCAAACCTAATTGCCTCATTAATGTGCACCCACACCTGTCCCAACTTCCTAACTTCATTTTTCAAACTGCCAGTGAAAACAGCTGATCTCCATTCTGCATTGAAATAAAACAATGTTTCATGGCAGAATCTTCCATGCACAAAAACAACTTCATGACCTGTAAACCGGAATGGTTGGGAAGAGAAATATTATAATGAACCATAAAACACAAAAACATACAAATAGACTGCAAAGAAATTCCACCTTGGAGGTAATGGGCTTGGACCAGTGTAAGTGACAGGAGAATTTCGTGGCTGATGTCAAAATACTTGGGACGCGATTCTCCTCTTATTTACACTGGCGTAACTCCATTGACCTCTTTGGAGTTTCTCCACGTTCACATCAATGTTAGTAGTGGAGAATCAGGCCCTTGAGCTCTTTCCTTATCATACTACACCCTGAAGCCATATGTGGTTTTCACTCAGCCCTAACTCAGGCAAACTCCCACTGTAAGTCGGGAAGAACTTGACTAAGTAAAAACTAAATAAGAATCTCAGGATTTGACCCAGTGCTTATTGCTGGAAATAAGGATTAGTGGTAAATAAATAAAAGTGCCTCTGTTGATTTAAGGTCACAGCTTAAATAAGAAACTTCCAAGCAACATTTAGGTGTTGTAGTAAGTGGTACTAGTGATAAGTAGGTGGTACTCTTACTCCTGAGACATTATGGAACTAATGCCTAGTACGACGATTGAGGTAACTGCTGCTAGTGAGGCTAATTTTTGGATTAGACCAAAGTACTAATTGCTTGAAGTTACTAATATTCTCATGGCACTTCTTCCTTGGATGTTAGTCCTGTAATCCAGACCAAATTCCAGCTCCTCCAATTACATTCTGATGATACAATTCTTTTGCATCTCTCCAAAGTTTCAGTTGGGTATGGTCTCCTTCACTTCTTGACCTGAGTGATTATGCAGTGGTGCTTTGTCCTCTGAAATGCTTCCTGTGTTTCTTCTCCTCAGAGTTGTGTGAATTTCAGCAGTGGAGGTAAAAGTGTCTAGTTTGTATCTCAGTTCAGGTAGGCAGGGTGCTTTGGTTTGTCTTGGATGAAACGTGGTCCATAAGCATAAGATGTTACATTATATAATACAATAATGCAGTTGGGTCACTTCCCAGTTAATATCTCCTGAACTGCGATAAATCAGAGTGATTGTCACCAGGTTAAGAGCCAGTATGTAGACTTAATGTCTTGCCATGAATTTTGGCCCAGGCATATCTCTAATTCCAGCCTTTATTTCAAAAAGCTGATAATCACTTGACAGTCACAGAGCTAGCTGGCACCAGAGGTTTCTCTTCACTCTTCCCAAACATATCCAAAAAGCAGCAGGCATGTACCCAAGACATTTATTTATTTATTTATTTATTGATATTTCAATTAAATTATAATTCTGCTGTTAAAAATTCATTATTTACAGAATAACATGAAAATGTGTAGTTTTTTAGGAGTAGAAAATATAAGTGAAGTTGCAATAAGAGAGGATGCAGGGCGAGAGCAGAAAGGGAATTCCCATAAAGAAATCAGATACATTTCTAGTGCCATAAGATGGGCAGCTTTAAAAACTGATATTAAAAGAGAGCAAGATGGCTAGAATCCACTGTACAAAAACCACAGGTAAGTCTTAATAGACAGCAAATTAGCTAAAAGATTGAAGAGAACTTATTTTTTTGTATGTGGAAATAATTACCCCTTCCATTACCCTATCCTCTTCATGTTTTCCTGCAAGTTTTGAACTATAAAAATTACCTGGAAAGTAATGCAAAGAATAGCAGGATAATTGTGAATTAAGATCCAAATTATGCCAGGCACAATGGAATAAGTTCTGACTTTTCTTACTGACAGACATGTATATTAATAGTTGGCACTTATTGAATCAAATATGAATATTCATCTTCATTTATATTTCAAGGCCTTTCATTCCTCAAGGACCATGGTGCTTTTGACCAATTTTCATCCACATTACTAAAATGACAGCTTTCACTCCTGGGCCCTGACAGAGGTCTGCAGAATTCATTGGAGGTCCTGGGAGGAGGGAACCAGCTCCAGCTCCCAGCTGTCCACAAACACTCATTAAGAGAGGCAAATATCCAGCAGAATCTCTGTGAGAATTTTTAATCACGCAAAGGCTCTGCTAATTAGGTAGCTGATGGGGCATAGAGAGCACAAGGACGAATTCTTTAAACAAAGGACTAGAAACTTTAAGAGCTTTAATTACTTGGGCACAGAGTTCATTTCAGAACTTGGGAGCAAATTATTCTAATAACAATAAGACCAAGTGGCAGGCTGTATTAGTGAGAATTGTGTGGAAAAGTTCAATTTCCTTGGGCTGTCACAACCATGATTGGAGCTTACTGAAAACTAAAGGGGTTATAAAAATAAACCATATTGTGAAATGGGTTGGTTGCAGACAATTAATTTTGTATCCATGTTGTAGATTTTGCTTCTCCTTCCAGCTTTGCCAAGGTGCATCAGACACAACTCTGCACCTCCAAATGTTCACCTCTCAAGATTTTCCCAGCAAAGCTTACCTTTTGTTTAAGGGGAAATGGCTCCAAAAACTGAAAACCAGGAAATATTTTGCTTTGCAGAAAATGAACGAAAACTTGAATTGTTCAATAATTTTTTGGTGAAAATGTAATTTTTTTTAGCACGTAAGAAATGGGTTTATGTCTTCTGGCCTCTCTCATTGAGGATCTGGGCCAAAACAACAAGATTTTCCAGAATGCCTCCTAATATGTGGGATAGGCAGGAGAGGGGAATGCCACCAAGAAAAGAGAAAGAGTGGACTTTCCACCTTTAGAAGGGAATAGAAAATGGAGCACCTTGCTCTCCCAGCAGTCGAGTGAAGGCTAAAGTGCCCTCTTTTTCTCAGAAGCTAGGCGATAGGCAGTGCTCTGCTCTAACTCTCGCAACTATTGAGTTCTTGAAGGCCCCTCCCCCAACCTAAGGGGCGGAGCTACTGAACCAAGGACTCGAATTCGGGGCACAACACACGATAAAACGGGAATGGTTGTGAGGGTTGCAAGGCTCTTACTCTAGCAGGGATGCTCACCTCCCAGCTTTAGTCGGAGGGCAAGGATGTGGCATCACCAAAGATGTGTGGTGATTTCTAGTTTTTCATGGGGACTGGAATATTTTGTCTTTTGGTCAGTTTTTGATGGACTGAAAGGTGGCAGCGCTCACCAGAAATGGCTTTCCTTGATTAAGGAATAAGAACACATGACTTGTTACTGAGTGAATTTGCTGCAAGCCATGTACTCAAGAGTTGAAGTACTGCTGAGTGAGAGACCGCCTAGGCAATTGGAGAGTGAAAGGTTAATTCCATAGCAAAGGGACTAGTTCCCCACTCACTGCTGGTGTGAGGATGGGTCATAACAGAATAATTGGACATGCTAGAAGTTACAGGGATATGCAAAGGGGACAGGTGAAAATATAACTGGTGATAATTGAAGGCTAATTATCTTCAGCTAGCAATTGGCCACCAGGTGTTCTGATCTACATTAATGGAAAGATTAGGAGAGCAGGAAAAGGTGCTTTTGCTCAGAGGTTGGTATGAGATAAAGCTTCTAGGCTAGCCTTTAAAACTTGACAAATACTCCGCTTACTTTGGTTGTGGTGGTCACTTCTCCTAGGAGTTTTGCCTGACTGGATAGGAAAGGAACTGCTAAAGCAAAGCAGTTGTGATTTGTCTGGAAAAGCTATTAGTTTATTCTCCTGTGGATTTTCCTCAACATGAACAAATGGGTCCAAATGGGCTAAGCATAGCTGAGTAGCACCTTTAGGAAACATCTCATTGAATAGTCCATTGGCTAAAGCTGGGCTGCTTCAGTAACAAAACCCAGTTTTATGGGAGCAGCTTTTATTATGGGGGATGTTTTTTCCCCCTCTTATTTCATACCAAAAGCACTTTTAGCGAGTGCGTGGGGACTCTTCTCCTCTGTGTCTTTCACATCCTTAAAACAGAAATTGCTGTTTGAGGGCTTTCCTCTTCCTCCCTCCCTTCCCTTTCTCTTAATCTCTTGTGGGTTTTTTTATTATTTTATTTTAAAAGCACTTAAGGCACTTAGACCTCAGATATTCCAGGCTACTTTTCTCCCCTAGTCTTCTGGATGCTTTGGAGGAGTGGGAGTAAGTGTAATTTGGTGCTCAATTTATGCACTGTGCTGTTTGTGTCTCACTGATTCTCTTACTCAGTCACAAGTCTGGTCTTGGATATGCTGTGCGTAAACAAAAATACATTTTTTTATGTAACCATGATGAGCAATTTTGCTCTTTGTACATTACATGTTGTTACAGCTGTTCTTGAATGCCCATTGTGTGGCAATGCTGGGCAGGTTAATGCTTCAAGCCGGAAAAAACTAGATAGAAATTTATATAAAGTATTATATAAATTAAGAGTTTTGTAAATAAATATTGTAGCCTGACTGCTGTTTAGATCACAAAAGAGTACTAAAAACAAGTACTGTGAATCAGTATCTAAACACTCTGTTCCTCACTGCCATTGAAAGTTACATATTTCAAGGCCATACATAGAAATAATTGTATAAACCCATAATTTGTTCATTGGATCATATAAAATAGAGGTGGAAATAACTTGTTAAATCATCATGTGCATTGTCTTGCCAGGGCTTGTAGGTATGAGTTGTGGAGAACAGTTTTTCCTTGGGTACTCCTAAAATCCAGGCTACATGATAAAAATGCACCAGAAGAGAAGTGTGCATGATGCTGTGTCTGTATTCTTATGGTATAATTTACAAATGTGGCAGACTATGAAACAGAATGTGTCCTCTCCCCTACTACTTTTCTTCCTTTCTCTTGGACTCTTGTTGCTGTGTTAATGCCTGGTCAACGAAGATAATGATCAATGCTCTTTCTTTCCTAGGGGTTCTTGTCTGTTGCTACAAGACAATGCCAAACCCAGATGATGTGCCCCAAAACAACGTATGGGAGAAATATCACATGCCCATTGCTGAAAATGCTCTTCTTTTACAATGAAAGCTCACAAAAAATTAGTAGTTATTCCCCCAAACCCCCCCCCCCAAAAACAACCCAATGTGGTTCTTGATAATTTTTGCTATAATTAAATAAAAATATATAGGATTCAATCCTTATTGCTGCAGGAACTCTCTCAAAGTTGAAAATGGTAAAAAGAGGTGTGGATAGGCTTCCATGAAAACAGAAAGCTATTAATGATAGGCTCATTTCCGATAGCTTTGCAGTTAGGCAGAACTGAGGGCTGGTCTACACCCAGCCGCTAGTTTGGCGGCTGGGGATCGAAGTTCTGGGTTCGACTTATCGCGTCTGGTCTGGACGCGATAAGTCGAACCAGGAAGTGCTCGCTGTCGACTGCGGTACTCCAGCTCGGCGAGAGGAGTACCGCGGAGTCGACAGGGAGCCTGCCTGCCGCATGTGGACCGCGTCTGAACCGCGGTAAGTTCGAACTAAGGTATGTCAACTTCAGCTACGTTATTCACGTAGCTGAAGTTGCGTACCTTACTTCGACTTGGGGGGTTAGTGTAGACCAGGCCTGTGTGTGAATCGGGCCAGCCTTAGGGCACAGGCAGTGCAAGCAACCAATTGATAGTCTTATTCTTTTGGGAACCCTGTGATACCCTGGCTTAGGCTATACCTACACTACAAAGTTATGTTGATGCAAGTTACATCAGCATAAAGCCACCACAGTTAGTACATGCATACATGCATGACACGTGCATACTTGGCTCCTTGTGTCGCCGATGCGCATACTCACCAGGAGTGCTGGTATCAATGCACAGTGTGGTGCACTCTGGGTAGGTATCCCATTGTGCAACTTGCCACCATCTTTTAGGAAGTTTTGGCAATACATGATGGGCCTGAAACAAGTTGCGCAGGGTCGACTGGGAGCATGGATGGTCAACTTCCCAGTTTGCAACTTTCTTCATCCCATAATGTCAATGGTATCCCATAATTTTCACACCTTTTTTTTTTCAAAATCCATAAACCCTCCCTGTCCACCACCTCAGACGGAAGCATGGGGCCTACGCAGCTCTGCATTATTGTCATGAGCGTTGCAAGTGCAGGGTGCATGATCCTGCAGTATTTGCAGAATCTCAAGAAGAACCAAATCAGTGTTGAAGATGATGATGATTTCTTGGAGGACAGATTGCTGTGGGACATAGTGAGAAACAATTCAAGGTTGCTGGTGGCATTCATGGAGCCTCTGCAGAGGGTGGAACGCTGCTTCTGGGTCCGAGAAACGAGCACTGACTAGTGGGATTGCATTGTAATGCAGGCTTGGGATGATGAACACAATTGCAGAACTTTCGGATATGCAGGTCTGCATTCCTGGATCTGTGCACTGAGCTTGCCCCCACCTCCTAGCACAGGGACACCAAAATGAGAGCTGCATTGACAATGGAGAAGTGAGCGGTGGTTGCACTATTGAGGCTTGCAATGTCAGATTGCTATTGGTCAGTCGAAAGTCAGTTTGGAGTCGGGAAATCAATCGCCGTGGCTGTTGTCGTACAAGTGTGCAGGGCCATTAATTGCCTCTTGCTATGTAACTCTCAGTAATGTTCAGGACATAGTGGATGGATTTGCAGCAATGAGGTTCCCAAACTGTGGTGGCGTCAGACCACCTTGCCCCATAGTAAGTCAAGAGAAAGAGCTACTTTTCTATGGTTACGCAAGCATAGGTAGTGAAGTGTCCCCCGTGATCCGACATCAATGTGGGATGGTCAGGGAAGGCGCCTGACTCTTACATCTTTACGAACACAAGATTTTTCAGAAAGCTGGGAGCAGGGACTTTCTTTCTCATCTGGTAGATTACAGTTATTGGGAATGTTGAAATGCCAGTTGTGATCCTGGGTGACCAAGCCTACTTCTTGCTCCTTTGGCTCATGAAGCTGCACGCCCTAGGCTGGGGCAGGGGATTGGGGTGCAAGGTGCAGGCTCTGGGAGGGAGTTTGGGGATGGGAGGGGTGCAGGGGTGAGGGCTGTGGCTGCAGATGAGGGGTTTGGAGTGTGGGAGGGGCTCAGGGTGAGTAGGGTTGAGGGTTCTGTCTGGGGCTGGCAATGTGGGGGTTGGGGTGTGGGAGAGGCTCAGGGCGAGTGTAGGAGTGTGGGGGGTGAGGGCTCTGTCTGGGACTGGGGATAAGGTGTTTGGGGTGCTGGAAGGGCTCAGGGCTAGGGTAGAGGGTTGAGGGTGCGGTGGAGGGGTGAAAGCTCTGACTGGGAGTGTGGGTTCTGGGGTGGGGCAGGGCTGGGGATGAGTTTGGGGTGCAGGCAGGCTGCTCCGGGACAGGGGCCAGAGAGGAGGACTCCCCCCAGCCCTCTCCCTGGCGGCAGCAGCAAGCTCTGGGGGAGGAGCTCTCCTTTCCTGCCCCCCCCCCCAGCAGCACACTGTCACTGCATGTGCTCCTAGGGCCCCTCTCAGGTCCAGGATTCTCCCTCGTCTCCCCCGTGGTGGGTGCCGTGGGGTGCTGCGAGCGCCTCCTCCCCTCCTGTTGCCCCTGACTGTAGCCTCACGGGGGATGGGGCTGCCTCCTTGCCCAGCATGGGGCAGGAGCAGTGACTGTGGGCGGCGGGGGGCGGGGCCTGTGCTACTGGAGGGTCCCGCCAGAAAAGGGAAGGGTCTGAGGGGGAAGGGCAGGCTCAGAGTCAGTCTGCCCTGGCAGTGGAGGGGGGGGCACTAGGACCCTGCGGCAGCAGTTGCTGCAGGGAAGCAGCATGGAGGAGGCAAAGACAGAGACGCTCTGCTTCGGGGGGGGGGCAGCAAGTTGGGGCCACCGGACACTCAGGGGAGGCGCGGGGGGGGGGGGGGGGGGGCGGCAGGGGGAGCTGGGGGGGGACACCCGGCCCCAAATATTGGTGGAGCTGGGCCCCTGGGTTCTGAATATTCCTGGTGCCCGAGCACCACTTGGGTGTGGAACTCGCCGCCTATGGTAAAAAGTAATTGGTTGCTTTCAGATCTGCAGATGTTGCAAACTAATAAAGATGAGCTATGGTTTAAATAATAGAAATTTATGTTGTAAAATAATTCAGTGCAGCCCCCCCCACCCCCATGAAACTTTAAAACAAATACATTAAAAAACTTAATAAATGAAGAGAACAGAACTTATGAAGGGGAAACAACATTCATGTCCATTTCAGTTAAACATATACCAACCATGGCGTTCACAGGTCAGTGTACTTGAAGCTGTGATTGTCTTTAATGTCCCCTGGGGTCAAGTGGTAGGCAGTGGCGTAGCCAGCTTCTAAGAGGAAGGGGAGCAAACATAAAAAAGGCGCCCCCCCTTGGCTCCTCTGGCCACGCCCCCCTTGGCTGGCCCCTCCCCCCGCCCGCCCCCCCCCCCCCCCCCTTGCCTCCTCCGGCCCTGCCGGGCCACCCTTGCGGCCCCCCCCTTCACTCCTCTGGCCGTAGCTGCTGGCCGCTATGCTGCGCCACCCCCTCCCCCGCTCCTCCGGCCGTGCCCGCTGTCCCCCGTTGCTGCCGGCCGCCAGCCTGCGCTTCCCCCTGCTCCTGCTGCTGCGGCAGCATGGTGTGCCTCCCCCCGCTCCTCCGGCCACGCGCCCGCCACCCATCCATAGCTGCCGGTGGTGCTGCGGCCTGCGGGCAGCTAGCCTGCGCCCCCCCGGGCTTTGGCCATGCTGCAGGCCGCATGGTGCGCCCCCCTGCTCCTCCGGCCGCGGCAGCATGGTCCGCCTCCCCCCCGCTCCTCCGGCCACGCGCCCGCCACCCTCCTATAGCTGCCGGCTGTGCCGCGGCCTGCGGGTGGGCAGGCTGCACCCCTTCCCCACTCCTCTGGCCGCTGCAGCATGGTGCGCCTCCCTCCTGCTCCTCCGGCCGCTGCAGCATGGTGCGCCTCCCCCCGCTCCTCCGGCCGCTGCAGCATGGTGCGCCTCCCCCCGCTCCTCCGGCCGCGGCAGCATGGTGCGCCTCCCCCTGCTCCTCCGGCCGCGCGCCCGCCGCCCCCCCCATGGCTGCTGGTCTCACTGCAGGCGACCAGCCTGCGCCCCCCCTCGTTCCTCCGGCTGCCTTTGGAAAGGCGCCGCTTTGAGAAAATTTGCTGAGGGGAAGCGGCTGCTTTCCCTGCACCCCGCTGGCTACGCTACTGGTGGTAGGGGGAGTGTAGAGACGCTTGATGCCATGTAGAATGTTGAAGGAGGGTATAGGGAAGTCCTGAGATTGAGTTCTCAATGGGCTGCAGAGGGAGGCAAGCCTGGGCTTGTTGAACCTGCAAGTCAACCTTAGCGTATCGACCCTGGCTCAACTCTGCTTGGGGAGGTTGTGTTACTACATCAGCATAATGGGAAACTTGCATCAGTGAGACAAATTTAAGTGCAGACACGTGCAGGGCTGCCCAGAGGATTCAGGGGGCCTGGGGCAAAGCAATTTCGGGGGCCCCTTCCATAAAAAAAAAATTGCGATACTATATTCTTGTGGGGGCCCCTGTGGGGCCCGGGGCCTGGGGCAAATTGCCCCACTTGCCCCCCCCCCGGGCGGCCCTGGACACGTGCACGACTAGGTTGATGCAAGGCAGCTTACGTCGACGTAACTTTGTAGCGTAGACCAAGTCATAGCAACTCATGATCAACTTTTCCAGCAGTGGGACTTCAGGGGAGGAAACTGTCACCATCAGTCCACATCCCCATTTCTGGATGCAGAACTGGAAGGAATGGAAGTTCATGGTCCAGTCTCCTCTCTGGCAGCTTGGAGATATCAAATGATAATTGCACCTGAATGTGCTCATAATTTAAAGGGAGTGTCTTCTAGTGGTAAGAAGTGGGTTTGGGAGTGAGCAGATATGTCCAGCTCTATCCTCACTGTATGAGCATGGGCAAATAACTTAGGCCCTGATTTTAAAAGTTGCTGAGGACCCACAGCCATAGTTGCTGGAACTAGGAGTGCCGGGGTGCTACCGCATCCCCTGGCTTGAAGTGGTTTTCGTTATATACAGGGTTTACAGTTTGGTTCAATGGGTCTTAGCACACCCACTATGAAAATTGTTCCAGCACCCCTGCCTGCAGCTCCCATTGGCTTCCACTGGAGTGGTAGGTATTGCAGTAACCATTGGAAAGTCCCTACTCATCCTGCTCATGTGACATGATCAGAAAGGCATAGACTTGCATCAGAGACAGTAACTCATTGGTTATTAGGGGTTTTTTTTGTTTGTTTGAAAGGGAAGATGTAATGATAACTGTTAGTCAGTGGATTCTGGTCACTGTCATGTGACATGGGGGTGCTTGGCTTTTGAGCTTTGATCTAGAAATTATGGCTGGGGGCAGGAAAGAAAATGTCAATTTCTTGCAAGCACATTTGTATGTCAGAACTTTATCACAATTAGTTCTCAGGACTTCTGAAAACCAGGCCTTTAATCTCTCTGTGCCTTGGTTACAATAGGTATTAGTTACCTATTTCACAGACCTGTTCTGAGGCTTCCTTAATGTTTATAAAGTTCATAGAGATCCTTAGAAGAGAGGGCTTATAGGAGTATAAAGTATTATTAAAGCATTCAAAGTAGTGGCTTGTTTACACCATTCCGAAGCTTTAAATTGATCCGTTCCAGACATACGGCAGATATACAGATATTGATATACACAGTTTTTTTTACACCAGATCCAAAGAAGTTGCCTGTCAATGCAGATATGCAACATTTGTCAACTGATATGTCAAACCGTCTATAGAAAGCATTCATTCATCATGATCAACATAGTCCAGGGAGGGGATCTATAACAACTGAAGTAAAATCATTAATTTAGACCCGTCAATGTAAGTGGACTTCAAAGATGCATCCAGCTCATCAGAAAGAAATACAAAGTACTCAAATATTTATGCAAATAAGCTGGGAGGTAAGGCACCTCTGACATGCAACAATGTGTACTGGGAAATGTGAGCTAAAGTCGGGATAACTTTAAGAATCATTTGAAGGAGACTGGACATGATACTGCTATAGTCTGTGGCAAACTAAACTCAGAACTGTGCATATTGCTAATGAGTATTGAGTGCAGGTTCTTTAACCTAGTAAGGGAATTCATGCTTGCACAGTGTCTTGGTGGCATATTTCTTGGAATTGGGGCTGACTGATGAGAGAGGAAACTCATCTGAATACTATAGCATTTCCTGCTGATGGAGTCTGTGTAAAGACCAGTCACGAGAAACTGCCATGATGCAAAAATAGTGGGCTCACAGGACAGAAGTAAGGGCTGAATTTATATGCATGTCCTTTTGGGAAAAAATTCTTTAATACTTCCATGCCCATAGTTAAAATCTGGAATTTTCTAAAAAGAATATGTAGGAATTAATTTATGACTACTGCCAAAGTCAGCTTTTGACAGTAATGTTAGGCAACAAATCTGAGGATTATATGGAGAGGGGAAGCTTGAAAAATCCCAACCTAAGGGTAACGCATTCGGGATCCAGGTTTAGCAGAGCTTCTGCCCTAAATGCTGTGACAGTCCTATTATTATCTGTATTCTGTAGAATTTCCTTCTTCCCTATTTGGGGCTTTGACTGGACCCTTTCATAAACCCCCAATTTGGCAATCTCAGACTTTAATGGAGACCTTTTTTATTTTTAATTGGGGCCGAGGGCCAGTTCCTTATGCAATTCATTGTTTGAAACAAGGGAGCGGCCCTAAAGAGTTAACTGCTTCCAATTGTAGGTATGTCAGTGGTGGGCATTTTACAAAGCCCTATACAATGCTTTAGAATAAATGGTGGACAATTTATTACAATTAGGCATGGCCATAATGAACAGCCAGCAGAGAGAAAAGAGGAGGGCATGGGGAAAAACAGACCTTTGACAAATGTTTTACATGAAGTGAAATTATGTTTAAAAGCAGGACAGATAATTGGATTAAAGAATAGGTGTAATGCCTTCCGATTTGGAGAGTGCAGCATAAGACTGTCAGAGCATGGAAAATTGACAGGCTGCGAGCTGTTGGAATACAAGAAAAACAGTTGACGGCAATATTGTACTGGGTTATTTCTGGGAAGTAAGAGAGGGTTGGCTGTACTGAGTGTTATGAGTTCATGATCTGAGTATTTTTACTATTGTGAGACACAGTGGTCACTACCGTGTTTCATACAGGCCCTGTGAGCACCCTTGTTTTCATTGGAAAACAATTATATTATTGCAGGTCCCATTCACTTCAATGGGAGTGGAGTTAAGCCAGCTCTGAGTGCCTTTGAAAATCCCACCCATAAAGTGTGATTATTTTATTATTATTTTCATACATTGACAGTTGTGCTCATTGATTGCCTCAGCCAGGACAGTACTTGTTCAGCCTTGTTCTCTAGCAGAACCAAAACCAACATTTCTATGACTTCCCTTAAGTCCTCTCCAAGTGAAAACTGCTTTAGCATTAGAATGTGTGCAAATAAAATGGATTCATGCCCCCAATTACATTTCTGCCTTGTACATGAACAAACAGCAGGATTTGAAATTTAAAGGATAAACTTGTCCATGACTTTCTAAGCCCTTTAAAAATTACGCTTTTATAGGCACAAATAGAAGAAGAAGGGAAACCAAATCTAGAGGAGACCGACATGTATCTGATTGCTCAGGAAGGCAAATATACGTGCAACAGTGGTAAGCAGGCTCTCAACTAGATTCATCAGTTCTTCCAAAGCTTCCTTGTGACATTGGGTTTTGTACATACGAAGGATGTTTTCCTACAGTAAATTTTTAAAATGAAGCAAAATGACAATTGCTTTAGGCTCGTGTTAGTTCGGTTTTAATGTAGGGCAGGTGCAGGCTCTGAAATATCGAAAGGAAAAAAGTATTGTGCTCTGGTAAAAGGTTAACAGGCATATAGAGTTATTCTGAAAGCAACATGTACTACTGAAATAATGTTATGTAGAAATAAACATTGTGAGAGAGGCTTGTGTGGAATTTCAGAAAGGATGAATGGGAACTTCTACTATGTTAATAAAATTTAAAATCTTAGGGAAAAGTAGATAGGATAAAAGAAAATTTTGTTTTACTTTTGCAAAGTAAATCACTATTGGTTTCATGTCTATGTACAGAATACAATTGCAATGATTTAAGCTATTCAGCTTCTGTTAAAAAAAACTATCACAAGCTGTAAAAATCCCTTTAACCTCAGCCTTTAAGTGGGTAAAGTGACCATACAAAGTCATACCACCCCCTTCAGTACATGGGAAATAACCAACATCAGAAATAGAAAACTGAATTTTAACATAAGGAGTTCCCATCATGTTCATCTGTCAGGCAGGACATGGGGCAGGCTTTGCTCTCTTGTCCCAGAGAGTGGGAAAAGATGGTACCTAACAAATCACAAAATGTCCTACATGCCTACAAAAAAGTCTTCCAGATCTCAGGACACCTCTGAAGGGCAGAAACTGTCATATAAAGATCCAGGGTCTCCAAACTGCTTCCTGGTCTTCTTTACCCCATGAAAGTGCATGGCTTCAGAGCTGCTCCCATGGTGTCTCCGTCTCATAGTGGGTGTTTTCACAAACTGAAGCTGAACAGAGCAGCATTATTTTCTGCAAGGAAATTCCTACAGGGCTAAGAGTGGGGGGTATGGGATTATCGGACAGAGATCTTCTCTGGCTCAACCCCTGGCATGCTCGCTCTACAACAGTGGAGGTGTGATCCTACAGAGTGGAGACAGGGGGAGGGGGCAGTTCCTACACGAGGGATTGTGTTGTGGACCCATGCTGCTAGCCCATTTCTGTTTATTTTCCCCCCAATCGGCTCACGTTAGTGGAAGGAAGCATATGAACTACCATAAAGAAAATCCTTTCTGTGGATCTGAATCGCCACAGCTTTACATCTTGCACAATCATTCACACTTGAGCAAAGTGGGTGTAAAATTGACCATTCTGATTCATTGCACCCATTATGCACTTACTTTGTACAGGTATGACTGAAAACACAAGCTAAAACATAGTGGAGAGTCAGACTGTACATATCTTGCAGAGTACTCCACTTGGATAGGTATGTACGCAATGAAAGACACTGAAAGTCCATCAATATCAAAAATTAACTGGGGATTGTAAAGAGAGCTTGAAGTATTCTAGTCTAGAATGGGTGTTAAGTCAAAGATCTCTCTCTCTCTCTCATGTAATAGATAGAGTTCTGGATTCTAATAGATCTTTGTATCTAATATGAAGGGTTTGCTTAGAGAATCGAGGGATAAGGTTGTGGTGACTAGGAAATCAAGAGTGTGCAATTAACCCATATTGTGCCGATGTAACATTACACAAAAATATATTAAGATTTATGGCTTGTGCTTTCTCTGATACAGATGCTGAGCCTGTAATTCTGAAGTGATCATTATTTAAATATCATTTTCATTACCCATAGTCCTTATTAGTTTCCATATTATGAGCCAATTTAAGACTATTATTGATTTAAAGTCAAACTAAAAATACAGGATATAAGGGTACATTTCCTAACGTATGTATGTTGTTTCTTTGTGTAGTTATTACATGATTTCAATAATTTATAAATACAGCATATATTCTAGATTTAAGTTTACTCTTTACTTACATTTTTCTTGAGGGTTTTACTTGTTTAATTCTTCAAAATTCCCTCCCCATTTTGAGCTAGCTTCCCACAGAGATTTTTCATTTTGTATTTCAAACAGCTATTTAAGAAGGCCATGACTCGCATAGAACCATAGAAAAGTAGGGCTGGAAGGGACCTTGAGAAACATCTAATCCATCCCTCCATGCTGAGGCTAGACCAAAATAACTAGGCCATCCCTGACAAGTGTTTGTCTAACCTGTTGTTAAAATCCTCCAATGATGGGGATTCCACGACCTCGTTTGGAAGCCTATTCCAGTACTTAATTATGCCTAAATTAGAAATTTTTCCTAATATCTAACCTAAATCTCCTTTGCTGCAGATTAAGCCAATTACTTCTTGTCCTACCTTCAGTGGACGTGGAGAACAATTGATCCCTGTCCTCTTTTATAATAGTCCTTAACATGTTTGAAGACTGTTATCAGGTCCTCCAATGTTTAGTCTTCTTTTCTCAAAACTAAACATGCCCCCCTCTCCTTTTTTTTTTTTTTTTTTAAACTTTTCCTCATAGGTCAGGTTTTCTAAACCTTTTATCATTTCTGTTGCTTTCTTCTGGATTCTCTCCAGTTTTTTCACATCTTTCTTGAAGTGTGGCACCTATAATTGACCTGTCATTTTGAATTCTAATCCTGTCCTCCAAAGTACTTGCAACCACTACCAGCTTGGTGTCCTCTGTAAACATTATAAGCATACTCTCCACTCTATTATCCAAGTCATTAATGAAAATATTGACTAGTACCAGACCCAGCACAACCCCCTGCAGGATCCCACTAGATACGCCCTTCCAGTTTGACAGAAAACCATTGATGATAACTACTCTTTGAGTATGGTCTTTCAACCAGTTGTGCACCCACTTTATAGTAATTTAATCTAGACCACATTTCCCTAGCTTGCTTATGAGAATATCATCAGGGACTGTGTCAAAAACTATGTTCCTTATTAAACAGAGTCTTTTTAAAGTGAGTTCTCCACTAAATCTGTGAAGTGAAATGAGGAGTAAGAAAAAGTAATGGGTTAGTAGGGTTAGGCGAGACTCCCAGGTATTGCTTCATATGGATTTCACAGAATCTCTGTCAAATTGCGCTAAAGTTGTGAATGTTTTCAATGGTGAAATAAAATGTTACCTCCGTCAGGTAACAGCTATGATGTTTTGGGGTCCATTGGGGCCAGTAAGGGGTTTGGCCACCATCTGTCTTGTGACTGGGGGTGTCTTGTGGCTGTTCAGCTTTGGTCCAGAGCTCTGAGCCCAGAAGCCTCACCCTGGCTTTGCCCAACCTGGTTACTTCTTGCAGGCTGACCTTAGGACCCGCCCAGCCCTGAATTTGCCTCCTAAACATCCTACTGCAGGGGCCAGTCTCTCTCTGGACCCTCACAGAGAAATTGTTTGGTTCGCTGCCTTTACAAAGACAGTAAAACACTGTAACCTGTCAGCTTTCTACTAGCACGCACTTTATTGAATTTACACAGCACTGATGATTTATTATGAAAGTAAAACAAGTTTATTAACAGAAGAGCAGGGATTAAGTGATACCAAGCAAAGGAGACAAAGATAGAAATGATCACAAGCTAATAAAAGTGAAAACACTCATCTAAAAGTCTAAAATATAATCTAGCAAGATGCAGTCTTTGTACAAGGTGGTTTCTCTCACCCACAGTCTCCTTTCCAGTCTTTTACTGGCCAGCCAGGCCAGGACCCTGTCACACAGATCGAATCATTTGGTTTCTTTGTCTCCTAAAGTGAAGGGTAAATATGGGGTGTCTCTCTCTTCCTCATATCCCCAAAGGGAGGATGTCTTTGTCTTACAAGTCAAGAAGGCCTCCTGGGGATTCAGTCTCCTGTCTCTCTCTGGGGTGCAGGAGCCATGTTAATTCTCTCACTCTCTCTTGTTCAGGACTAGGATAGTCCCTGCTGGTTTAATTCAATAGCTTTGTTCACTACTAATATGGAAATAGAGGTAAACATTCCTTTTGTTTAGGACAGACCTGTTTATCATCTGTACCTAGGCTAGGCTGTCTTGTCTTAAACATGTTCTAGTAACATCATACAGAGGGAATTGATAACGTCACACATAGTGTTAACGCATACATTTTACAATGATATTAATAAGCAGCATGGTATTAGCTTTTATATGATACCTTACACAGTACCTTTTAGATAAATACCATGACAACAGTGTTAGGCATAGTGAGTTGGTTGGGTCTGATGAGAGACAGTGTACTCTATGCTAGTGGGCATTAAGGGCTCTTAGGGTTACAACACCTTCTTCTTCTTAATGGGCTACTTGCTAACTCTATCACCTGATCATCTTCCTGGCTGTGTTGCTTCTGCTCTTATGGTTAGTGATATCCTGTCATTAATTTTATAGCGCTGTAAATGTACATGATAATTGTTTAGAGACTGCTTGTTGATGGGCACAACCACTGTAGGTTCCTGTTTTGGAAAACTTTGTCTCCTACCATGTTTGCCATTTCCCTGGAAAAAAATACCCAAAAACCTACAGTTATGAAAACCATCTTTTTTTGGTCAAATCTAAACCCACCTAAATTATTTTTAATGTAAGCATCATTCATAATTGAAACTCTGTAATATTTAATCTAGTTTTTAAATGCTGTTACATATGCCAACTTAATGCCACAAAATAGCCCAACAATATTCTTGACTAAGTGTCAGTGAAATTTTATTGTGGGCCCATTAGTATTATCATTAAGCAACTGACTAAAGGTCATAATGCATAGTTATTATTTTATATCACCCAGAAGGTACTAAGCACTTTTGGAGATCACTTCACTACCTGAACACACATACTACTCAAAAATTTCCATCGGTTGATGTGTCCCTGTTAGCAAAGCAGTACTTCGTGTCTGTCCAACTATTTAGCAGTACCTCTTGTCGTCTACATTGCATAATAGACTCTAGAATTTAACAAATTGTTCTTGCTAGACTAATAGCTGTAATATTCAGACACTGCCTATAATTTGGTAGTCACGATGATATTTCAAAGTTTTACTTTTTTCTGTCTAATTTGACAAGGGGAAAAACAACTCTTGGATTTCCGATGCTAGATCCCATGCAAAATTATATCACTGATTCTAGTATGCCTTGTGCACATATGCTGACATGTTTTATACTTTTCAAACAATTTTCTATCATCTTGTACCACTCCATGCTATATGGATCATTGTTTTACAGTGTGAAATTTAGTTGGGGTAGGAAAAGATCCTTTTTTATTGTAAATCTATTTTACAACAGCTATAGCAAAATGTCTCTCCAGACTCAATAAATCACTTCCATATCATTAGAACAGCATTTGTTTTTAAACGTTCATTGAAAAAAATCTTCTGAAAATCACAGGTGGGTTAAATTATAGAATCTATCTGAACTTGCTTAACTCTGCTTTCTTACAAGATGATAAATATTTAGAGCTGGGTCAGCAGGACAGAGTCATCGTCAGCTCAGCTGTTGTTGTTCGTCTAAAAGGTCCCCATGTTTAGTGTCCCAACACTTTGACAGAAGGAAAGCCCAGCCTTGAGAATGAAAGTACTAGGTCATTTTGTGTGCTAACGTCTGCCATTCCTCAGTGGGTTTTAAACCTCCCTTTTAGAAGTGTACATGGCCACAATGGACAAGGGGATGACCCCTTTGTGAAAAATGTTCTATAGCCCTCTGGGTTTTATCCCTTCTTGCTACTGAGAGGCCATGAAATTTCACACTACATTTAATTTTCTGTTCAGTTTCAGCAACATCTGTACTGGAGCCCATGCACTTCTTACTGTGCATGTGCACAACATTATTTAACACGAAGACACTCAGCAGTGACTGACATCTGATCTAAAAGTGAAGGGTTTTTAAAAATTTCATCAGTAATCTTGAGAAAAATACTTTATTACCATTAATTTTCTCGGCGTGTGTGTGTCTGAGTGAAAGTTGTGTTTTTCTTAAGTAGCTCTTGATTTGATTATTGCTCAAGAAGAGATTCTTTGCCACTCTTCACATGCAACTCAGAACTGGAATTATGTTAAAAAAGAACAAGGAAAATGAAGCCTTACCTGCTGGAATTGTGTGACGGGGCCTTCAAGTGAATATATTTATTTTTCCTTTGCTTCCTAATCACAAATCTATTTTTCACTCTCCCTTTCTTTCTTTACTCCACATCTAGTAGTGGCATTCTCCTACCTTCAGTAATGTTGATTCCAATATAAGGAAGAGTTTAAAGTCTTGCCATGAAAAGTGAGCGGGGGACGACAACCCAGTACCTGGGTTTCAGTAATCAAGGCTTCTGTATAGTTTGGTAGCCAGCCATAGTCATGCGGGGTCTTTGAGTCTGAGTATCTTTGTTGTCCCTAATTCTTCAGGCTGGCTGGAGTTTTGAGTATAACTGAGGTAATTCTCTGCACTCCATAGTCTGTGAGGGCAATGTTGTTGCAGTATCTCTTGCTGTTTAAAGAAAGAGAACGATGCTCTAAAGCCCAGAGGGGTCTTGAATCTCAAAATTTGTTAGTAGGAGGGCTAGTGGTGAGTGCTTATTCGGCTTTGGTGGTGTGTAGTAGGGATAAAGGGTTGAATGCTGCCTTTTTATGAAGGCAGGAGGTTAGGCTATGAATGTTTTGCTACTTCGAACCAAAAATCTTAATTCCCGCACAGGTTGCCCCAAACTGGAATAGCTTCACTGTAGAAAGAAAACGAAGCCAGATTCTGATGGCCAGATGCCAATGAAAATTGGAAAAATTTAGACAGAAAAATGTAAATGAAAATTGAGAGCTGTTTAAGAAGAGTTTACAAGATGGCCAAAAGGTCATCATTCTACAGTTGTGGCAGAAGATCTTCAGCCAGTCACCTGGCCTAGAGAATCGGCAGCATGGTCAACAGGAATTAGAGGGAGGAGAGGTAATGATTTCTAATCCTGAGTTGTCACAGATTTCCTGTGTGATGTTGCCCAATCTTTCTGTGCTTGGATTTTCCCACCTGTAAAATGGAATAATAATGACCCCCTCCCTCACAGGGGCGTTCTGAGGATGGAAGCACTAATGGCTGTGAAGTGGCCAGGTACGACAGTGATGACCACACCTGAAAGACTTCTAAGTAAATAAGATAAATTGTTGTTCGGGGTATTTTAAACTAGAGCGGAGGATTGCTCTCCTCACAGAATACGCACAGAGGGTATGTCTACATTGCAGCTGGGGGCATGCTTCCCAGGGAGGGGAGACGGACATGCTCTAGCTCTGATTGAGCTCGTGTGCTCAAAACAGCAGTGTCGCTAACCCGCTTGGATCCCTTTTTTATCTACTTGGGTGGCTAACCTGAGCTGCTGCCCGTGCTACCCCTGACTATGCTGCTCTTTTTAGTGTGCTAGCTGGAGTGTTTCTGTCTGCAGTGTAGACATACCCAGAGAGAGAGAGAGGGAATTCAGAGATAGCACAGTGGGGTTCTGTGCCATTACTAGGGCTCGTAGGTGCTATGGTAATGCAAATAACAGTAAGGTTGATATTCCAATTGAATTCAGGTCTTGGGCTAGTTTAAAAAATATTTTTATTAAGATTTGAGACTTAGCTATGAATGTCTTGGCTTTTGAGTATTTATATGACTGCTTCCATGGTATTTAAATATTGAGTTTCTATTTACACTCAAGAATGTGTTGTTTCTTTATTAAATATTGTGACAAAGTTCCTCCTCTATCTTGGTGGGTCCTGCGCTTATTGGCAGATTTTCTTGCCTCAGAGATTCACCATGTGGGTTGGGGAACAGCCCAGAGACCTTCCCCTCTGGAAGAACCCACAGTCCAGGTCAATTGGGAGGTTTGGGGGGAACCCGGGCCCACCCTCTACTCCAGGTTCCAGCCCAGGGCCCTGTGGACTGCAGCTGTCTATAGTGCCTCCTGTAACAGCTGCATGACAGCTACAACTCCCTGGGCTACTTCCCCAGGGCCTCCTCCAAACACCTTCCTTATTCTCACCATAGGACCTTCCTCCTGGTGTCTGATAACACTTGTGCTCCTCAGTCTTCCAGCAGCACACCCTCTCACTCTCAGCTCCTTGTGCCTCTTGCTCCTCACCCTCGCACCACAAACTGAAGTGAGCTCCTTTTAAAACCCAGGTGCCCTGATTAGCCTACCTTAATTGATTCTAGCAGCTTCTTCTTAATTGGCTCCAGGTGTCCTAATTAGCCTGCCTGCCTTAACTGGTTCTAGCAGGTTCCTGATTACTCTAGTGCAGCCCCTGCTCTGGTCACTCAGGGAACAGAAAACTACTCATCCAGTGACCAGTATATTTGCCCTCTAGCAGACTCCTGTACCCCACTGGTCTGGGTCTGTCACAATATACACTCTGCAGTCTTAGCACACTGCCTCCAAGCAGCAGTTCTGCATTCATGTAGACTTTATCCCTCTAAAACAGTTAGGCCCCTTGCTATCCATAAGTACCATGGCAGTCCATATATATGGCCAGAGACAAGGAGAAATAGCTGTTTGTTAACACATTAATTAATATTTTAAAACTCATTAAACCTTTTAAGTGGTATATTTAAGATACCTTTATATTAATTGTAGGTCACTAAGGAACAATAAACATATGTATGTTAGCAAAAATATAGTAATTATACCTTATTTCTATGAGGTTTAACAAACTGATATTTTATTTACAATTTTTTTTAGCATTTGAAAGTCTGATTCCTTTTTCTTTCTCTCAAGTAAAATGATTCAGTTTATAAATATTTTTCTCCAAAATTTGTTGCAGTGGTGCAGTAGTTAATTATTAGTTAACTGGCAATAATTAGCCTATTATAATGATTAATGTTTATTCAGAACATTTAATTTGCATGCTATAAGTGTGTGTGGGACAGCTAATTTGAAGTTATGCCAAATGCAATATTTAGTTTTTATATACTACAGAGTTTTGGCTTTGCAAATGTGAAATCATTGACAAGAATAATCCTAGCCAGGGATATTAGGTCAGCAAGTTTTCATTTCTCTCTTTAATAACAATGATGTGTTACTTAGTGAGCAAATTGCTAAGTTAAAGTTTACTTGTGTTAAAAGATGCAGAAGAGTAAAGAAGAATTACTAAATTGTAGTTAATGGAACATCAGCAGGGATGCACATAGTTTTCACCTGGATGAAACAATCTGTCGTAGACAGCATGTCTCCCACTCTACGGAATTAAGAGGGAAAACAAGGTGATTTTTCTGCACCTTGTGAAGATGGTTGTATTTATGTATTTTTTTGATTTATTAAAGTCAATTAAACTGCTGGGCCCTGGCCGCACATGTACTGCCTATTAAGCAACAGTGCCAAGCAAATAGATATCAACAGGGTAAACTTCCTCAATCATGGTCACTGCTCATCTTGCACTCCTTCTCGAAGGCAAAGCCCTGTATATATTGATGAGCCCTGCAGCTCAGCAGATATGGGGCAAGATCTTGATTTGAGGTTCTGGCCTTCAAGCTTTTTTGGACCAACTGGAGAAGCAAATTCGAGAATTGAGGAATTCAAGATTTTAAATCTAAGATCTGCCTTGATGATACATGAGGAGAAAGGTGGTCTCTGAGCAACTAAAACCCAAACCATATGAGGACTTAGACCGTGCTTAGTGTGCCTGCTCAAAGGGGGTTGCAGACCCAGCAAAGCAAATTTCTGCTTCTTGAGCTGAGATACGGTGGGGTGCACATTTTAGCCCTGCCTGGGGAGGAAACCCCTCTAATTAGCTGCTTTCTCCACTTCCTCACCTCCTGGAGTATAAGCAGCTGATCAGAGCTGCTGCAGGAAGCAGGAATATCCTCTCAGGAGCCAAACTCGTTGTCACGGGAGGGGAGGTAGGAGGAAGGAACAGAAAATCCAGCCTCTCAGGGAGGGTTCTTTGCTCCTCCTTTCTCTTTCCCCACCACACCCAGCTTGGGAAGGGGGAGAGGGTATCCCACTCTAGCCCCATCCTCCCTCCCCCCCGCCCCCGGCCTGGGTGAGGGGGGAGAAGAACCCCAGAGCAGCAAGAGGAGCAGAGGTGAGGCTTGGGGAGCAGAATTAATGGGAGGGGCTAGGAAGGCAGAACAGATGTGCGGGGAGAGAGGGGGAGAACTGATGTGTCTGGGGATGAGGGAGATGTGATATCACTTTCATTTCTGTAGAAATGATAGACCACCACCTCACACACTTTTTCAAGCACTGATTATAGATGAAAATTAAAATATCCTGTTGCATCTGGAAGTAAATTGGAAGCCAGTGTAGTCTATAGAAAAGACATAAGATGTATGTTCTATGCCAGTGATGAGCAAACTGGGGTGGGGTGTGTATGTGCCACATGAACAGTGTAGGGGTGCAAAGAAATGGGATCCTGCAGGTCCCTCAGGACCCACTGCCATAATAGTGGGAGTGGGTTAAATATAGAGTGGATATTGAGGGTGAGATGGGAGCAAGATTAAAAAATTACTACTCCTGCGCCACAAATAACATGAATGCCCTGGCCAGCAACTTCCACTCTCTGGCCACCCAGCTCTGAAGGCAGCGCCGCCACCAGCAGCAGCAGCACAGAAGTAAGGGATTACTTCAGATGACAAGTAAGGGAGTTGAGGGTGTGACAAATTATGTGAATAGTAAGGGTGGGGACGGTGTGACTGGGAAAGTTTGCACACCACTGTTCTATGCTATCTGAAGCTACTGAATGACCTTCCGAGGAAACACCATCTAAAGCTGTGGTGCTGGTTGACTTTTTTTGTTTTTGTTTTAATAATCAAAAAGTTGACAAAAAATTGATATTTTGACCAAAGAAAAAAGTATGGAGGGAAATTTTAACAACATTTTCTCAATCCCCCACCCTTTTTTTCAAACTCATTGTAGTAATCCAGTCTGATAGATATGGATGCGTGGATGGATAACTGGCTAAACCCACATGAGACAAGAAAGGTTAAAACCTCACAGACAAACCGAGATGAATAAAAGCATTTCTGGCCACTGCCACCACTGAAGAATCCAGCAGCTGTTGGAAATATGGGATTGTTTGTAGATTGCGGCTTTTAGTGAGAAAGCATAGGCACAGCAGCCCAACTCCATCCCCGGGAAGCAGAACACAGTCTTTGCAAAACCCTCTGGGTGCTTCCTACTGCCTACAAGTATCAGATTTGTCTTATCTAGTATTATTATTATTATTTATTTGTATTAGGAGCCCTGGTCATGAACTAGGACCCCATTGTGCAAGGCACTGTACAAACACAGAACAAAAAGTCTCTGCTCCAAGGAGCTTACAATGAATGAGCTTCAGCCTACTCACTATCATTCCTACTCTGGTCTCGACTAGGCAACGGGGAAGCAAGGAGTCTAAATGGGGGTGATGAATAGAGATGAGGAGGTAATTGTCGTCCTCATGCTCGTGATGTCACAGCCCAAAATATCTAGTTTCTTGAGTATGATCTTAAAAACTGTTAGTTGTTTTGAAGGAAAGTCACAGTTTGTGTTAGTCTCTATAAAAATGGCCCCAACATTCTTCTCCGACCTGCTTTTACTAGCCTGGGCCTATATTGCAGTTTATAGCTCTCCTAGCGCCACTGCATTCTCACGGAGTCCCAATCAAAGACTACATTGCAGTTGCTTCTCTGCAACACCACCTCTCCACAGAGCCCACCAGTGTGAGCTGAATCCAGTTGAAACAGAGAATAGTGAGAAACAGCTGATTCTCTTTCGAAGCAGAGTCATTTCAGAGTCACTACGGTACTATCACCCACTTAGGGCCTTTAGCATGTCCCATAATTTTTGTTAGCATCTCTCAAAACTGCAGTAGCACTGTTACAACTTCAGGGCAGTGTTAGGTGGGATAGGGCCCTCCTCAAAGCCCACTGAAGCCAATGGAAAGACTCTCTTTGGACTGCATTGGACATTGGATCAGAACTGGGTTGTTAAAATGCTGGTGGCAGATCTACAATAGTGCCGTGCTGGGCATTTAGTGGAATAGTAGGAGATTTTAGCAAAATTGTTGTTGTAGATTAGGCTTATGACAAGCTGAGAGTTCTGAGTGGGAAGCATTCCAGTTTTTTTTTTTTTTTTTTTATAAACAGTTATAGTTCTTTATCCATATCTGCTGGGCTGTCATACATTTCCAAGACAGGGATGCTTGTGAGAGGTTTTTGGCTATATTGCATCCTTTGGCTTTGTACTCTAGCTAAGCAAACCAGAGATTAATTTTCCTCTTAGTTTATTTGCTCTGAATTCAAACAAACACACACACACTGAAGCTATTTTGTGAGCCTACTTCTGATACAAATTATAGCAAGTTAAAAAAAAAAAAATTAGCCTGCTGGCATTGCAGATATACCCACTTAGTACCAGCCTAGTCATTCATTAGAAATACTTCCGATATTATCAGGGAACATTACCTGTAAACTGAGAGAAAACATGGCACATTATGCTTCAGACTCAATCCTCCTCTTTCAGTTTAGGATTTATTCAGATCAACTGGATGATTAGCTTAAGTACATTAGTAAGTAACTCTGTCGGACTCATCCACAGTGTGAAATCACAGTTTTCTTAGTTCTGACAGACATTTGTTTAAAAAAATAGTTCTATCTAATGGAAAGCAGAACTTCAGCAATAGCACGCAATGTTTTAAGTAGTCATTCCTTAGTTCTATTACATGCAACAATACATATAAGGCAAATCTATACCCCAAATGGATCAAAGCAAGGAGAAACACTGCTGGGACTGAAACTGATTAGTAAAAGAAAATTCTATATATTCTGCTTAGACCAGCAATCTGAAAGGACTAAGAGTGCCTCAATGATGAATAATCAAACTGATGAATTATTACTCGAAATTTATTTTTAAAATTCAGCTTTAAAATAAAAACTATTTTGAAGATACAAGAGGATTCAAAATGAAACTGGTGTTTTTCTTGGACACAAATATTTTTTTTTCTTCTTCTTGTGATCTTGTGTAATTTGAACTTTAGTCCAGAGAGAATTGGTTATGAAGCCTTGAATAGTGCGATTCATGATACCCTACCTAAACTCCAGTGATGCAAAAAGCAGTGTTATGATTGCCAATAGTCAATCACTTGTGGTTTAGGAAACATTTTTTCCTATTTAGGTTGTGGTCTGCGACATTCTGCTCTTCTCTTTTTAAATACCATGTAAAGGTCCCTTGTTGTTTGTGCACCACTGATACAATTTTTTTGCAATGGAAAAAACAAAAGAAGGCACTAGTGCTTTGAATAGAGGGTTCCTGATTGATAAGCCAGTTGCAGCCAAACCTGCTCTTGCTAATTGTCTTTCAAATGCCCTCATTAATCAAACAGAGGAGTAACTCTGACGGGAACGCTGTCACTGTTTTCATGATTTCCTACCACTCACCTCACAGTGTGAGGCCTGGCTGCATACCCAAATCATGGCCTTTAAAGCAGTTCTAATCCTGTTCACTGCAGAGCACACCTGGCTTTGGTGGGATGGGGGCCTGCCCAACTCTGAGGAATGATCTGTCCCCAGAGACCAATTTAGCAGTTATTTAATGATTCATAGCTTGATGTCTGGAAATGAGTGCTCCACATGATAACATACATAAACAAATTTAATTAGTTTCCCCTTTTTTGCATAAGTAGCCACTAGTGTATTAAGACTGCAAACAATCCAGGTAGGCTGTCTGAAAAGTCATTGAAGCTAGTTAACAGTGCGTCTTTAAAAAATACCGTGGTGATTTCTTTCATCTGCTGATGGTCACTGATGGCTGTTTGGTCAGCTCCTGAAATTGCATGATTAGCTTATTAAGGAAGAGTGAAGTGGATAGCACCATTATCTTCCATTGAACTACCTATTCTAGAAGTACATAGTAATAGGAAAATCTGCAAACGTACAACACTGCTGTTCCTACTCCATAGGACCATGCAAAACACTGCAGAATATACAGCATTCTGGAACTTGGTTTCTTTTAAAAGGACATTTTAAATTATTATTTATCTGCAATATACACTGCATAGTATTTATTTTAATGGACTTGAACCTATAAGGCTGTGTCCTCATATAATTTTTGTGGAGTAAGGGGCCTTTCTGTTTTTGCTAAATAGTTGTGAAATTTATTGTAATAACATTATTTATAATTATGCATGTGAAGTGAGGGGTACTAGAACTCATGCTTCCCAGTATAAACTGAAGGCTGCAGGGGACAAGAAGGAATTTTTACTCTCATCTGCTGCATTGCACGATTAATTTGGTGAATTATGATTTGTTCATTTTCTTCCTTCCTCAGAATCATTGCACACAGTCTGTGGGGGGAGGATCCTGGACTTGATAGACCATGGACTGATCTGCTATGGCATGTTGTATCTCTTTTAGAAGATATTCTCATACAGATCAACATGTTTGGGAAGACATTGACTTTTATTATTATTAGCACTACTCTAATGTCTAGAGGTTCCAGCGAAGATGGTGGCCTTATTTGTACACTGTAATGAAACATAATCCCTGACTCAGAGTTTAGAATCTAAATAGACAAGACAGACAAAAGATGGGAGGGGAAACTGAGTTACGGAGAAATGAAGTGACTTGCCCAAGGTCACCTAGCAGGTCAGTGGTAGACCTGGGAATAGAAATCAGGTCTCCTGAGAGCCAGTCTAGGGTCCTATCCACTGGACCACATTCCATTGAGTAGAGGTGAGTGAAATAGATGAAGAACTTTTGCAAAAGTTAGTGTCACATTTTGTATAAGATCATTTCATGTGAAATTTGGATTTTTGTAAAATGTTGTGGGGCTTCAAATTATTTACAGTGAAGCACAAAGTATATAGAATCATAGAAGATTAGGATTGGAGGAAACCTCAGGAGGTCATCTAATCCAACCCCCTGCTCAAAGCAGCACCAACCCTAACTAAAGCATTTCAGCCAGGGCTTTGTCAAGCCGGGCCTTAAAAACCTCTAAGGATGGAGATTCCACCACCTCCTGAGGTAACCCGTTCCAGTGCTTCACCAACCTCCTAGTAAAACAGCTTTTCCTAATATCCAACCTAGACCTCCCCCACTGCAACTTGAGACCATTGCTCCTTGTTCTGTCATCTACCACCACTGAGAACAGCCTAGCTCCATCCTCTTTGAAACCCCCCTTCAGGTAACTGAAGGCTGCTATCAAATCCCCCCTCACTCTTCTCTTCTGCAGACTAAATAAGCCCAGTTCCCTCAACCTCTCCTTATAAGTCTTGTGCCCCAGCTTTTTAATCTTTTTCGTTGCCTTCCACTGGACTCTCTCCAATTTGTCCACATCCCTTCTGTAGTGCGGGGAGGGCCCAAACCTGGACGCAATGAACATTAAAAACACTTTTGATGTGAAAATTTACACTTACTAATTTAGAAATAAGGCGGGCGGGGCGGAGTGGGGGGAGGGGAGGAATCTGTAGTTTCTATATTTAGGAAGCACGTCTAATATGATACAGCACACGTGTTCTGATTCAAACTTTCTAGTTGATAATAAAAAGCCTAGTGAAAGAGAGAGACCCATCTAGAGATTTGATAACCATAAAACCACAGTGTTGGAAAAGCGTTGGTCATTTAAATAATCAAGGTAAACAAGACACAGTTAAGGCATGTGTAGAGACAGATCCTAGGAAAATAGTGAGAGAAGTGTAAAAGGACATGATTATGTTGACAAAACAATGATAAATTAACCTTTAGGTCTGAAAGAGATGGAGAATTGCCTTGACATCAGCCAGGGATATGCCAGATGTAGGGGGCATCTCTGTAAAGCTGACATAGCTAACTTCATGACACTTGCTCTCCCTGTCCACTCCAGGTTAAAGGGGCATTCCCTGGTGGGCTGGGGGCATGAAGGGCAGAACTAGAATGTACGGTACTCTTTCCTCCTCCTCCTCTCCCAGCCCAGGTCTTGTTTTGATCATAGCTAAGGTGAATATGGTTATCGGGTCCAAAGTATTGAATAACATAGATTTCTTTGGGCACTGGAAGACATTTTGTAAAGCATTTTGATTTTTTATGTATAGCAAACGAATGTACACCCGAGGAGTATTTTGTTCTTTTAAATAATTTCATATCTCTATCAAATCTGACATCATGGTTCCTGCCTCTGGTGCTGATCATATAAACTTTCTGGGTTGGCTAAAATATGTCAATGAGATTTTGAAGAGAAGGTGGTTTATTGTCTTGAAGCATCTCTACTTGTGAGGCCTTGTAAGGGAATTTGTTGAACAGTAAATAAGTCCCAGTTCTCTCACGCTCCCCAAATTTAATTCAGATCCCATTGGGGCTGCCATGTCTTTGTTGTTTATTGCCTGGAAATGCTTTTTACAATGATAAACTACCACAGAAATTCCGTGCAACGTGTTAAACTGAACATACTTTATCAAGAGGTAATCAGCAAATTGCAATCTAGGAGAGCACAGTGCCTCCATAGTTTTCTAGCCACTTTAACTAATTACCAATGGAAAACTCCAGCCTTCTACAGGATTCAGTGAAATGAGGGTTCTGAGCTCTCTAGAAAACCTGTTTCAAAATGACCAGAGTTTCAGGGGTTTCTAAACCAGAGTGCCAGTTTTTCTAATAAGAAATCAGGGAAGGTAAATTTCTGGCTATTTCCTGTATCTCTGGGCATACAAAAGTACACTTGAGATCCATTCTTATGTTCTCAGGTTTAAGTGAGTATATTGTTTGTGTGTGATGGTACACTGACATGCTGTAAATTGAAATCTTAGGGCTGGTCTTCACTACAGAGAGATCCACACTGCTGCAATTGATGCAGCAGGGGTCGATTTAGTGGGTCTAGTGAAGATCCACTAAATCGACAGCAGAGCACTCTCCGGTCAACCCCAGTACTCCAGCTCCCCGAAAAGATTAAGCTAAGTCAACAGGAGAGCATCTCCTGTTGACACATCGTAGTGAAGACACTGGGAAAAGTCAACCTAAGCTACGTCGACTGCAGGTACATTATTCACATAGCTGGGGTAATGTAACTTCGGTTGACTTACCCTGGTAGTGAAGACAAGCCCTAAGATTTCAATTTACAGCATGTCAGTGTACCATCACACACA